>NW_027187372.1:21989550-22063067 GCF_028583685.1 Petaurus breviceps papuanus
TAATAATGAATTGAATAATCAGGTACATAGGAAAATTATTACCATGGTATAATACTCTCTCCAACACTTGTAAGGACAGGCACTTCTAAGAGTAAAGCACAACAAAAGAGGGGTAGGGGAATTGGGGAGGAGGAGAAGAGGGGAAAAAACTAGGTCGATAACAGAAGCTCTTTAAAAGGAACCCAACATACATACCTTAAAGCTTTAATTGCATTGAGGAAGAGATACTAAGAGGCAGAACCAAGATGCTAGAGCTTTTTTCCCCCAAGCTCTCCCAACACGTCCCTTTAAACAATGTTTAAAAAGCATATAAAACTGAATTCTCAGCAGGTAAGTCAACAAAAAGTCACAATGAGTCATTTTTCCAATGCAGGACAGCTTAAGAAGAGAGGATGAGTGCTCTTTCTGTGACATTGCAGTTGGGGCTAACCAGAAGCTGAAGATGGCAGAAATGGCACAAGCCACAGGACTTGGTCACAGCCAAGGAGGACTCAGCACTCAGGGATGGTAAGAGGTCTGAATACTTGGTCAGAAAGAGATTCCAGTTGACCCCTATGCTAGTACTGGGCAAAGAACCAGGCACCATTTAGCAGTTTTGTTACCCATTAACCAGTTCTGGGCTGCAGTTTCAGGGTGGAGGGGAGTAGTTACAATCTTGAGAGAGTCCTATCAGAGTAAGGACCAGAGTACAAACCTGGAGAGCAGTGACCAGAACTCTCTCAGGATTACATTACCTTAAGAGTACCAAAAACTTACAACCCCCCCTACACCAACCTAAAACTGAAAGCAGCAATATATAAAAGACAGAAGATCAAGCCAAACATCCTTCCTATCCCACCCCCACCTCAGAGGTTAGCAGATCCAAACTCTAACACAAAGTCCAAAGTCAAGAAATAGGGTGGAAAAGTAAGCAATTCGAAAAAGAACCTAACCATAAAAAGCTACTAAGGTGACAGGGAAGCTCAAGACAAACTCAGAAGCAGACAATGACTTGGAAAAACATGCATATAAAGCCTCAAAAAAAAAAAATGAAGACTCTACATAAGCCCAACAAGAATTCCTAAAAGAGTTATTAAAGAAAGAGATTTTTTAAAACAGCAAAAAAAAAAAAAATCATTTTAAGTATCACATAAAAGCAGTAGAGGAAAAATTGGGGAAAGAAATGAGAACAATGCAACAAAGTATGAAAAGAGAATTAAATTTTTTTGTTGTTTCTTTTTTGTAGGGAGGAAGGCAGGGCAATTGGGGTTAAGTAACTTGCCCAAGGTCACATGGTTAGAAAGTGTTAAGTGTCTGAGGCCAGATTTAAACTCAGCTCCTCCTGACTCCAGGGCCAGTGTTCTATTCACTGCACCACTTAGCCACCCTGAAAAGAGGATTAATAATGTATTAATAATTAATGAAAGAGGCATAAAAAATACTAAAGAAGTTAATTCCTTAAAAAAAAGGAATAGTCACAGATACAGCCAAGATGGCAGAGTAAAGGTAGGGACTCACCTAAGTTCTCTCCCAAAGCCCTCCAAATACCTTTAAAAAATGACTCTGAACAAATTCTAGAGCAGCAGAACTAACAAAAAGACAGAGTGAAACCAATTTCCAAACCAAGACAACCTGGAAGGTTGACTGGAAAGGTCTGTTGCATAAGGCTGAGAGGAGAAGGCAGTCCAGCACAGGCCACACCATCAAAAAACCCACCCCAGCAAAGCCAAAGCAGCCTTCAGTAGACTGAATCATGGGCGTGGGCAGCAGTAGTACTTTCCAAACTTCTCAACCCACAGATACCAAAGACAACTTAGAAGGTCAGCAGGAGGGTTCTATCAGACCTGGATGTGAGGGGAGTACAGTCCAGCACAGGACAGTCCAGCAAAGGACATTCCAACACAGCCCTGGCACCAGCAAAGCAGGGACAGTGGCAATAGTAGCTTCTGGAGCTCATGGCCCACAAGAAGGTAAGAGAATCGCACAAGCGGTCATATGGAGATTACAAAGGTGTTTTTGCTAGCACTGAGGCAGGACTCTGCTGCTTTCCCATATTTGGATCTGGGTTGCAGTCCAGCATGGAAGTCCTAGGCCAAGGAATAGCATAGCAGAGCTTGTAGCAACAGTGGAGAAGGGACCCTTCTCACAGTTCCAGGGCAGAAAAGAATGCTTTTGGTAATTCACAGACCAGGAGAGGAATAAACACCTCTCCTTAAATCATACCACCTTGAAAGAACTGAAAACTTACAGGTCCCCAGAAGTATCTCTGAAAACAATTGCACAAAACCCCTAAAGTTTGGGACAGTTCACCTTCCACAATGAAGCAGAGTTAACAAAGAGTTAAAAAGTTAAATAATAGGCTAGGGAAATGAGCAAACAATAGAAACACTCTAACTACAGAAACTTGCTTTGGTGACAAAGATCAAAAAACATACTCAGAAGAAGATGACAAAGTCAAGTTCCTACATCCAAAGCCTCCAAGGGAAATATGAATTGGTCTTAGATCATGGAGAAACTCAAAAAGAATTCTGAAAATCAAGTAAAAGAAGTAGAGGAAAAAATGGGAAGAGAAATGGAAGTGATGCAAGAAAATAACAAAAAACAAATCAACAGCTTAGCAAAGGAGACATACACACACAAAAAAAATACTGAAGAAAAAAACACATAAAAAAATAGACTAGACCAAATGGCAAAAATGGTCCAAAAAGTCAATGAAGAGAAGAATGTCTTAAAAAGAAGAATTGGCAAATCCGGCCTCAGACACTTAACACAACAACTAGCCATGTGACCTTGGGCAAGTCACTTAACCCCAACTGTCCTACCTTCCCCCCTCCAAAAATAAAAAAATAAAAAATCAGTTGGCCAAATGGAAAAGGAGACTAAAAAAAAAACTCACTGAGGAAAATAATTCCTTAAAAATTAGAATGGAGCAAAGGGAAGTTAATGACTTTATGTGAAATCAAGAAATCATAAAACAAAACCAAAAGAATGAAAAAAATAGAAGGCAATGTGAAATACCTCATTGTAAAAAAACACTGAACTGGAGAATAGATCCAGGAGAGATAATTTAGAAATTATTGGACTACCAGAAAGCCATGATCAAAAACAGTCTAGACATCATCTTTAAAGAAATTAAGGAAAACTACACTGATATTTTAGAACCAGAGAGTAAAACAGAAATTGAAAGAATCCACTGATCACCTCCTGAAAGAGATCCCAAAATGAAAACTCCTAGGAAAATTATAGCCAAATTCCAAACTTCCCAGATCAAGGAGAAAATACTGCAAGCAGCCAGAAAGAAACAATTCAAGTATCATGGAGTCACAATCAGGATAATACAAGATTTAGCAGCTTCTACATTAAAGGCTCAGAGGACTCAGAATATGGTATTCCAGAAGAGAGAAACGCTAGGATTACAACCAAAAATCACCTACCTTTCCACATAAGGAGAAAGAATGGACATTCAGTGAGATGGAGGAATTTCATGAATTCTTGAGGATATACCAGAGGGAAAAGAGAAACATGAAAAGGTAAACAGGAAAGAGAAGCTATAAGGGATTTATTAAAGTTAAACTGTTTACATTCCTACATGGAAAGATGATATTTATAATGCAGAAGACCTTCTTCATTATTAGGGCAGTTAGAAGGAACATACACACACACACACACACACACACACACACAGGGCACAGGTGTGAGTTGAATATGAAGGGATATCTAAAAAATAAAATGAAGGGGTGAGAGAGAGTAATGTACTAGGAAAAGGGGAGAGGTAGAATAGTGTAAATTATCTCACATAAAAGAGGCAAGAAAAATCTTTTATATTGTAGGGGAAGAAGGGGGAAGTAAGAGGGAAGGAGTAAACTTTACTCTCATTAGAAATGGCTCAAAGGGGCAGCCAGGTGGCACAGTGAGTAAGAGCAACAGCCCCAGAGTTAGGATGACCTGGTATCAAATCCGGGCTCTGATACTTAGCACCACACCCAGAAAAAACTGGCCATGTAACCTTGAGCAAGTTACTTAACCCCAATTGCTTAAAAAAAGAAAAAAAGAAAGAAATGGCTCAAAGAGGGAATAACATACACACTCAACTGGGCATAGAAATCTATCTTACCTTATAGGAAAATAAGAGGAAAAGGGATAAGGTGGGGGGAGGGGGGCAGTGATGAAAGAAGGAAAGGCAGATTGAGGGAGGGAGTAGTCAGAAGCAAAATACTTTCGAAGAGGGACAGGGTTAAAGGAGAGAGAGAGTAGAATAAACACGGGGGGGGGAGTGAATAGGATGGAGGGAAATATAGTTAAATCTTTCACAACATGACTATCATGGAAGTGTTTTGCATGACTACACATGTATAACTATATCAAACTACTGGCCTTTTCAATGAGGGGGTAGGGGGTACGGAGGGCAGAAGGAAGAGAATTTGGAACTCAAAGTTTTAAAAATGAGTGTTAAATTGTTTTCACATGTAACTGGGAAAAAATAAAATATTAAATAAAAATAAAAATGAAACATAACTGGCCAAATACTAAAAGATGTATAAAAAATGCTGGAAAAAATTCCTTAAAAATCGGAATTTGCCAAATAGTAAAAGAAGTACAAAAACTCACTAAAGAAAATAAATTTTTAAAAATTATATTTAGTCAAGTGGAAGCTAATGACTCCATGAGACATCAAGAAACAATAAAACAAAATCAAAAGAATGAAAAAAATAGAAGAAAATATTAAATCTCAATGGAAAAACAACTGACCTGAAAAATAGATTGAGGAGAGATAATTTAAGAATTATTGGACTACCTGAAAGCCATGACGAGAGAGAGAGAGAGCACACCCCTAGATATCATATTTTTAAAAAGAATAAAGGAAAACTGTCCAGGTACCTTAGAAACACAGGACACAGAAGAAATTGAAAGAATCTACCTATTACCTCCTGTAATAGTAATGAAATTTGAAGATCCCTTTGTATTGCCAAGCTGACAGGTACTGAGCACCTAGTTTCAAATTAAGCCTCTGTAAAGAAACAGGAGGCTGAACAGGGAGGAGCTAATACCTATATAAGGAAGAGCACAAACTAGACAGATAGAATTTCCTGGGGTAAGCATCATGGAGGCAGAGCAAGAGAGAGAGAGAGAGAGAGAGAGAGAGAGAGAGAGAGAGAGAGAGAATTGTTCTCAGCGAGCATCTGGAGGCTGGGCTGCTACTGCTGGACTGAACTGAGAATTGAGAAGAACTGATAAGATAAATGAGAAATGAGGACTGAAAGCTGACACAGAACTTGAACTTGTGGTGGCAAAACTTGAACTTGTGGTGGTAAGACTTCCAAGGGCCAGTTGGAACTGCCAAAGACTGAGGAAGCATGACTATGGGGCCAGTACTTTGTACAAATGTTGTGGCTCTGTTGATGTGTATGAATGTTACTGTGGCTTTGTTAAGCATGTCTTCCCAGGAACAGAGACTGTGAAGGATCTGAGGTGGACTGGATGCTGTGAGCTTCAGTGTGGAGCAGGAACTGCATAGAGAGCTGGACAAGGAACTAGGAGCTGTCTGCCTTTGAACTCAGTTGGCAGCTGGTTAGATTCAAATGGGAGCTGGGACCATGGGAAGAGGAACCATGGGAGCTGAAAGTCTGCCCTGAGTCAAGATGCAAAGACCTCTCCATGGGTACTGAGTAGTGACTGATGAAACTGTCTGAGTAGTGACTGATGAAATTGTAATTTACTTGTGACCTAGGGGTGGACAGCTTTTGTACTTTCCACTACCCCTTTAGAGGGTACTGAGTAGTGACTGTTGAAGTTGTAACTTAATTGCACCCCACGGGTGGAAGACTTTGACTTTTGTACTTTGTGTCCCTTAAGGATGACTGAATGATTGAGTTACTACATGACTGTACTTTGTTTAAAATTATGTGACTACTTTAGTGAAAACTATGTGGCTATTTTAGTGATAAGTTGTTGAGCTGTGACATAGTGAATGCTGTCTTTTGATTGTCTGTGAATGTTTTGCTCTGATTTGTTACTGAATAAATAAAGAGTTTGCTATACTATGTAATCAGAACCTTCAAAGCTGTTCACAGCAGCAGTCCTCTGGAAAGCTGCTCATGCTAGGCTTTACAACTCCTGAAAGAGATTACAAAATAAAAATTCCCAGAAATCTGACAGCCAAATTTCAGAGCTCTCAGGTCAAGGACAAAGTACTACAAGTATCCAGAAAGAAACGATTCAAATACTATGGAGTCACAATCAGGATAAAACAAGATTTAGCAACTACCACAACAAAAACGCAGAGGGTTTCAGATACAATATTCTGAAAGGCAAAGGAACTAGGATTGCAACCAAAAATATCCCACACCCAGTAAAACTAAATAAAATCCTTTGGGGACGGGGGTGGGGGGGGGGATGGCAGAAGGGGAATGAACATTTAATAGAATAGAAGTCTTTCAAGCATTCCTAATGAAAAGACCAGAGCCAAATCGAAAATATGACATTCAAACACAAGACTCAAAGAAACATAAAAATTTCTCACATAAGTGAGAAATCAAAAGGGGCTTAATGAGGTTAAACTATTTATATTCCTATATGAGAAGATGATACATATAACTAGAATTTTATCATCATTAGGGCCACTAGAAAGAATCTACTTACAGGGCATGCATGTGAGTCTACTATGTTGGGATGAGCTCAAAATAAAAATGGAAGGCTGAGAAAGAGGGATATACTGAAGGAAGAGAAAGAAAGAATATAGAAAATTATCTCACACTATAGAGTTGAACAAGGAAGGCTTTTGGGTTTATGGAGGGGAAAATGGGAGAGAGAATTAGGTGATGCTTGAACATCACTATCATCTAAACTGATTTAAAGAGGGAATACTATATATACACACACAGTTAGGTACATAAATTCATCTTACCCAAGAGGGAAGTAGAAAGGCAAGAAGATAACAGAAAGTTTGGGTGGGGTGATAGTGTAATGGCAAATTAAATTAAATGTCAAAGAATAAAAGTGTATAATACAAAGAGAAAGATAAACAATGAAGAGAGGGGACAAAGAAATTCTTTTTTAGAGAAAGGTACAGGAAAATATTTTTTACATTAAAAACTAAAGAACACAACAAGCTGAAGGACAGGACAAGGGATTTTATTTGACTACTTTTCTGTGAGGGGGAAAATAAGTGGAAGAATTTTAAAATGATACAAAAGGAAGGAAATAATAATAAGTTAAGAAAATTAGGAACGGGATTTTTTAAAAGTATATGCTTGAGAATGAAGGAAAGAGAGCCTATGGGAACAGAAATGCCTTAAAGTAGATTAAGCAAAAATAACTGAAAAGACTAATTTATTTATAGAGGATAATTATTTGTGTCTCATCCCATTCACATACTGTAATCTCCTTAAGGACAATGACTTTGCCTTTTTTTTACATATATGTACCACTAGTATTTTGAACAACATCGTGAACATATTGAGAAATATATTAAATTAAATTTCAAACTCTTGAGGACAGGTTCTATTTATCCTACTCCTCTGCAGCCCTCACAACGTTTAGTGCAATGAAACACCATGGAGGCAATGTGGTATAGGTAGAGTCCTACACTTGGAATACAAAGAGATGTGAGTTTAGATCCAAGCTCCATCTCACTGAGTCTCAGTATTTTCATTTGAAAAATGAAGATCAAAAAAGAAAAAACAAACTATATTTCCTATCTAATCATTATTGAAAATTTCAAATAAGGCAGATAATGGTGCTTTGAAAACTTTACAATGCTGTATAAATGTTAGTTGTTATTTAGTAAACAATAGATTTTCAAAAATATTTTTGGCTTAACTTGATAACTATGTAGGGAATTCATCTCATTGGACACATTTTAATAGATTCTGCCATTGGGAACATTAAAATTCTCCAGCAGCTACAATGAAAGATGGGAAAGCAATATTATTCTGTTGCAGAACGCAGAAGAAAGCTGAAATGGACAAGGCTGTGAGGAAAGAGGAAACTAGAAGCTAGAAGTTAGAAGAAAGAAGAAAGAGGTTAGCATGCTTAATACCAATACTGTACTCAAAATAAGCAATGGCAAAAAAAAAAAAAAGCCCACCATGAAGATAAGCAGTTAAGAGGAAAGAAAATGATTTAATCTAGGATCCTGGATATGGAATCAGGGGAGCTGGGTTTCAATCCTGGGACTACCACATATTGCTTCACAACCAAAACCAATCACTTTAAACACAGAGTTTTAATTTCAAATGAAGTAATGGACTAAAAGATCTTTAAGATTCTCTTCATCTCTAAACTCTGTGAATCTGGAATCCAATCTTTTCAATTAAAAATAAATGGGAAAGTATTATTAATATGATATGATTCTATACTGGATGATATACACAAGTAGAGGCAGTGTGGAATAATGGATATATTCCTGTGCTTGGAGTTCGGAAGAATAGAGCTAAAATCCCATCTCTGAAAGTAGTTGTATGACTCTGGGCAAATCATTTAACCTCTCTGTGCCTAAAGTAATTCCCTAGAACTTACCTACTAAATCATAAATGAATTTTGATGTGTATTGATAAAAAGAGGTCTCATATAAGAAATTTCTTACATTGAGACAGAAATCTCTATGCTTGAATATACTAATAAGGTTAATTAGGAAAATAAGGAATGTGAGTACGCACTTTACAGGAAAAGTCAATATATGATGCTTATTAGGCAACACATACCTATATAATTTAAGGCCTATTAAAAATAGTTTATTGAGGGGGGGCGGAGTCAAGATGGCGGAGTAGAAGCACGACCTTCCCTTGGCTCTGGCTTCCACCTTCCCCAATCCATGTAAAAAGGGGACTCTAAACAAACTTTGGAGCTGCAGAACCCAGAAAGTGACACAGAGAAGCTAACCTCCCGCTGAGGACAGCCCAGCAGGCCAGCAGGAATCCAGCAGAGCACTCTGAGAGCCAAGCCCAGCCCCACGCCAAGGCTTTAGTCCCAGGGCAGGCCTAACCAGCACCTGGCCTGAGGGACTCCAGATCAGCAGCAGCTGTGGCCCTTTCCAGATTTATCAACACACAGATACGAAGGACAAAGTGAGAGGTCAGTGCAGTCTGGACTTTGGGAACAGTAAGTGGGAATGCGTGGCTTTTACCCCCAGGGTGAGAAACCGCTGAGACTCTGGCATAGCCTGCCAGTGCCACGTGGCGGGTTCAGCTCCTGGCCTGCAGAGTGTAGGGGGACCAAGCACCAGTCTGAGGGGTAATCGCTCTTGCTTTAACCTGCTTGGATCTGGATTGCAGTCTAGGGTGGAGGTCCTGGGATGTGTGTCCAGCTTGCCAGACCGTGTGGAGACCTCAGAGAGGGCACCCATCTAATACCTCTGGTAGCTGAGAAAACCCCAGCTTTTGGAATGAAAACTCCCCTGTCTGGTGGCAGAGTCCTACTGTGGCAAAAAGCCCAAAAGTCAAATAATTGAGTGACAAAATGAGCAAGCAAAGGAAACAAAGCAGACAGAAGATTCCAAGATTACACTCCTATTTTGGGGACAAGAAGGAGCAAGGCATGGAAAAGGAGGAAAACAGTGAAGTCAGAACTCCTGCACCAAAAGCTTCAAAGGAAAATACAAGCTGGTTACAGGCCATAGAGGACCTTAAGAAGCAGATAAGAGAGGTGGAGGAAAAATTGGGAAGAGAAATGAGAACAATGCAAGAAAATTATGAAATGAGAGTCAACAGCCTGACTGAAGAAAATAATACCTTAAAAAACAGACTGACTCAAATGGCAAAGGAGGCTCAAAAAGGCAATGAGGAGAAGAACGCCTTAAAAAGTCAAATTTGCCAGATGGAAAAAGAACCTCAGAAGCTCAATGAGGAAAATCATTGCTTCACAATTAGATTGGAGCAAATGGAAGCTAATGACTTTATGAGAAATCAAGATGCTGTTAAACAGATTCAAACAAATGAAAGAATAGAAGGCAATGTGAAATATCTCATGGGAAAAACCACTGACCTGGAAAATAGATCCAGGAGAGATAATTTAAAAATTATTGGACTACCTGAAAGCCATGACCAAAGTAAGAACCTAGAAAGCATCCTCCAGGAAGTTCTCAAAGAAAACTGCCCTGATGTTTTAGAACGAGAGGGCAAAATAGAGGTTGAAAGAATCCACCGATCACCTCCTGAAAAAGATCCCAAAAAGAAAACTCCTAGGAATATTATAGCCAAGTTCCAGAATTCCCAGATTAAGGAGAGAATATTACAAGCAGCCAGGAAGAAACAATTTGAATATTGTGGAAACACAATCAGGATAACCCAGGTGGCAGCTTCTACACTGAAGGATCAAAGGGCTTGGAATGTGATATTCCAGAGGTCAAGGGAGCTGGGATTAAAACCAAGAGTCACCTACCCAGCAAAACTGAGTATCATGTTTCAGGGGAAAATATGGTCATTCAGTAGAATAGAGATCTTTCAAGCATTCTTGCTGAAAAAACCAGAGTTGAATAGAAAATTTGACATTTAGATACAAGAAGCAAGAGAAGCATGAGAAGGTAAACAGGGAAAAGAAATCATAAGGAACTTATCAAAGTTGAACTATTAACATTCCTACATAGAAAAACAATAATTGTAACTTATGAAACTTTTCTCAGTAGTTGAAGGGATTAGAAATATACATATATATATATATATATATATATATATATATATATATATATATGAGGGTATATGGGCATATGAATTCATATGTGAATGTGTGTATATATGTTTACAGGTATACATAGATAGAGGGCACAGGACCAATTTAACAGGAAGGGATGATACTTAAAAGGTGAAATTAAGAGGTCAGAGGAATATAATGAGAGGAGATGGGGAGAGACAGATTGGGGCAAACTATCTCATATAGTAGAGGCAAGGGAAAATGTTTACAATGGAGGGGAAGAATAGGAAGGCAAAAGGGAATGGGTCAACCTTATTCCCATTGAATCTGGCTTGAGCAGGGAGCAAAATTCACACTTAATAGGGGATCTCACCCTCCAGGAGAATAGGGGGGGAAGGGGATGAGAGGGAGGATGATGGAAGGGAGGGCAGGCTGCGGGGGGAGGGAAGTTGGAAGCACCCACTTTTGATAAGGGACAGGATCAAAGTAGAGAATAGAACAAGTGGGAGGTGGGATAGGAGGGAGGGAAATATAGTCAGTCTTTTACAATACATCTACTATGTTATTGTTTTGCATTAGCCGCACATGTACAACCTATACTGAACTGCTTGTCTTCCCAGTGGGGGTGGGTGGCAGGGGGGGAAGGGAATGAATCTGGAATTGAAAGTTTTAAAATCAAATATTCAAATATATATGTGTGTGTGTGTGTGTGTGTGTATACTATTATTAATACCATCTTACATGTAATTGGGAAATAAGATATACAGGCACTGAGGCATAGAGATCCACTGGAAAATTCGAAACGGGTATGGGAGAAAATATGGGAGAGAGCAGATTGTAGGAGGGGATATCCTGTGGGACTGCTATTTTGGGGTGGTGTGTAGGGGAAAAACAGGGAGAAAATTTGCAACTCAAAATCTGGCCTAAATGAATGATGTAAATCAGAAGTTAATAAAGCATTTAAAAAAATATTTTATTGAGTTCTAAAGATAAGAAAAAATAATTTTAAAAATTATGAAAAATTCAACTTCATCATATTTATGATTTATAACTTATCTGCTTACAAAAATAAAAAGAAACAGAAACTATATACCTATATAATTATTTTTCAGAAAATAAAGAATGCAATCATTTATTTTTTAAACATGTAAAATATATACGAAAAATATTTGTACTTAATGTTAGAGCTAGCAATATTTATTTTTTAAATTTTTTTAAGTTGAGCTATAGCTATAGAGAACACAGTATTAAACAAATAATATTATTTGGATAAACATATAATGTAACACTTTTTTTAAATATAGCATTCAGCATAAAATCTGCAAGAGTCTAAAAGGCTAATGTAAGTATACAGTCTATTAAAATGCACATAATTTATCTAACTCAAAATGAAAACATATCTAACAACTAAAACCATTCATCTGGTTCCTTTTTGCTCTGCCTTAAGATATACAAATGCACGCCTTTTCACCAGAACACAGCAGCTGGGAATGAAAGGAAAAGATTTCAAATGATCATTTTCACATCATATTCCATCGTCTTTTCATCAGTTTCTCCCAGTCTTTCTTTGAGCCTCATTCTATTACAAGAGAGCTCTTTTTAGATCAATTCATATTTCCATAATCCACACTGCTGTTTTTCCCTCTTCTCCCCAGGGTGGACTAACCCCTACATCTAGAACTATGGCTTACAACTGTCATTAATACCTATAACAATAACAAGATAACAAAAGAGCTGGTGGAGATGAGACTGGCTAGTACC
The DNA here is from genome assembly GCF_028583685.1 of Petaurus breviceps papuanus. Lineage (NCBI taxonomy): Eukaryota > Metazoa > Chordata > Mammalia > Diprotodontia > Petauridae > Petaurus > Petaurus breviceps. The sequence goes on from NW_027187372.1 coordinate 22,001,917, forward strand.
ATATGTTGATCAAGTTCAACATTTTTAACTCAAAGAGAAAATTTTGAAACTTCACAATTTAATGACTATGGGGTTATAGTACCTGTTCCCCCAAACTAAAAATTGGTATTAATTCATAAATATAAGTACTACAAACCTACTTTTAGAGATCTGATCTGCTAGGGAAAATATGCAAAGAGCAAAATGAAAGAGAAAATTTAGTAATATTTGTCATAATACGAGTTCCAAATTCTTAACTATTACCAAATAATTACCCTAAAATATTTTTACAAAAACAAAATATAAATAGACTGAAACAGTCTATTTATAAGCAATATATTTCCCACCCTACCTAGTATTATATTTTATTCCAATATGTAAATAACTGTAACTAAATAAGTGGGGATTTTTTGTAATTTCACAAAAGGAAAAAATACCTGTTGTTCTCCATTTTATTTCATGTAACTTTAACTTAATTTTAAGATTAATTTATATTAAGAAAAACTGCAAATTGAAAAAATACCTGAGACAGGGAAACTGCTTGGTCATATTACATTATGTGGAAATCATAATACCCTGTTTTTTTATTATTTTTGGTTATTCAATCTAACTTCCGTGAATTTAAGACAATTAATATTTGAAGACTGATTATTCTCAAAGGTTCCAAGTTTTGGTTTTTTGGGTTTTTTTACTAAAACCAGCAGGGATTTTTTTTTAGATTAGTATTTTGCATTTACTCATGTACCTTAAAAAGAATCTGAGCAAAGAACTCTCATTTCCATTTTTGTCTCAGCATTTCCTATTCTTTCCTCCTTTCCCAGGTCTCTAATATATAGTCCTCCTTTCAAAGGCCAATTCCTCTCTCCATGTGTGCTTGATCCCATCCCTTCCTCTCTGCCGGAGCACATTGCATACTCCATCTCCATCTCTAGCTCCAATCCAAGGTCTTTTTAAAAATAAAGAAATACAGAGCTGAACTCCTAATCAACTAATCATAGCTCAGTAAAAAGACAAATTTTTTCCAAAATGAAATTCAGTCCTATAAGATCTATTTTACCTAGCAATTTAATCTTAAAAGAAAACACTGTAAGGCTAGATAGAGAGTACAAACCAATCTAAAATATTTAAATATCTCAGCAGTATAATCTTAGAGCTTTAAAAGTGAATATGAAAACTTCACCTAAGGAGCACACCTGAGTAATATCTGTTCATTACCTGCATAATATCTGTTCATTGTTTTTGACATGGAGTTTTCAAATAAATTATTATATCCTAAAACTCATGCTGAGAAAATAATTATTACAACATAAATATTTTTAGGTAGGTTTCTCTTTACGCTATTATTTTTTAAAAAAATGTTTTAGTATCAAGAACACACATTCTAAGATATACAGTCTCTTCCTCCAAACTACACTATGCATTATAGTAAAAATTTTAAATTTTAACTTTATAAAATACAAGCATAAGAATGCAGGAAAATCAAAGATTTTTTAAAAGATAAAATATTGCCTTCAATTTTCTTATTAACTATACATCTGTGAAAAAAGACAACTAGCAAAATCAATTGTTTTTATTATATAATTATGATTTAACCAATTTTAACCCTAACTTGTTTTTCTTGATTTTTTCTTGATATTTACGTCTTATTTATATGGTTTTATTGCTTGTTTCTATGATTTTATATATATATATATATATATATATATATGGTTTATGTATAATATATTTATATTCATAAGTTACCTAAACTTATTTTATGTACTTTTCTATGTCATTTTATATCTTTTGCTCTTATGGATAGCTATCATTTTAAATAAATTGGAATATAAAAATTGAAATAACAATTTTATATGTCAGGTCTACATTAAACATCTTGTTCTGAAATATTTAATTGCTAGTTAGGGTTATTATAAACTGTTAATTATCAAATTTATTGTTAATACAAATAACCAACAGTGATATAACACTTAAGAAGTGTGAGTAATGAGACAAATCATTTCAAAATTTTCAAGTATTATCATCTAGCATTTATACTTATATGAAGAATCATTTATAAGAACTCATTTTATTTTTTAGTTGAATAACAAAATCTTTTTCAGAAACGCTTTTGTATGAATATTACATCATATATCTATAGGAGGAAGAGATCTATAATGCATGAAGAAAGTAACACAAATCAAAAATTGATTGAGAATATCAATTTGCCATCTGGTTGAAACAAATTAATTGATATTACATTTTCACTGATACCTTCCATAAAATAGTAATTCAAAGTGATTAGAATAGAAATAAAGTAACATTTTTAAAAATTAAATTCAAATCAAGGCTAATATGAAAATATCCCTAAATTTCTTGCCACTTAATATCCTCTTGTTTTAAAAACTCTAAAATGAAATAAACTATTACTTATTATAGCAATGATGTAAGGCACCAAAAAAGTACTTAACATCAATTTTAGATTATGAAATAATTACAATATTTTGCCTGAACCACCTATTAAAGAAAGCCATAAAAATTTTTAGAAAGTTAACACATTAATAAAGGATTACTCTTATAACATTATAGATAACATTCCACTAAAAATGAGCAAAGGAGCTAGACATAATATGTCACTGAATCTGAAAGAAAATATGCATGTATGTTTGTGCATGGGTGTACATATATAAAAATGTACAGTATTAAATTTATTTGTTTTGTTACTAGCAGCCTGCCTCAAACTAAAGAAGAAACATTAACCACGATCTCTTGTTTTAATCCTGATCATTTATTTTATATGATCATGATAACAGGTTATATTGGCTATACTTTGTGAACCAAAAAAAATCAAGACAGTCAAAGAATATCTGAATTTTTTAAAGCCTCTTTTTAGAAAGATGTTTTCTTTTCTTGAAATTATAACTACTCCAGAAAACACAGGCATTGTAAATACACCACAAGTTGCCTATCATGGTTAATTTTGGTCTCACAGTTCTCTAAGATTTACGATATTTATAGAATGTTTTCATGACTTTTTTACTATGGGTAATAATATAACAAACATTTTCAAACTTATTTAACCCTATATCACTATTTTTAAGTATGCAAGTCAGCTATTAATACAAAACAATTACCAGTGTTCTCTTTTATAGTAGTAAACAGCTAGAAGTAAAGGGTACCAATCAATGGGAAACAGCTGAACAAATTTTGGTATATGAATATAATAAAATATTATTGGACAATCAGAAATAACAAACATGGAGAATTCAGAGAAACATGAGAAAATGTGCATAAAATTGTGGAGAATGGAATAAGTAGTACCAGGAGAACAAAAAGGCCGCAATTACTATCAGAAAATGAAAACAATTCTAAAAGGTAACCAAACAAATTCAGACTAACTACAATGACTAATCTTGGCTTCAGAGGTTAGCTGGTGAAACACACCAGCATCTTCTCAATAAAGAAATGGGGGGGGAGGGAGGTGGCTAGGTAGTGAGTAGAACACCGGCCCTGGAGTCAGGCAGACCTGAGTTCAAATCTGGTCTCAGACACTAAACATTTACTAGCCGTGTGTCCTTGGGCAAGTCACTTAACCCCAATTGCCCCTGCAAAAAAAAAAAAATGGTAGACTATGGGTACAAAATGTTGCATACTCTTATCAAACTGTTAACATATCTAGTGGTTTGGCTTAACTGTTTTTCTATTAAAAGTATAAAGCGTCCTGACAAACCACCCCACCCTCACCTTTTTTTCCCCTTATTTTTCCCCTCTTTGGGTTGGCTACACTCACCATGTTAAGTTGGAGGGTACTAGAAAGGATCGTTACAATTCATTCTCTGAGTGCCAGGAGTCACCCTGGTGAGGAAAATGTACTCCTACTCCTGTACACTATAACTCATTTGTTAGCTTCCTATTTAACAAATCAGCAAAGCTAATACAATTAACTCAATTTGATACAAAACTGAAGACAAAGAATAATTAAAACATAACATTCTACCTACAAACCTGAAATACCCCTCTCCTATTAATGAACAAATTGGTTGGGGGATTGGGGGGGGGAGGGGGCGAGAGGTGGATCACTGCAGATACATATGTAAGTAGGTAATAAATGTGTCTGGGACAACTCACAACTCAAGACCACTGACAGTGTACAAAACAATTCACAGACAGGCAAGGCCATTCCTCTCCTGGACTCCTCAGCTTTATTTCTGTCAAGCACCAACTCTGCGCTGGCTGCCCTTCTTTAGGTAACCAAAAAAGCAGTGTTAAATTAAGCTCTTTCACTAAAAGCAGAAACCCTAAGTTGAGGTTCTACAGAGTCCCTTTTATGGGCTTTTGAGCTTTATTTCCATGCCTGACTAAAAGGATCTTCTCTAAACCCTAAGCTTACCACAGTCATTTCCTAGCAGCAAGTGGTAAGACCTTCCTCCAGACAACTTTTCCAAGTAGTAGATAGATTACAGCTATGAGATCTATTCCTAGACATGACCAGAGATTTCTTCTGGTCCTAGCACTGAGGATTCTTCTCAGACCTGGCTCTAGAATCTCTTCTAGTGCACTGAGAGGTATGGTCTTGAAAAAAACTTAATACCCTAAAGTAGGATTTCTTTTGTGATAGGACTCACTTCTATCTCATGGTAAGAAATCAATATCCCAGGGGCGGCCAGATGGCTCAGCGAGTAAGAGCACGGGCCCCAGTGTCATGATGACCTGGGATCAAATCTGAGCTCAGATACTTAGCACCACACCTAGAAACAACTGGCCATGTAACCTTGAGCAAGTTACTTAACCCCATTTGCTTTAAAAAAAAAATCAATATCCCATTTATGCGAGCCAAATCACAGCTAGGCAATGTAACCTTATCTTATAGTCACCAAACAGTTCTAGGTACCATGCTTTCCCAGTTTGAGTACAACGGCCTTTTAAGTGTTTTAATTTTAATGGTATCTTTTGTCCTTATTGTTCTCCAAGTACTACTCACTCAATTCTCCATTATTTTACACGAACTTTTCCATTTTTCTCTAACACTAGTCTTCCTATTAAATCATATGCAAATTAGATGCTGGGAAACAGGTCACTTCAGTTATCTTTACTAAGTGTCTGCTCTATAGCAGGGATTCTTTACCTGGGGTGTGTGAACTTCTAAAAAAATTCCTAACTATATTTCAATGTAATCAGTTTTTTTTTATAACCCTATATGTCTGTTATATGCTGTGCATTTAAAAATATTATTTTTAGGTGGAGTCCAGAGCCATCACCTGACTGTCAAAGAGGTTCATAACACACACACAAAAGTTTAAACCCCTGCTCTAACTGCTTTCTCAGTGTTTCTCTCACAAGTATCCTTATAAGTACGTGTTGGAAGCAGGGGAGAAGGGAAAAGAGTGTTATTTGGAATTGTGATATGAAAATCCAAAAGCATCAACAAAATATTTTTAATTTTTCAAAAAATCAATCATTGTAAAATGTAGTGATATTCCAGGTGATAAAGAGCTAAGAATAGGGGAAAATGAAGGCAAGGGGTAGAATAGAGCAGAGTAAATGGTAAAACAGTGCTCTGGTATCACAGACTCCTAGAAAAAGTATGTGTAGTGGTAGAACATAAAAACTACTGAATCAAGTAACTCATTCATAGAATGATGCTTTGCAGGTGTAGACTGCTAGAGACAATCTTACATTGTCCTATTTAAAGTCATACTGTCAAAGATACAATTCCGTCCCAAAATACAGGCAGAACCTGTTGGACTCTTATAACAGTTGCTCATATTCAACTAAAGAAGTGCCTTCCATGTGAAATGCCCTAGAATTAATTACTAAGTAATACCATGGGCTATCTACTGTATGTTATTAGGACTGGTCTCTGGGCTTCTCAGAAAGTCTTATATAAGATATAACAAAGTTACATAATTTTTCTCATTAACTTTGTTAATAATAATGCAGCAAACATTTTCAAACTTTAAGAACTCTATTTCCCTATTTTAATATGAGATTTTTTTACAAATTTTTTCACTTTTTTGGTTATTGTTTTCCTTTCTTTCATCTTCAGATACCCTCAGGATGACTACTTTTACTTAGTCATCTCATTGAGATTCCCTTTTTTTTTTTTTTATCCTTCACTTATTTCTGTTTTAGGAGGCTTCTCCACTTCTAAAAATCTTCCAATATCCTTCTCCATTTTATTTTACAAGTGAATTTTATTCTCAACTAGTGTTGCCCTTGGTTGTCATCTTTCTCTACCTGGCAAGTAAGTCAAATGTCTGTTGACTAAGGCATGTTTTTAATCTCTTTTGGTGTATTGACTATGACAACTGATTTTCATCATAGTAATTTCATAATTTCAAGTGTAATGGCAAGTAAAGTAGTACTTTGCAGCTTGTTTCAACTATTCAAGTGCCTTCAGGCCTCACTTCTGATTACATCAAGAGTCTCAGTTGGAAACAGTATACATAAGGGAGTTTGAAGACCTTTCCTGCCCTTAACAGGCCTAAAGGAATTTGAAGACCTTCCCTGCTCTTAATAGGCCTAACCGGTAATCACATGGAGCTCACAGTGGGAGGAGTTTGCTGAAAGAGTCAAACAGGGAGGGTAGAACAAGAAGTGCGGAACAGGAATGACCAGAGCAGAAAAAAGCTCCAGCAGAGCTGAGAACAAGCAGAACTACGAAAGAGGATGTCTGTGATGTTGACACTCCGTAGCACTCTGTCTATTGTTCTGTTTGTGTTGATGTTTCTTTGTCAGACAGAAGCATTCTGTCTGTTGAAAGAGTACTTTACTTTTGTTACAGAAGTTGAGAAAGAGGAATTTACTGTTGTTAGAGAAGTCCTGAAAGAGGACTTTACTGTTATTTTCTGTTTGATTTCTCAGAAGCCTTGTCTGTTGATTCATGTTACTTTGTCAGTGAATTGAGATGATAGCACGGATAATGTGTATAAATATTGTTGTAGCTCAGTTAAGCTTTGTCTTCCTAGAAACCAAAACTTTGAAGGGTGGAGTGGAGCAGTCTCAGGAAGCTGAGATACAGAACCAGAGCAGAGAGGTGCCTATATGTAAATCCAGGCAAGAGTCAGGTTAATCCAGGCAAGATCTGAGAGCAGTCAGCTGGTGGAAGAGGAGCTGCGGGGTTTGGAAACCAGCCTCAATTCAAAATGAAAGAGGACTTTACTTGGGTATTCTGTACTGAATGATGAGACTGTGACTTACTGTGACCTAGAGGTGGATGGTGTTTGTACATTCTACCCCTTAAGGATGGCTGGCTTAAGGATGATTACCCCTTTAGGATGACTGGAAGCCAGCCTCTAGTCAAGATGAAAGAGGACTTTGCGTGGATACTCAGTATTGACTGATGATACTGTAACTTACTGTGACCTAAGGGTGGATGGTGTTTGTACTTTCTTCTACCCCGTAAGGATGATCGGCTTAAAAATGATTGGAAGCCAGCCTCCAATCAAGAAGAAAGAGGACTTTACTTGGATACTGTGTATTAATTGCAGAGATTGTGACTTACTGAATAATATGCTTTGTTTAAGACTATGTGGCCACCTTAGTAACAAGTTATGTTATATTGTTGTGAATGTTGTGTTTTAGTTTCTTGAATGTTTTGCTTTAGCTTACTGCTGAACAGACAGTTCACTATACTATGCAATTAGATCCTTAAAAGTTATTCATAGCAGCAGTCCTCAGGAGAGCTGCTAGTGATTGACTTCACAAGAAGTTTAACCTACCAGTGTCAATGTTCTTTTACCAGTGTCAATGTTCTTTCTTCCATCCATATTGAATTTTTCATTATTTTAAAAAGTATTTTATTTGCTTTAATCATCTGAGATATACCATATCATGTGTCTATCTGCCCCCCTGGAGAACACAAGAAAAATCAAAATTCAATATATATGTGTGTATATATGCACATATATGTATATATGCATTTATAGATACGTATATGTATAGTAAAAGAAAATGAATTTCCACATTATCCATATAAAAAAATATATTTCTATAATTCTGCATTCTCAATCCTTCTATCAAATGGTGGGCATGTTTCATAATTAATCCTCTATAATCCTGGTGGATCATTACTCTGATAAGAGTTCAACACAATAGCATTACATCATATTTGTATAATATAACTTATTTATCAATTCCTCAGTTTATGGGCACCCTTCTCTCACTCCCCCCCACCACAGATTCCCATTCTCTGCCACCTCAAAAAAGCTACGAATATTTTTGTACATCTATAGCTACACCCCCCCCCTTAGGACTAATCCCTCCCTTAATTTGCTCTCTTTAATCCCCACTCTCTCCTTTCCCCCCATTCCTCCTATTTCCCTGTTGAGTGAAATGTATTTCCATACCCAATTCTCTGTCTGTGTGTGTGTGCGTGTGTGTGAGTGAGCATATATTCTTCCTTCTTTGACAATTCAAATGAGAATGAGGTTCCTGTCAGCTACTTCTCTCTCCTCCCTCCTCTTTGTATAAGTGTATACTTATATTTACCCCAGTAATGTGATAAGATTCTCCCTAACCTTCCTTTCCCTTTCCCCCCACTACAACTGTGTATTCCTCTTTCCCTTTCTTTCCATTTTTTTCTTAAGATCATTAAGACCTAACAACCACACCCAGGCCTTGTCTGACTACCTCTATGATCCTTGGGGATGACAGAATTCAGAGGGGGGACACATGTATTATCTCCCCATATTTGAATGTAAACAGTTTATCCTTGTTTAATCTTTAACATTGTTCATTCACCTTAACCTTTTTATGATGATCTTCATTTTTGTGTTTGAACTTCAAAGAATCTAACACTCCTGGTCTTTTCATTAGAAATACCTGGAAGTCTTCTATTTCATTTAAGGTTTATTTCTTCCCCTGTTATCATTATAGTCAGTTTTTCTGGGTAAATTATTTTTGGCTATAAGCCCATATCCTTTGCCTTCTGTAATATCATACTCCAAGATCTCCATTCTTTTATAGTAGTGGTTGTTAAAACTGTGTGATTCTCATTGTGACTCCTCACTACTTGGATTCTTTCTTTTTGGCTGACAGTATTTTTTCTTTGACCTGGAAGCTTTAGATTTTGGCTATGACATTTCCTCAAAATTTTTATTTTGGGGGTTTGGGCTTTTTGGTTTTTTGGTTTTTTGTTTTTTGCTTTTTTAGGATGTGATAGCCCATTTAATTTCTATTTTGCCCTCAGTTCTAAAATATCCAGGCAGTTTTCTTTTAAGATTTAAAATATGATATCTAACACTTTTATGATTCATGGTGTTCAAATAGTCTCCAATGAGTCTTTTTTAAAAGTAAATTTATTTTTAATTATTTATTTTTGGTTACATTTTGAGTTCCAAGTTCTCTCTCTCCCTCCCTCCCTCCTTTCCTCCCCCTCCAACCCTGCATTAGAGATATCCAACATTTGATATAGATATACATGTGGAACCATACCATACATACTTCCACATACCATTTCTTTCTCTGTAGGCAGATGGCATTTTCTTTCATAAGTCCTTCACAGTTGATTTGAATGATCATATTACTCAGAATAGTTAGTAATTCAGTTACTCTTTGAACAATACTGCTTTTACTGTATACAATGTTCTCTTGGTTTTGCTTATTTCAACTCTGCATTATTTCATGGAAGTCTTTCCATGTTTTTTCTAAAAATCAACCTGCTTATCATTTCTTACCACAAAATAATAGTATTCCATCACAATCATATTTCACAACTTATTCAGTCATTCTCCAATTAATCCCTTAACAATTTCTAAATCTTTCCTACTACAAAGAGAGCTGCTATAAGTATTTTAGAACACATATCTCCAATGATTCTTAATTTTTTTCTCCTTGATTTTTTTTTAGCTAAGTTGTTTTTGCTATCAGATGCCTTACGTTTTTCTCCTTTTTACCCTATTGACTTTGTTTTGATATTTCTTCTTGTTTCATGGAGGCATTAACTTCTATTTGGTTCATTTGAATTTTCAGAGAGGCTGTAGCTTTGCCAAGGTTTTTGTACCTCTTGTGCCAAGCTGTTAAATCCCTTTTCAACTCTTTCTCCCATAATTCTCATTTCTTTCCTAATTTTTCCCCAAGTACCTTCAATTCATTTATAAAAGCATTTTTTAACTCTCACTTCCTCTCTTTCAGGAATTTTAGTTGAATTTGTGCTCAATTTAAGGCACTGCTTGTAGATGTTTTGGAGTCATTCTCTTCTTCTGCATTTATATCTTTAGTGTTCCTGACTATTTTACCTAATAATGGCTGGGTTCTTGTTTTCCTTATGTATGCTTCTATCCTACTTTCTGACTCTGGATCAGTTACTAGAGATGGATTCTGCCACACCTCTGGAAGAAAAATCTGGAATCATCCTGTTGTGGCTTTCTTAAAGTATTGATTGTGTAATGCCAGACTCTCTAGGACAGGCTAGGGAAATGCAAGCTTTCAGGGCTCCCCAAGTGATCTGATCTGGGGCAAAATCTGATTGTTTTCCCCACCTCTGGCTTAAATTTTTCAAGTTCCTGCCCTGGGTTTGAATCTGTGCAAGAGTAGATTGCTACTGGACTGCACCCTCATCAACTTACTAGGAAACTCCATTTGTTATAGTGGCAGAGTTATAGGCTTCCCTTTGATCTGCTTTCCTGCCTTGGTTATTTCCTCTGAAGGTTGGGCTAGATGCTAGAAGTGAAATCCTGCTCTGAGTCCAGAGTATGAGACACACTTCTGCTGCTGCTGGCTTCTGAACTTCTTCCTTTCACAATATACTACTCAGTAACTCCCTATTGAGCAATTCCCCTGCACAGGTCCCATTCTCAGTACCCCACAGATCTCTGACCTGAATATGGGTAGCAAGTGACAGAGCTGCCAGTTCATATTAGTTCCCAATCTAGATCTAGTACCTCCTCTTGCCCTGGTGCTCAGCTTCTCCCTAAGTGAGAGAGTGCTCTAAAGGCAGGATGCTACTATCTCAACTCTGTCTCCAGTGTTTCTAAATCTTCCTATTACCCTATGCCAAGCTGGGCTAGACAAATAACTAACTGTGACTTTTTCTGGATTTTCCTCATGAGGCTTTGATCTGGTGTATGTTCTAGATCTACGTGGAGAAGTTTGTGGATAGGATCTCACTACATTTGCTCCTCTACCATTTCAGTTTGGCACCTGCTGAATTTTTCATTATTGATAACTTAAATAAGTAAGGTAGGAACAGATTCAATTGTAGGCTATAACCTTTTCCCATTAAAAAAAAATCTTGGGGGTGGAGCCAAGATGGCGGCATAGAAGCAGGAAAACTCCATATGCCCCCTCCATAACCACCTCAAATACCTATAAAAATTACTCTAAACAAACTATAGGGCAACAAAACCCACAAACTGACAGAGAGAAACAAACCTACTGCTGAAGACAGCCCGGTAGGCCAACAGGAAGGGTCCATCACAGCACGCTGGGAGCCCAAACATTCATGAGTCCAGGGTTTTAGCCTCCAGGTGGCCACGGCCAGCCCCGGCTGGAGAGACTCCAGGAGAGTGGATAACCAGCAGCTGTGGTGGTTTCCAGACTTATCAACCCATGAATGCCAAAAACAAAGTGAGAGTTCAATGTGGACTTTGTGATAACGGGGAGTCCAGGAGAGCGGTCTGGCCTCTACCCCCAGAGGGAGAAATGGCTAAGGAACAGCTGCTGCCAGGTGGCTGCTTCAGAGCTCCTGGCCTGCAGATTGTAGGGGGACCAAGCAACCATCTGAGGAGTAATTGCTCTTGTTTTAAACTGCTTGGATCTGGATCCCTGTTCTGGGTGGAGGTCCTGGGGTGTGTGACCAGTGTGCCAGAGCTAGTGGAGGTTTCTGAGAAGGCAACCGACTAATAGCTCCAGCAGCTGAGAAAACCCCAGCAATTTTGAGACAAAGCTTTCCTCTGGAAGCAGAGTTCTACTGTAGCAAAAAGCTCAAAAATCAAATAATTGAGTGGCAACATGTGCAAGCAAAGGAAGCAAAGCAAGCACAGAAACCCGACTTTGGACTCCCTTTTTGGGGACAAAAAGGATCAAATCATAAAACAGGAGGAAGACAATGCAGTCAGAACTCCTGCACCAAAAGCTTCCAAGAAAACTATGAACTGCTTACAGGCCACAGAGGAGCTTAAGAAAGATTTTGAAAACCAAATAAGAGAAGTACAGGAAAAATTGGGAAGAGAAATGACAATGATGCCAGAAAATCATGAAAAGAGAGTCAACAACCAGACTGAAGAAAATAACACCTTAAAAAATAGACTAACTCAAATGGAAAAAGAGGCTCAAGGCAATGAGGAGAAGAATGCCTTAAAAAGCCAAATTTGCCAGATGGAAAAAGAATCTCAAAAGCTCACTGAAGAGAATCATTCCTTCAGAATTAGATCAGAGCAAATGGAAGCTAGTGACTTTATGAGAAATCAAGATACTATTAAACAGATCCAAGCAAATAAAAAAATAGAAGGGAATGTGAAATATCTCCTTGGAAAAACCACTGACCTGAAAAAAAGATCCAGGAGACAAGATTTCAAAATTTTGGACTACCTAAAAGCCATGATCAAAAAAGAAATTTAATAAAAATGGTAGTTAATATACATCTTAAGTAGTTAAGAAACATATAAAGACTAAAATAAAGAGTAGGGGCATCTGCAGCCCTAGGCTTTTGATGAGATTATATCCTGGTTCCCAAGGGCCGACAAAGTCAATGGCTACAGGGAAGAGTGCTACAACTCCAAGATTCACTCACCTTAGGATGTTGAATGAGTATTTTTTTAAAATATAAATAAGTTAATCTTATAGGATAACTCATGTGGGAAACAGATGGCTGGTAGAGGTGAGCACATTTTGTGCATTCCTACATGACTATGTTCAACGAGGCACAGTCTGCTGCTTTCTCATGGATGAAATTGTACATAAACAAACCTGAAATTCATTTTATGCTACAACTGTTCTCTAATATATCAACCACACTGGAATAAATCTGCATTTTCAAAGTAAGTGTTAATAGAACTATTTCAAACTCAATATTATTCCCCTCCAAACCTTTAAATTTCTGAAGTTCCTTAACAAATCATCTTTCTAGTCATCTGGGGTTCACAAAGTTGGTGTCACCCTAGGTTCCTCTCTTACTCACCACACCACATAGCCAAAGAGTTGGCATATTTTCTCATTTCTTTCCTTACATCTTAAACAAAATCTCATCTCCTCTTAAAGTGCAGGGAGGCCCATGTCTCTGTGTGTGTGTGTGTCTGTCTCTCACACACACTCACACACACTCATACACACACATACACACACATACACACACACACACACACACACACACACACACACCCCTATAAACTCTAGTGGTTTCCTAGTATCTCCAGGATCTAATATGTCATTTAAAACTTTAAAATCTGGCCCCTGTCTTCCTTTCTAATTTTCTTATATTCTACTACCCTCCATATTCTAGGATCCTCACATACTACACTCCATTTCTAGTCTCCATGCTTTGCAATAACGATCCCCATTCCTAGAATGCTGTCCCTCCTAACTTCTAAATATTGGGATCCCTAGCTTCCTTTGATACCTATTTCTTGTCTCACCTGTTCTAGGTCTTTCCTAATCCTACTCCCTCCACCTCATCTACTAGTTCCCCCCCCCCCAAGGTTACCTTTCATCAAGTATTCTGTATTTGTCTTGAATATTCTGATAAGTGAATGCTCTCTCCCAAAAAAGGGAGGAAAAACTTAAGACCCTCAAGGAGTTTACATTCCAAAGGATATGCAAATAACTATGTACATACAAAATATATAGAATAGATAAAAGGTCACTGGAGAGAGACTAGCATAAATGTTTACTGATTAACTGAAGTCACTGAATAGTTAAGGACTTTAATTTGTATATGGCACACCTTTCTTAGTCATAGTAATCATTAAAATAGCTAGTGTTTAGAGTCTAGTATGTTATGTGCCAGGCTCTGCACTCATCAATTTATACGTGTGTGAGTGTGTGTGATATATATATATATATGTTTTGGGTTTTTTTTTTGCTTTTGGGAGGGCAATTGGGTTTAAGTAACTTGCCCAAGGTCACAGGGCTAGGTTTTTTATTTGTGTGTGTTAAGTGTCTGAGGCTGGATCCAAACTCAGGTCCTCCTGACTCCAGGGCCAGCACTCTACTCACTGCGCCACCTAGTCGCCCCTATACGTATATATTTAATTTTCACAACCCTGAAAGCTAAGTGTTCTCTTACAATCCCCATTTACAGTTGAGGAAACTGAGGCAGATATTGGTTAAGTGATTTGCCCAGGGTCACACATCTAATAAATGTCTAAGGCCAGATTACTGACTTCATTCCCTGTACTCTATTTGCTGCATCACCTAGTTACCTTCTTTAATGCTTTTCCATTGACAAAACCATAACTATTCTTGTTCTTGAACAATTTGACAATACTAAAGACTTTGGTAGTCAACTTTTTGTTCTAGATTTGCAGTAGCTATGGGTGCTGAAGAGGTGGCTTCAACACTTCAAGAAGTGGTTGCCAGGTTACATGTCCCTATAAGTTACTTCCTAGGATGACAGCTGCATGGCTTGGACTGGAATCAGGACAGGCAGTTGGAGGAAGAGGAGATATGAGGAAAGAAGCAGTGAGGAAAGTCTTCCCATTCTCAGGGCTCTAAGGCTTTCTAGCTCTCCAGTTATCCTGATCCATATTTAGCCACTGGACCCAGATGGCTATGGAGGAGAAAGCAAGGCTGGTGATTTTGCACATCCCTCCCTTACTTATCTAATTCAGTTATATGTCATAGCGTCACCTCCCTGATGTCATGGTCCTCTTCAAGAGCCAAGGACAGGGGGCAGCTAGGTGGTGCAGTGATGAGAGGCCCTGGAGTCAGGAGGACCTGAGTTCAAATCCAACCAAAGACACTTAACACAAAAACTAGCTGTGTGACCTTGGGCAAGTCACTTAACCCCAATTACCATCCAAAAAGCGGAAAAAAAAAAAAAAAGAACCAAGGACAAACAGCAACCTCTGTGAGTACAGGAGCTGCCCACTAGGGACCAAACTTCCAGATGGACACCACTTCCTTTCTCTCCTTCTTTCTTCCTTTCATTTCTTTCCTTCTTTCTCTTTCTTTTGTTCCTTTCTTTATTCCTTTAATTTCTTCCTTCCTTCCTTCCTTTCTGTCTTCTGTTTTTCTTTCTTCTCTCTCCACACAGGCTATCAATCCCTTAACCTGCCAGTGCTCTGCCCAAAGGGAATGTAAATTTTAATCTCTGAAACTTTTTTTTGTTTTTTTTTTTCTCTTAAAGATCAGCTTTAACCCCAAATCACTCTAGTCCCAGACGAGTCCACTTGTTTGGGCCCTGACTGACTCAAAATGAAGGTAAATAACAATGTTTTTCTGTTTTGGCAAGAAACCCTGAGGGTCTTCCCTTTCCAGATCTATTTTTTTCTTGAAGAAGCCATTCTTTGCCTCATTTTTTAAATTAAGTTTTAATTACTAAATGGGTATTGCCTCAGTCAAACTAAGACCTGTTAAAGACCTTAGTTTGAAAAGGTCAAGATCCCCCACTGCATCCTGGGCCATCTCTAGTTGTCCTGATCCATATCTAGTCACTGGACCCAGATGGCTCCAGAGGAGTAAGGCTAGTGACTTTATACAGCCTTCCCTCACTTAAATCCAATTCACTTTCATGTCATGGCATCTCTTCTTTGATGTCATGATCCTCTTCAAGAAAGAAGGACAAAGTGCAGCAGCACCAACCTCCCAGTTTTTGGGAGATGATCAATGTTAGTGATGAAGAGGAACATGGATCCCTTCTCCAAATGGATTAGCTTCCCCCCCCCCCCCCATAATGACTGCAGGGGGCAGGATGGTAGCCTGAGGTACAATGCTATTACCAGTGGTTTTGAGTACTGTGTCCTGGGCAGTCTCCATCAGAGTCTAATGGAAGGTGGTGATTTGTTTCTCTTGATACATTCTGTCTCCTATTTCTAACCTCAGGGTGCCTTTCTGTTTCAGTTGGGTTTACCCTAATAACAGGGTATGCAACCTGAACCCCCAAAAAGCACAACTCAGCTCAAAAACTTTCCCACATATCTCTACCTAGATACTCAATCCTTTCAACAATCTTTTCATTGTAGCCTCAACCCAGCCCAACCCTCCATTTTCTGTTACTTCTGACTGAGCCCAGCCCTTCATTGTCTGTTATCTCTGGATCACCCCAGGCTACCTGCCACTCCTTAATCCTATCCAGACCCCACCCCAGCCCCTCCCAGGTTACCTCGGGACCACCCCAGGCTATTTGCCATTTTTATGAGGAAAAAGATTGTAAGAAAATTATCTTCTCCCTACCAAACAAGCAGACTCACTAGGAGTCTGGCCTGCTTCTATTTCCATCACAAACAGAACCTGTTACTTGAACTGAAAGAAGGCTTGGGTGGTCAAATACTTTCAAGGCAGACCTGCACCCTTTGCCCTTGCATTTCAAGGTTCACAAAACCCTAGACCACAACACTATAAGTTGACAGTTGGTCAGATACTGTCACACCACACAGATAGTGTCTTCTTAATTTCCTCCTATCTAAACAAGTAAAATACACAGACTAGTCTTTTTATATAAAACTCCCATCTGATCAAGTGAAATACACACACATACATGCACACACACTTTTTAATCCTTAACATACTAAATTGCGGATTTTAAGATAAATTATAGTAGAAGTATGAAATATTCCACTTGGGATCAAATATATCTAATTCCTAATACCAAATAGGATATTTGTGGATAAACAATTCTATAAAAAAAAACTTGGGGAGTT
Organism: Petaurus breviceps papuanus; assembly: GCF_028583685.1. NCBI lineage: Eukaryota > Metazoa > Chordata > Mammalia > Diprotodontia > Petauridae > Petaurus > Petaurus breviceps. The sequence continues at coordinate 22,018,671 of NW_027187372.1, forward strand.
TGAAGACACTACAAACTCATTATGAGTCAACCAAAAAGACCAATGCTATGTTTTGTTGTTATGTGTTTGGTCAGTCACATCCAGAAGCAGAGATCAAAAATTAACTGGAAACTAAATAATCTAATCCTAAAGAATTAGTGATTCACAGAAGTAATCAATAATTTTATTAGAGTGATAACTACAATGAGTGAACATCAAAACTTGTGGGAAAATCTGTATCTTTAAACTTGCGCATCAATAAAAGAGAGAAAGATCAATGAATTGAGCATGTAACTAAAAAACTAGAAAAAGAACAAACTAAAAATCCCCAATTTAACCAAAACGGAAATTTTTAAAATCAAAGGAGATGTTAATAATATTGAAAATAAAAAACCACTTGAACTAACAAATAAAACTAGGCACTGGTTTTATGAAAAAAACAAAATAAACTATTAGCTAATTTTATTTTTTACAAAAAGAAAAAAGAAGCAATTCAAAGTACCAGTATCAAAAAATGAAAAGAATGGGGCGGCTCGGTGGCACAGTGAGTAAAGCGCTGGCCCTGGAGTCAGGAGGACCTGAGTTCAGTTCCTTTGGTTCTGGCCTAAGACACTTAACACGCACACAAAAATAAACTAGCCTTGTAACCTTGGGAAAGTTACTTAACCCCAATTGCCCTCCAAAAGGCAAAAAAAAAAAAAAAAGAAAAGAATTAATGCACCACTAATGAAGGTGAAATTAAAGCAATTTTACCAAATTATATGCCAGTAAAACTGACCACTTAATTGAAATGGATGAATATTTGCTGAAATATATATTCCCCAGACTGACAAGTGAGGAAACAGAACACTTAACTTTATCTTAGAAAAATAAATTGGAACAAGTGAGCAATATGCTCCCTAAAGAAAAATCCCCAGGACCAGATGGATTTACAAGTAAATTTTACCAAACATTTAATTAATCCTAATACTATTAAAAAAAAAAAAAACTCCTAGAAAAAAATAGGCAAAGGAGTCCTATTAAATTCCTTTTGACATAAATATGATTTTGATAACTAAACTAGATAGAATAAAAACAGAGAAAGAAAATAGTAATTTCCTTAATGAATTTCAATGAAATTTTAAAATAAAATTCTAGCAAGGAGATTATAGCAATATATCACAAAGATCATACACTATGGCTGGATGGGATTTATACCAGGAATGCAGGGCTGGTTCAATGGCAGGAAAACTATCATCATGATTGACCATATCAATAACAAAAACAATAAAAATCATTTGATTATAGCAATAGATGCAGAGAAAACATTTAACAAGGTACAAAACCTGTTCCTATTAAAAACACCAGAAAGCACAGGAATACATGGATGATAATAATAAGTAGTATCGTCAAAAACCAATAGCAAGCATTATCTGTAACAGGGATAAACTTGAGGCCTCCCTAGTAAGATCAAGGGTGAAACAAGGATATCTATTACATGACTTTTAATCAATACTGTATTAGAAATGCTAGCCATAGCAATAAGACAAGAAAAAGAAATTTGAGGAATAAAAAAAGGCAATGAAGAAATAAAACTATCACTCTTTGCAGATACTAAGATGGTATACTTAGAGAACTAAAGAGCATCAACTAAAATCCTAGTTGAAACAATTGACAACTTTAGAAAAACTGCAGGATATAAAATAAACCTACATAAATCAGCATTTCTATATACTAACAACAAAAGCAAGTAGTAAGAAACAGAAAGCTATATTCCATTTAAAATAACTGCAAACAATATAAAATACTTGGGAGTCTACCTGCCAAGACAAACCCTGGGATTATATGAACAAAATTAAAAAAAAAAATCTAAGCAACTGGAGTAATATTAATTGCTTATGAATAGGACAAGATAATATAATAAAAATGACAATTCTGCCTAAGTAAATTCAGTGCCATACTAATCAAACCAACAAAGAATTATTTTATAGGCCTAGAAAAAATAATAACGAAATTCATCTGGAAGAACAAAAGGTCAAGAGTATCAAGAGAATCAATGAAAAAAATGTGAAAGAAGGCAGCCTAATAGATCCAAATTTCAAACTATATTACAAAGAGATGAGATAATCGTCAAAACAATCTGTACTGGTTAAAAAACAAGAGTGGTAGAATAGTAGAAAAGATTAGTATACAAATTAGTAACCCAATGATCCCAAGCTTTTGAGGTAAGAACTCAACATTTGACAAAAAAAGGCAGGAAAACTGGAAAGTAGTTGGAAGAAACTAAGCATAGATCACTTTTGCATCATATAACAACCTAAGGTCAAAACAGGTAAATGATTTAGACATAAAGGCTGATATCATAAGTAAATTAGGTGAGTAAGGAAAATGTACCTGTCAGAACTGTGAATAAGGGAAAAGCTTATAACTAAACAGGAGATAGAAAGGATCACAGGAAGCAAAATGTACACTTTTGATTACATAAAATTAAGGAATAACCACACTGATGAAATCATAGATCCTAAAGTAGTGGAGTAACTTTGGTAAGTCTCTTCACATTGAGGCTTCAGGAGCCTCATTTATAAAATGAAGAATAGAGAATAGAGATGATTTCTAAAATCCCTTACAACTCTAAAAAATTACATGATTTCTAATAATAAGAAAATGATGTAATATATCTTGTAACACATACAATTAAGTGCCAGAGAACACATAAAATAAATGTTATGAATTCAAAAGAATGCAAGCTTATTATGGACTGTATTACTCTGAGGCTGGGGGCCTTAAGGAATGTATACAGCATAGATAGGCAAAAGAGAAGGCAAAGTTCTCCAATGGGATGAACATCATTAGCAAAGAACTACTGTCCTAGGAGCCACAGAAGCATATTATCATATTGTTAAGTTTGAATAACTAATAAGGATAGTGAACATTTTAATGATTTTGAAGATGGAGTCACAATTTAACACCCCTCAAGAAAGCTATAAACACAACTTTAGAATCTGAATTGTGCTGGGCTATTTGATATGACTGACTCTCTATGACTGGCAGTTGCATACCCCCTTATGGATTGCAGGGTTAGTTCACAGACATGTTAAAAGTCTTTAAGGGGGCAGCCAGGTAGCACAGCGAGTAAGAGTACCAGCTCCAGTGTCAGGATGACCTAGGGATCAAATCTGGGCTCAGATACTTAGCACCACACCCAGAAATAACTGGCCGTGTAACCTTGAGCAAGTTACTTAACCCCAATTGCTTTAAAAAAAAATTAAGGTTCTCTCAGAGTTGCCCCAGAAATAAAAGCCTAAAACTGCTCATAAAGTCTATTTGGGGGTCAGCAAATTAGAAAGGAAAGTAGAGATCAAAATGAAGCCTAAGAATTCCTCTAAAGTATTGTTGCAATTATTCAGATGTCTGGTGAAAACGGCTGTTGTTGGGCTGTCAAAACTATGCCAACAAAGAAAAAGGTTTTGCATATTCCAGCAAGTAATCCTTGAAGTACCAAAGTACTTAATAGCACTCTGATAAAAATGGTCAACAAAGCTTGCGATGTAACAGTCATGTAATCATCAATTATGGAATGCTTCACCTTTCTAAATCACCCTTTCTCTATAGATCCTCCTTCATAGTTTTAAATCAGAAATATTTCCATCCATATAGCACATGTTTATCTTTTTCCTAAAGAGATGAAAAATATATAAAATAAATGTGACCACTTCTTTTGCTGTGGAATTTTTAAAAGTTGTGTCGTGGGCTGCTCAGTGTCCAGCATTTTAGCATGATTCAGAGACGTAAATAAGAAATGACCAGGCCATGTGGTTCAAGGAAGTTCAAGGAAGAACAATGTACTCCATTTACTGATTCTTAGGACAAGGTTTTTATAGAGCAATGAGACAAAAGAAGACTCAAGTATTCTTATCATTATCTTAGCCTGTCATATCCTGGAAGTAGCATAGAATAGATAATTTGATAAGGAATTGTTATCTAGGTGGCTAAAGTGTTAGGGTAAGACCTTCCATCTAGGCCTCAGGTACCTGCTAATGCAGCCACAGTCATAAACAGATACAATTGAGAGCGAACTTCAAAGCCAAAGCTGCAATCCTCAAAAGGCATCACGTTTAGAAATGACCACCCAAAGATACCTGAGTACTGAATCAAATTTTTAGCTCTTAATATCTAAAATCTTGGGGTACGCCTATTGATCTCAGAACTCAAGTAACATCCTGATAAGTGTAACCCATAACAAAGAACTCAGGAGTTAACTTAACAAGAAGTCACATCTCAAAAAGGTCTTTGACATTAAAGTCCACTCTCATTGGGTAATTATCTGAGTCCTGAATCAGGCCTCGTTGGCTTCCAACAAAGTTGTGCTAGAAATAATTAAACAAAATAATTCAACTGATTTTTCAGCTCAGTCCAAACAGTTTCCAAATCTTGGGTTTTTTCACCATAGTATCTTTCAAATATTTCTCTTTCTCTCAATTCTCACAACCAGAGTTCAAATCCAGCCTTTTAAATGGATCTCACTAAATTATCTCCCCAATACATCTTCCACATTGCTGACAAAATGATCTTCCTAAAGAATAGGACTGAACTCTACTCAATAAACTCCAGTAGCTCCCTATTACCTCTTGTATCAAATATGAACTGTGTCTGGCATTTAAAGTTTTTTATAGCATGGCCCCTTTAGATCTTTCCAGTCATCTCACACATATTACTCTCCTTTCTATACTTAATGATCCAGATATACTACTCAGTAGACCTCACATAACAACACTCGATCTTCCCTCTTAATGCTTTTTCAGTGGTTGTCCCTCATGCCTAGAATACTATCCTTCCTTGCCTGCAACTCAGAATCTCAGCTCAAAAGCTATCACCAGAAAAAAAAAATGCATAGGCAAAGGAAAAAGAATCCAACTATAGAAACCTATTATGGGAATAGAGATGACCGGGGTTGATCTTCAAAGGAGGAAATTGAAGTAAAGAAACCCCCAAAAAGTAACATTAAAAGGTCACCTGCTCAAAAAGAATTTATGGAAGAACATAAAAGACACTTTAAAAATCAAATGACAGAGATGTAGGAAAAACTAAAAAAGAAAATAAGAATAATCCAAGAAAAACAGGAAAGATATGAAAGGAAAGTCAACTAAATAGAAAAGGAGATCCAAAATCTTAAGGAAGAAAATCACACTTTAAAAATTAGAACTGGGCAAAGTGAAGACAGCGAAATTATAAGAGATCAAGAAATGATTAAACAAAATATGAATTATGAAAAAATAGAGAAGAAAAAGTGAGACATAAGAAAAACAACAGACTTGGAGAATAGATCAAGGAGAAAAAATATAAAAATAATTGGCTAACAGAAAGTTATGATCAAAAAAAGAATCTTGATACAATAATACAAGAAATAATTAAAGAAAATTGTCCTGAAGCATCAGAATAAGGGGGAAAGTAGAAATAGAAAAAATCCATCAATCACCACTTAAAAGAGATTCTATGAGGAAAACTCATAGGAATATCATAGTCAAATTCTGAAATCCTCAGCTCAAGGAAAAATTATTAAAAGCATCAAGATTAAAACAATTTAAATATGATGGTGCCACAATTAGAATTACACAAGATCTAGCAGCAGAAACATTAAAGGATCACAGGTCTTGGAACAAAACATATCAAAGAGTAAAAGAATGGGGAGGCCAGGTGGCTCAGTGAGTAAGAGCACCGGCTCCAGTGTCGGGATGACCTAGATCAAATCCAGGCTCAGATACTTAGCACCACACCCAGAAATAACTGGCCATGTAACCTTGAGCAAGTTACTTAACCCCGAATGCTTAAAAAAAAAAAGAGTAAAAGAACTGGGGCTCCAGTAAAAAATATCAAATCATGCAAAGTTAACATAAATATTATCTTGAATGAAAATAAAGGACATTTGATAAACTCCCAGATTTTTAAGACTTTGTTAAGAAAAAAACCTTAACTTATTAGATGATTCGACATACAAGAACCAATACATATAAGGTACCTAACAAAGACTGATTATAAGGGATCCATAAGAACAGATTGTTTACTTTTTATATATGTAAAATATAAAATTTATGTCTAAGATTCTTACTAATAACTGGGTAGTTCATAAGAAAGACTGGGGAAAACCTGGGCATGATATGAATTTTAAAAGTAAAACAATTTAGGAACAGCTAAAAAGAGTAATTATTTTATACAAATGAAGAACTAATATATAGGAATTAGATGGGGAGGAGGAACCTACTTTCACTGGGAATGGGTAATAAGAGGAAACAATACACATGTATTTAAAAGTGTATAAGAGTCTTCTAAATTCAGAAGAAATAAAATGGTAGGGGTATAGGGAGTAGGGAGAGGACATGGAAGGGATCTTTAGAGGGGAGGGTGAGAGAATAGGTAAATAGGGGTATAGAAGGGTACTTAGATTTATTGGAATGGGAGGATAGGGGATGGATCCTTGGAGGGGTGTAGGCAAGTCATAGGAGGGCAAGGTAGTGGGTAAAAATAAAGTAGAGGACACAGGAGGGATATGAAACAAGAGATATGCATGTACATAAAAACAAAGATCAGGAGTAGAAAAGGTTTGGGAATGTATATGTATATGTGTATGTACGTACACACACACACATACACATAGCTATAGAGAAACATATCTAAACTTTATTGTGACCTTCTGGGAGGGCTTGGGGAAAGGGAATAAAAGAACAAAGTAGAAAAGTGCACAGCAAAGAACAAAAGAAAACTCACAAGGAAGCAAAGATGGACAATTTTCAACACAAGTAGGCTTTCTTGAAATGAAAATTTATTGTTACATATTTTGAATCCTTTCATGTTCTGCTATGCACATGACATGCTTTTATTTCTTTCTAACTTTGTATTTAAGTTTATGATGTTTTTTTTTTTTAATTCTCTATTTGCGTTCTTGGAGTTTAAGTTGAAAATAAAATTTGGGGGAAAAAGCCACCTTCTGTAGGAGGCTTTCCCAGTACCCCAAATTAAAAGTGCTTTCCCTTCAAATATTACCTTACACTACTCTGTACATATCTCATATGTATCTACTTAAGTACATGTTGTCTCTCCCATTAGAATGTAAATTCCTTGACAGTTATTTTGCAGCCTCAGTACTTAACAAATAGTGATTGCTACATAAGAAGAAGGAGGTAACTAGGTGGCTAAGTGTATAGAGTACTTGGTCTGGAGTCAAGGAGACCTGAGTTCAAATACAATCTCAGACACTTACTGTGATATTAGGCAAGTCACTTAACCTCTGTTTGCCTTAATCCACTGGAAAAGGAAATGGCAAACAACACCAGTATCTTTGCCAAGAAAATCCCATAGTACTAGTTATCACAAAGAATCAGACACAACTGAATGAATAAACAACAATGTAATAAGAGAATGCTAGCCAATTACCTAGTTGACTTAAGACTGACATTCCCACACTAGACAACAATTTCCTACTTTCCATTTTGAGTTGCATATTTCTGATACCTGATAATATTAAAAAAAAAAAAAGATGGGCTTATCAAGGAACTAGAGGTAAAGTAAACATATTCTACTGGTATCCATGAAATCACCAAAGAATTCTACCAAGCCCCTAGTATCATGGAGTGAATTTATGAGAGGAATCATAAAAATCACAGAATTTAAGAGATGAAAGGGATCTTAGCACCCATCTAGTCAACCCATACAACAACAGGGATTTCCAACATACACAAAAAAGTAAGCACCTGGTCTCTACTTGAAGATCTCCAAAAAAGAACCCAACACCTGTGGAGGCAGCCTATTCCATTTCTGGTAGCTCTCACTGTTGGAAGCTTATCTTGACATCCTCTGAATTGGCCTCTCCTTTTGCAACTAATACACATTATTCTGCAAAGGTTGGGGGAGTGGGACAGGGATGAGACAAACTGAGTAAGTCTAAACTCTCTTTCACCTAAAAGCCCTTCAAAAATCTAAAACTGCTCTTATGTACCACCTGAGTTTCCTCTTCTGTAAGCTAAATATGTCTAGTTCCTTAAACAGATCGTCACATGACATGAACTCAAGGATCTTCACCATCCTGGCTGACCTCCTCTAGAGATTCAATAGGTGGGTTAGGAAGTACGACTGCCTATTCCTTATGACTCTTGTCCACTATCATAGTTTAGATACAGACTTTGACATATGTTCATTAGCAATTTTTCTGCACAAACTGCTCTGAATATGAATTCTTACTGACTCTGGTCAATTTTTGAATTTATCAAAATCATTATGCATAGGTGTTTAGTATATGAAAAACAAACTATCCCAAATTCATATTAACATTGATAAAAATGAGTCTGATTCAACCAATTTCTGTAGCAGGTGAAGTAACTGTGTCTCCATCAGATATCTCTACTCTCAAGACTTTTTTTTTGGTCAGGGAACTAGAGTATACCTGCTAAAATACTGACCATATTTATAATTTTTAAATTCTTTTCAATCTAATTGGCACAAATAGTATCAAAAGTCAAGTTTTTATATAGTAAAAATGAGATAATTTCAGTAGCTGACTAAAGCTTAAATGATTAAAACAAGTAATCCCACACTATCATCATATATCCCTTTAAAGATGAATGCATAACAATACATAATTAATAATTCAATTTTGGTGTAATTTCTTCATATTAGATACTATATGGAAATGAATATTTATATGTTATGTATCATCCACTTCTAACTCAACAAAATGGAAGTAACATTTTAATCAAAATCTCAAGTATTGTCAAGTTAAAAGACAGATAATTATTTTAACTTTAAATTTTTTTTCCAAATTCATATCTAAAATTATATTGAAAATACAAACACTAAAAGTACTTCTGAGTCACAACATACATAATTGCCCCTTAATTACCTACTCATATATAAAATCTTCTTCATTTGTGTCCCACATCTTCCCACTTTACAACTGAATAGGAGCAGTGTTGTTATTAGTAATCATTAGAAGTAGTAGCCATAAAAACTAACATAAAAAATTAATTTTTCTCCAACCTGGTCTCCAAAGTCCTCCGGGAACTTCCACAGTACCACTGGTTCTGTAAATAATTGACAAGTAACATTAATTAGAATCAAAGAAAATGATATTACTTTCAAAGTACATTAATAAATAGTTGTCTTAGACTCAGAATCTTAATTGTACCAAAGTTAACAAATGTTTATGTAAATACTTACCTAGGCAAATATAATTTCTTTACATCTCTAAAAGTGTAATTCTACATTATTTCAATTCCTTCATTTTTCTAATATTTACTTATCAAATTAATGCTTTAATATTTCAAATGACTCTTGAACATTAAACAAAAAGATACTTTAAATAAAATTTTGTCCAAATCAACTATTTCACTTATCAGATGATAATAACCACAAAATAGTAAGAGAGGTAGAAAAATATAAAGTAAAATATATGATATACATTTGGGAGGAAATGATATTTTAGCATTGCTTATGTTTCAAATATTTTTCTTGAGGTACAAATTTACTTCAACTTATAAAGAAGACTAAGGAGACTAGAAGTAAAGCAATCATGAGTAAATTTAGTATTTTTCAGTGATCAGCTCAAAGATACTAAATTATATTTAAGCTTAAAATAACAATATTATATTAGGATGTAATTCAGGCTTAATTTACATTAAAAGTTCACTCATACAATTTTATGTTTGCCTTTCCACAAACAATTCTGTAAAGTAAACTGCCAGAAATGAACTAGTAATTTAAATTAACCCTTGCTCCTCATTTAGGCTCTAAATTTATAGGTTTTTAAAATCTGATGACTCCACTGATATAAAGGAAAGATGAAGTACTTAATTCTTAACCAGTATTAATTTCTCTGATTATTTATCTTCAATTTTTATCCTTCTAAAACAAATGTCAAAGAATTCCAAGTATGCTTCAATGGGGATTTAACAAAGGCTAATGAGTTACTTGAAATGCCTTCAAAACTCTAAGATATAACCAACAGTTATATGAAGAATCACCGATGGACTAGAGATAGAAATTTAGCATCATTCATAGCAAAAACATTAAGTAGTCAGAAATCTGTCTGGACACATAAAGAATCAAAGGAAATGTAATTCTACCCCCTACTTTTTCAAAAGTAACATTCTCTTTTTTTTCCCATATTCTACAAACTGAATTATAAAAGGTTTTAGTTTATTGTTGCTGTTTTGTCCTCTCAATAAATACATAAATTTTCAATATGATGATATAGAAGAAGAGCTGTGCCCAAATAGATATTTTATTAGATATGATATTCAAAAACTTTAATTTCAAACATAATCACCATGTAAAGGGAAAAAAAAACTTTGAATTTGATCCTTTTTTCTCATCTTAAAAAAGAAGTGAAATGACAAAAGTTCACATCAGTAATTAATAACCTGAAACATCTTAGGATCAATTAAGGCTAATTTTCCAAAGAATACGATAGCCAATCTGTATTCCTCTGTCTTATTTCGTATTGATTTGGCATGATTTAACTTCAAAGTATATTTCTTCACTTTAAAACAAAATAATTTCTTACATCAGTATATGTGACTACTTTCTATCTGAAGGATGAGCTGACTGTCCAGAATACAATGTCTTTTAGGACATTATTTTACTTGCCTTAGGTCTAAAATAGGTCAGTCCAAATCAAATATAAATGTTTACAAAATGAGAGCTATTAAAACAAATGTTTACAAAATTAAAAGTTATGCAAATCTACATAAAATATTAAACATTACCCTGAGAAACCAAAAAAAAATCCCCAAAACATTCTAACCAAATCACCAATTGACTACAAAAAGTTCATCACTTATCTATTACATGAATTAATTTTCTCCAAACTGAATCTTTAAAATACCCCCTCAGTCCTCCTTGAAATGCACAACATTTTAGACTATTCTTCATATCAAATTTCTTCAATTTAAAATTTCCTTAAATCTACTTTCAAGATATTTCCATGCCCTTTCTGGGTTTGGGGTTTGTGTGTTTAAATTCCAAGTTTTTGCCTCTTTTTAACAGAACTAGGCTTGATCTGTAGGACTGTGTGTATCTCAAATTCTGAAATTTGTCTGTTTTTTGCACTTCCTGTTTTCAAAAAGTCATATGACTAAAAATACAAAAAACTGTTAGAAATATAATATAGTCAAATACATATTTCTGTACTTTCTTATTAAAATAAACTTTTCCTTCTTCACCCACCCAAACAAAAATGACACAATCATCTGGGTCCATAATTTTAAACAGATTACGTTTGTTAGAGCTTTTGGGGTTAGATTCAGATAGCATCTGACATCTTTGTGGCAACTTCTCACAAATACTGCAGAGGAAGAAACAAAAGGGTACTAAATCCAAAAAAGGGAGAATAATCCGATTCTGCAACTTTATGCACTTTATTGAGATTTACAAAGACTGAATTTTTTTCCCCCTGAGGATTACTTTCCAGACACTCCATCTGATCTCCCAATGTTAGGTCAATTTTATGCTGATTTTATGGGTGAGAGGATGAGAATTGCTGGCAGAAATAGCTGTTGCCAGTGATGACTGATGTATACAAGATTTCTCGAATATCCTGTGTCTAATAGTACTTCAAGAATATATATGCCATTATCTTAATTATTTTTTTTAATTCCCATTGATAGTATGGAAACAAACTGAAAATATGAAAACAGGTAATATAAATTTGGATGTTTTAAAAGGAAAAATTAAATTGTGTTATTTACAACTTAAAAGGATACATATTGAGGAAAACATTCAAATTAATGTCTGCAACAAAAACATGCATGTTGAACTCAACAATGTTTTTAAAATTTTTAAGTAAAAATATACAAGTTGATACAAAGATTTATCAGACATTAACAGAATTTACATCAAAAATCAGAAACAAAAAATCAGTTTTCGACATGGACTCAGATCATTTTCATAATTTGGAAGAGAGTGAGAGACAAAATATATTTCAATGAAGGCAATATGATATCTTCCACTAGCTAATTTTCTAATAAATGTCATTCTATTATATACTGAATTTCTAAAAGATATTCTCATATATTTTCTTGTAATGACCTACAGGAACAGGTTGGATGAGAGAATTTCTAAGATTCTTTTTAACTTTGAGGTTCTGTGATTCTATTTCTTTCCATAACAAACAGTTCATCAATATTCCTCAAATAAATACAAAAGCAACAATAAGCTTAAAATATTTTAGTGACTTAATAGTATAATAAAGTCTCAAGAAGAGGGTATATTTGCAGAAAGAATAAAAATTGTTTACTTTTAGACACTATATTACTAAAGGGAATGTACATTTTTTCAAGCAGGATGTGATTATAACAATGGATGGAAAATATAGTTTGGAAAAGACAGAATTTACTGGGGGAAAAAAAATCATCCCATAAGTTGACCATCATTTCTACTAGTCTATGTGACATTTCTGAATTCAAGATGTGAATATGTACACACACATACATGTAACGTTAAATGTCCCTATAACATATATATAATGAAATTTATATCTACATGTGTGTTCATGTGTATGTATAATAGAATCACCGAATTTAGAAAATAGAAGGAACCTTAAAGATCCAACTCAACATGCTCATTTTATGTAAGACAAGGGTGAAGATAAGAAAAATAATTTCATGGGACTGTTGTAAACTAAAAGTAAACAAATAAATTGAAAAAAAAAAAGAAAAATCATTTCATTAGCCCAAGTTAATAGAGATAATAAATATAATTTGATGACCTTATTTTGTGGGCCAGCAAGATTAGGGTTTGTGTCCTACTCAGACATTAGGAAGTTAAATGATTTGTCCAAAGTGCCACAGGTAATAAGGGCAAACCAAAAGAATGACCAATATGACACTGATAACTTATTCTCTACAAGGAGGATTAAAAAGAACCACTGTCTCCTCTTTTTCAAACTGAAAGAAACTGCTAGATCAACAAAATGCAACCAAGATAATATACCTAAGTTTCAACAGGGTATTTTAGATTACAGCACAATTAGGAACTTGTTGATAAGTTTGGGATAGGTGGATAACCAGTGCAAAGGAGTACTAATTAATAGCTAACAGTCCATGTGGATAGTTCAGTCCTTGACTTGGTCTTGTTAAATATTTTTATTACTATTTATAAGAAAGCACATATAACAGATTAATCAAATTGCCAACGAATGTCAGAGTGAGTATTCATAAAATATCAGCAGGTTGCAACAATGGGCCATATCCAACAAGATGAAATTTAAAAGGTATCAATGCAAAGTCCTAAACTGGGCTTCAGAAAGTTAATTGAAGAGATGTCACTAGAAAAAAAAGTCTAATGAAAAAGACTCTAGGTTTTTGGCAAAATGAAATCTCCATACAAATTAATAGTGTGATCTGGAAGCCAAAAAGTTAAAGAGACAACAGAAGTATTTTCTCTGGAAAGAAGGTAATAGTTCTACTGTACTTGTGTCCTGATCATATCCCATCTGGAATACTGTGTTCCAGTTCTAGGTTAACATATTTCAATAAACCACTAATAAATGGGAAGATTGTATCCTTAAATCTATGAAGGAATGTCATGCAGAAAGAGTAAACTTGCTTTTCTTGGACCCACTAGGATCAATGGATAGAAGTTATGGAGGCAGATTTCTATCCTATATTGAATATAAAGGTGATATGTTTGCAGCAACTAACTAGAACCGTCCAAAAATAGAATGGGCTACCTCTGGAGGTAGCAAATTTCCCATCACTAGTACAAAGTGAATTCCTATTTAGGTATAGTTGTGAACTACATGGCATCTTAAGTATTCCAATTCAATGTCTACAATTGCATGGCCTCTTTAAGTAGTTGGATAAGGCTGCAGCAGGTTCTATGAGTTTCCCTTCCTCAGGTAAGTTCTGAGGTACTATATAGGGAAAGACATTTTGAGAAGAACCTGTAATGCATGGAAAGGACCCACAGTGGGTCTCTGAACTAAGTTCCTTCCTTAAATCTGATGTATACATATCCATTTTGGGGAGGGGGTTGGGGAAGGCACTGCATATCCTAACTTTTCCATAGAAATTTTAGCATGTGATATTCTTATTCAAAAAGTTATGGGATATGGGAATTAAAAAATGTTTTAAAACCAGTGGTAACAATTAATGCCATCACTTCCCATACCTTCTTCAAAAAGAGATCAGTTTCTTCTCATAAAAATGTAAAGATTCCCTAGAAAGATCACATCTAGGTAGGGGTGGAGACATAGTTGTTTTTTTTTTTAATTGATTATTCTTGAATCAAAGCTTCAAGGGGTGAATCCCCTTGAATCCTCTACATCCCCTTCGTGAATAATCCATTCCTTAGGGAAGAACTTCAATTTTGTTTTATGATACACAATCCCTTCTTTTCCCCCTAAAATGGATATATACTCATAGAATGTTACAACAGAATGGTACCTATTTATGGGTCATTTAATTTAATCCCCTTGTCTGCATTAGAGAGTATGAAATGAATTGTAGCTCAAGGTCACACATCTTGCTAGTTGGCAGAGCAATGACTGGAAATCTGATTTCCTAATTCTTATTTTGTTGCTCCTTCTTTTATGCACTAATTAAGTAAATTTCATAGGAGTGTTACAGTAATAAACAGACACCAAAATATTAGCATGAAATATTGTCCTTTTCAGTCATAAGAACTAAGTTCAAGTCCCACCTTTAACACTAGTTGTATAACCCTGGACAAATCTGAACAGAAATCAGAGTATGACCCTAAGTATAAACTCTTTCTACCTAGATCTGGAAGCAATCAAAAGAGAAAATTCTGGGAAGATAAATGAGGTAGAGCAATGGAAAAGCACATGGTGGGTGAAAACAGATTATGGAATATTTTCAACAATGACATAGACATGTATAAGGAAGAAGATAAAAGACATCAAACACATATATAATCAGGAGAGGAGGTTAACCAGTCATGTGACTAAAGAATAATCATTTAGGCAGCCCAAGAACTGTAATGTTATCCATGAAACAGTCAAAGATTCAGAGAACAGTCTTCAAAGACTTGAGCAGATCTCTAAGATTTATTGGACACTTTCAAGAACTGCATACAATGAGAGGCATCAATAGATTGTGATCTGTAACTGGATAGAGTAAGCAAACTGATGAGAGCTCAGGATTCATCCAAGTTATCAAGTCACCTGAATTTAATATATTTTCTCTAGGCTAATAGGTTTTGTAATTGCTTCTTAAGGCACAAAGTAGCACTGGCTTATTCCTCAGAAGCCAATGAAAATAAACATCACACAGATTTTATTTAATAATGAAAATATATCATAAAGAGGCATTTTAGCACCTATCAGATCTAAAGCACTTTGTTGAAACTGTTTTTAAAGGTTTTAAGATATAGACAACTGACCCTCTGCCTATTTCTTCCAAGATGATTCTTTGACCCAAGAACAAAACAGTTATAAAAAAATAAAATAACATGAGCAAAAAATAACTATTTTCACTGCAATCCATATGTATAAAAAAAAAATTATACCTAAACCTTTTCGGTCTAAAGACCCCTATGGTGTAGTAAAAAATTCAGGCAAATCTCTCTAATCAAATCACCTTAAGAAATGCCCATCCAAAAAAAAATTTGTAAAAGGTAATAAAAAAGAATAAAACTGTTGTTGATGAGATAATAGTAAAGGATTATGTTTGTTAATTACTAATTCATATTAAAAATTTTAAAGATTGCATCTACTACAACATTAACAAGAAACCAAAACCAAGGGGAAATGAAATTTTAAAGAAATTAAAATTAATTAATTTAATTAATTCAAATTTAAAATTTAATTAATTAAAACACAAAAATATGGACATATAGGTATAAAACTTTCTCAGGCTTTTTTTGTGTAACAGAAAGCACATGTACATGTGTATATGTGCACACATACAGACACACAATTTGTATTCCAGGTCCAAAGAAAACAGGTATGTTCCTATACCTTCTCATTTAAATTATTTATATATGGTAAAACGTTTTCTCCCAAACTTAAAGAAGTAAGGCTGAACAATAGGTTTAAATTTAAAGAATTGAAGAGCTGCCCTTGAAACAAGTATACTTACTTTTAAAGTATAAAAAAAGTGATACATTTTGTACAGATAGAAGAATTATTTAGACCCAATTAAGCTACCTCAATTTACAAGTGAAGAAAATGATGAGATAAGTGAAATGAAAAGATGAAGTGAGCTAGGTGGCACAACGGATAAAGAGCTGGGCCTGATGTCAGGGAGACTCATCTTCCCGAGTTCAAATTTGGCTTCAGACACTTATAGCTGTGTGACC
The DNA here is from genome assembly GCF_028583685.1 of Petaurus breviceps papuanus. Classification (NCBI taxonomy): domain Eukaryota; kingdom Metazoa; phylum Chordata; class Mammalia; order Diprotodontia; family Petauridae; genus Petaurus; species Petaurus breviceps. Next base: position 22,034,937 of record NW_027187372.1, read on the forward strand.
CTAGACAAGTCACTTAACCCCATTTGCTTCTGTTTCCTCATCTGTAAAATGAGCTGGGGAAAAACAATGACAAATCACTCCAGTATCTTTGCTAAGAAAATACCAAATTGGATCACAAAAAGTTGGACACACCTGAAAAAAAGACTGAACAAAGTAATTCTCACTGTCAATCAATCTGCTTTCTAATCAACCACAATACATTTCATATCATAACATAATACAAAATAAAGCTCTCCTACAAGCAGTGTCAAACAGTAAAATGAGTTTTGCATTAGGAGTCCAAAGACCTGGATTCAGATTTTAGTTCTGTAACTTACCATCTGTAACTTCTGAGCCTCTGTTTCCTCATCTCTAAAATTATCAAGACCATATCAAAAGTTAGTAACTTTTTTTTTGCATCATGAATCCCTCTGGCATTCTACTACACTCTTTGGGCTCCTTCTCAGAATAATGTTTCAGGGACAGCTAGGTGGCACAGTGAATAGAGCACCAGAAGGACCTGAGTTCAACTACGGACAAAGACACTTAACACTTACTAGCCTTGTGACCTTGGGCAAGTCACTTAACCCAAATTGCCCTGCCTTTCCCCCTCAAAAAAAAAAACCAAAAACAGAATGTTTCATTTTTTAAAATTCTTAATTGAAGAAAATATTAAATTTCAATTAGAGGTTAGTGAAATTTAAAATGAAATTTTTCTCCATCTAAGTTCACAAACTCCTGAAAATCTATGTATCACAAGTTAGGAATCCCTGAAATAAATGGAGTTTGAGGTGTCTTCAAGCTCTAAATCTATTAATACTACTTTATTCATCTCTAAATCTATAGCATCTCAGTACATGATAGTTTAAATATATTTCAAACTCTAATCATTTCTTCAAAATTGTTTTCCTCTGCAAAATACCTCATGCAGATATACATATAGAAAATTACTAATTTGGAAGGGAATTTTTTAACATCTACAATGAAATGCTGAGAATCTCTCTCATCAAATACATTAATTACATAGATGTAAAAGTAAAGAAATTATTTTAATCACAATTAAGAACAAGAAAAAGTTATCTGGAGGTCTGGAAATAAGATACTCTTTTATTTAATCTTTTGACAATTTTACTCAGGCAAATTCCCTTGAGGAAAACATACACAACACAACACAACACAACACAACACAGATAATTCTAGTTATTTTCACAGCCAATTGCAAAAATGACAATACCTTTCTACCTATTCCATATTGTGTATGTTTTTAAATATATATATAAATATATGCCCCCCAAAAATCAAAGTTTTTCAGTCTGTAAATTTGTGTATCCCTAAAATTATATGTGTGTGCATGTGTGCGCATAGGATGATGATCTCATTACATTTTCACTATTATAAGGGGCTTAAATAACAATTCATCTACTGTTAAATTACTGCTGTTACTTCTGAAACTTAAAGTCACAACCTGATAAGGAATGTAATGGAAAATTCTAGCTTTTCTTCCTTCTTTTTCCATCAACAACTAAACCGCTAAAACCACGACCACATAAACAAATAGTTTAGTTTTTGCTTATATCTTTGTAATTTCTATCTGAGGGATATGATAAAACAGCTTCAAAGAACCTTTTAAAAACTAGTAGGGTTTGTATAGCTGTTTTCTTCTACCTCTTTTCCCATTAAAAAAAGACTCCTATTATAATAAAGAGGGAAAAAAAAAAACCTCATCAATCACCTGATGGAGTAATTCAAAACTTAACCAAACAAGGCTAATGGGTGAGAATTGAATTGAAAACACCTTGACAAAGAAAGCAATTTCTTTTCTTCGCACTCTTCTGAAGCTGTGGGTGATCATGGTAATCGAACCATCAACAGTGAGGGACCATCTGTCCCAAGGGTCTTCCATGGAAGTTTAAAAAAAAAAAAACAGTAGTGAGGGAGGAGAAAAAAAAGAAATGCTGTACCACAGATGTTCAATCTTGATTGAGCTATGACAGGGAGTTTACAACTGAGAATCTATGTTTTGACATTTTTCAGATAGCAATCTTTGAAAGTCAACACAAAAGTTATGATAAGAACAGGAAAGGAAAATAGGTTAATAGGTTGTAAGTAGGAAGAATCACTATTTTTTTTTCTGAAACCAGTGATATTCCTTTTAGTCAGCTGACATCTCCAACATATTATAGATTTGATTATACTTCAAATAAAAGGTACTGAGGAAAACAAACCTATACTGAAATTAACTCTCAGACTATCTCAAGCTAAGTATTGAGACTGGTACAATCTACTTTTTCCTTTTCATGTACCACCAATTATGTTCTACTTATCCCAACTATCAGTATATTATAGCATCAAAAAAAAATTATGTCATTTTTGTGAACACTTCTGAGTAAGTTTAACTCCATGAACAAAAACAATTACAATAAATATAAGTAACAACATAAAAGCTATAAAATATTAGATTAGTTTAATGTCCTATAATATTTGTCTGATTATTTAGCTTTTTAATGGAAATTTTGACAATAAAAACCTTTTCATCAATTTAAACTTACAGGGCTTAATATCAAGTTAGCTTCAAAGATTAACCACAATAATGGCTATATACATTTTAAAGTTAAAATTCAGAGAGAACAATGAAAAAAAAGTAACAAAAATCTTACTTAAAAAAACTTTATAGTACAATAAAATATATACATATATAACTGAACATGATACCCACTGACAAAACAATACTAGAATACCAAAGAAAATTTTCAAAGAAACTAATTCAAAGGTAGTTGAATGAATTAAATGCTACCTATTATATCTAATATGTTAGATTCCAGAAACAGGGATCAGAATGTGCACTTAAATTTATGGAAAGAGACTATTCAACAATTATGTGATAGATGAAGTGCAAAGAAAATATTTTCAAGAGCAAGAATCCTTAATAAAATTACAAATTCTTTCATATCTTCTCTTACCATACAGAATTCTATGAAATATTATCTTATACATAGCAATAATTTTACAGTGTTCATACACATACTGCATAACCCCCTTTTTAATCTTTTCTTTGGAGGACAACACTAACATTTGTTTTATAGCTTAGCATATTATGATGGATTTTTAAAGCATATTGGTTTTTACGCCCAAAAGAACATAATGTAGCCTTTGTATCATATTCTAGAAAAATGTAAGTAATAATAAGCAATGTTATTTAATGAAAAGCTACAGTCTGTGTATATAATCCAGAAGTAAAGCTGAAACTAAGCAACTATAACTTAACAGCAGCAGCAACAAAGAACAGAAATGGCAGAGAGATGAAAAGCTCTTTAAAGAATGTAGACCAAAGAGAGCAAAATGAAATGGGAAAAAGAAAGAAAAAATAATAATATGTACCTCAACATTGAGCAGGTCAAGTCTAGGAATAAAACTGTTATTGAAAGTTCAATGGAAGAAATGGCCAAAAAAGAAATATTTGTAATGTAAATTTCTCACACTAAATCACAGAGAAATTCTAAACTTTCCAAATGCCAATTCAGGCTTACTGATTCTTAAACACTAGCCAAGAGCTAATGACTAATAGATCTACATGGGAATTTACATATATGTGTGTGCCTAGTACAGTGATAGCACATTGGATAGAGCTACCGTGTTTCCCCGATAATAAGACCTATCCCAAAAATAAGCCCTCCCCTTACTGTGTAAGATTCCTCTAAAATAAGCCCTCCCCCGAAAATAAGCCCTATTGAGATTGCTACTGTAGTGAAGGTGATCCCCTGCGCTACACGCTACATTACGGTACCCTCTGTATGCACCGTGCCCCCCCACCGGGTGAAATGCACGCTGCGCTCCGAGCTGCATCCAATCAGAGCTGCAGCAGTGAGCGCGTCATCCTGTTCTTCCCCAGTGATTTGCTTGCTGGCGCCATTAAGAGCAGTGCCACGGAGGAGAGCTGAGACAGGACAACATAAGCCCTCCCCTGAAAATAAGCCCTCTGGTGTTTTTCTTTCCAAAAAAAATAAGAAGACAGTGTCTTATTATTGGGAAAACACGGTAGGTCTGGAGTCAGGAAGACCGGTGTTCAAATTTGGCCTCAGACTCTTATCTGCTGGAGGACCCTGGGCAAGTCACTTAATCTTTTTTTTTTTTTTTTTTTTTTTGCTTTTTGGAGGGAAGGCAGGGGTTGACTTGCCCAAGGTCACATGGCTAGTTTTTTTGTGTGTTAAGTGTCTGAGGCCAGATTTGAACTCAGGTCCTCCTGACTCCAGGGCTGGTGCTCTATTCACTGTGCCACCTGGCCACCCCAAGTCAGTTAATCTTTATCCAACTGTTTTCTCATCTGTAAAAATAGGGATAATAATAGCACCTATAATTAATGTTTTGTTTACATTCTCCTTTGCCTTCTTGAGTCTTCTTCTTTAGGTTCTCAATCCTCCACATTCCTCTATGTCCACCTTATTTGTCCTTCACCATGTTCCTCTTGCTCCCCAGATACAGAATCTGGACCTAGCAATTAATTGTTCTTCAAATTTTCTTCACTTTGTCCCAAATTTTGCTCCCAGGATTGTTTTGAGGATGAAATAAGAAAATAATTGTAAGTACCTGGCATAGTGCTTGGAACATAATAAAGTTAGCTATTATTATCAATATACTGGAAAAAATAGTGGACTTGGAGTTAGAAGACCTAAATTCAAATCCCATCTTTTCCGCTAGTTCATTGATGACTTTTGAAAATTCCCTTAAATTTTCTAGGTCTCAGCTTTTTCAATAAGTTGAGAAAGTTAGACTAGATATATTCTAAGATTCCTTCCAGCTATAAATCTACTATGTATAATATTTTACTTAGACCTATGATTCCATCAGTGTGGGGAGCTCTCTATATAGAAACAGGCCCCAATAGTAAAGACTAGAAATTCATCTGTAACTACTTCTTCCAGGAGGTGCCAAAAAAAAAAAAATTGGAGTGATTTCCCCATTATCATAGTTAGTATATGTCAGTGTCAGTTCTTGAATTCTTCTTAACAAAAAGGTCACTAAGCCAGGTGGTAACTCAAGTATGTGTGTTATATGAATTTATGAACATATCTGAATCATAAGAATTAAAATAATACTACATATCTAAATATTATAAACTATAATTATCAATTAGTTTGCCCATTGTTGAAATAGGATTATTTACAATTAAATAGCTTTAGAACCAAAATGCCAGCATCAATTTCAACTGAAACATTTCTTGATATTTTTGCTTTATTGCATTAAATGATAAAACCTCATCTTCCTTGTGAAAATACATGCTTCTCTCTTTAAGAATACTTTATATCTTTGTGAAATTTTTGTTTAGATGTCCACTTTTAAGGCATTAAAAAAACCTAGAATGCACTGATTCATTCTTCTGAAAATATATTAAGAGCTAGTTTCCATGGAAGAAAAGTTGCTGGAAATGGGGCAAGAGAAGAAAAAAGGAAAAACATGGAGGTGACTTAGAAAGATTTGGACTAGTGATGCAGATCAGAAGTTGAATTTGGACAGAATATATTTAGCAAAAATTGGGACAAACTGAAGAAAATTTGAAGAACAATCTCCAGGTTCAGATTCTACTTCTGTGGAATAAGGGAAGCAGGATGGAGGACAAATAAAGTGGACATAAAGGAGCATGGAGGACTGGTTAGGAAAGCCTAAAGAAGTAGACTCAAGAAAAAGAAGAAGAATATAAGTGGCAATATAAGGTAGGGTGAGATAAAGTAAGTTAAGCAAATTGATAAGGGTGGAATGGTAGATGGGGCAAATTAGTAAAACAGTAAATTGGTCCAAGACTGAAGGGAAGGTGAGTATAGCTGTCACTATAGAATTGCTAAAAAAAAAAAAAATGGTAATTTGAGTGAAGTAGTTGTTATTGAAATATGATAATTAGTTGCAAAAAGTTTTAATTAGGTATTTAAGGTTCAGGTATGAATAGCGCTGTGATATGCCCAATAATAAAATTCTAAAGTCCCACAGAGGGAAACAATTTCAATTAAGAGGGGGAATCGTGGTTTGTCTTAAGCCCCTCATATAAATACACAGGTAACTCACCACCCAACCAGGATTTTAAAAAGAAATATAGGAGAGGGAAGTAAGGCAGAGTAACAGGTGAATACAAGGTGGTACAATACAACAAAAAAAAATGTGAGAAATGCTAAAGTATACAGAATGAGCTAAGTAAGAAAGTTAAAGACAACAAAAAATGCCTTTTTAGTTATATTGGAGGGGAAAGTACAAAAAAAGGGATAAGATCTCTGTTTGAGGTGGATGAGACATTTAATTATAACTGACAAAAAAGATGTGTTGCTACTCTTCTTATTTTCTGCAAAGAAGAGTGACCTTTACAAGAGAAATACAAAATATTCCTAAGTAGTTTCAATAAATAAGGATGGCAATCTCAACCACTCAAACATAACCACAGTGGTTACGTTTCAGCCATAACCAACTTAGCAAGTAAAGGCTGATCTCCTTCAGAAAGAAGGTAAAGGGACTCAGAGTACCTGTCAACATTCCAAATTGTTAGGAAAAATGAAGGGCTCTCTAAAGAAAACAGATGTAAGGCATCAATGAGAAACGTGGAAATTAAAAAAGGGAGAAAGAACAGAGATGAGGAAAGCCAAAACTCCAACTTGTTCCCACAAGAAAACTTATGGGCTGAGAAGTTTTAACCTTTCCCATTCACTTTCTGGAAAAAAAAAAAAAGGTTGTTAAGTCCTGGAAAAGCATATTCTAAGTGAGCAACAGCAGCTTACAGTGAGGATTTGGATATGAGTGAATAAGCCAATCACCGCCAGATTTGTTGCAACAAAAGTGCTTTGCAAACCTCAAAGAACTATAGTTAGTGACAGTGGAGTCAAGATGGTGGAGAAGAAACAGGATTTCCAAGGGGCTCCTGCTCCCACCTCGTCCAATTCATGTAAAAAAATGACTCTAAACAAACTTTTGAACTACAGAACCCACAAAATGACACAGAGAAGCTAATCTCCCTATGAGGCCAGCCAGCACAACGTGTTGGGAGCCAAGCCCAGCCCTGCCCAAGCCCAAGGTTTTGGCCTCAAGGCGGCCACAACCAGCCCCCAGCTATAGGGACTTCAGATCAACAGCAGCTGTGTTGGTTTTCAGAATTATCAAACCATAAATGCTGAGGACAAAGTGAGAGGTCAGTACAGTGTGGACTTTGGGACCTGGGAATTTTGGCTTTTGCCCCAGGGGCAAGAAGCTGCTGAGGCATGGTGGAAGTGCCGCCACTGCTACATGGATGCTTCAGAGCTCCAAACCTGCAGACTGTAGGGGGATCAAGCAACCAGTCTGAGGGATAATCGCTCTTGCTTTAACCTGCTTGGATCTGGACCACCGTCTGGGGTGGAGGTCCTGGGGTGCACGACCAGTGTACTAGAGCTTGGGGAGGCTTCTGAGAGGGTGTAGAAGCAAGCACCCCAGAGTCCCTAGGGTGGCTGCCACCACAGGTTCTTGGATCTGCTTTGATAAAGGAAAGCAACTCAAAATGGGTTAACAAGTTTACTTTAATCAGTCAGACATATATCATTCACCTAGTTCAGGGGAAAAAGGTCAGCACCCCAAACTTCAGAGTATACAGACAGAATTATCAAGACAGAAACAGATCAAGCAGACAGTTTCCAAACTGTCCAACCATTACATCCATACCAAATCAACATCTGGGTTTCAATGCCGGGAGGCTCTGGACAACAGCCTCCCAGAGTTTCATCTGATCAAATCACAGAACATTTCTCAAAGTGAGCCCCAAAACAAAGCTACACATCAGTGCTTATATAGCCTTCGCCTGGCTCAGAGAATGTAACGACCTTATTGACCCACTAGCCAATCAAAAAGTATCTACTGAAAAACAAGCCTCCCACCCCAGGCTCCAAGTGCACTTTAACCTAGGGGCAGGGAAGATCTTTAAATTTACATTCCCATTACAGAGGGCAGCTGACTTAACACCTCCAGCAGCTGAGAAAACCCCAGCAATTTTGGGAAAAAGCTCCCCTCTTTGGTAGCAGAGTTCTACTGTGGTAAAAAGCTCAAAAGTCAAGTAATTGAATGGCAACATGAGCAAGCGAGGGAAGCAAGGCAAGCACAGTACTCCAACTTTGGATTCCTTTTTTGGAGACAAAATGGATCGGGGCATGGAACAGGAGGAAAACAACATGAGTCAGAACTCCTGCACCAGATGCTTCCAAGAAAAGAATAAGCTGCTTACGAGCCATAGAGAGGAGCATCAGAAGGATTTTGAAAACCAAATAAGAGAAGTGTAGGAAAAATTGGGAAGAGAAATGCCAATGATGCAAGAAAATCATAAAATGAGAGTCAACAAACTGACTGAAGAAAATAACACCTTAAAAAATAGACTAACTCAAATGGCAAAAGAGGCTCAAAAAGGCAAAGAGGAGAATGCCTTAAAAAGCTGAATTTGCCAGATGGAAAAAGAATCTCAAAAGCTCACTGAAGAGAATCATTTCTTCAGAATTAAACTGGAGCAAATAGAAGCTAGTGACTTTATGAGAAATCAAGATACTATTCAACAGATCCAAACAAATGAAAAAATAGAAGGCAATGTGAATTACCTCATTGAAAAAAAACACTGAACTGGAGAATAGATCCAGGAGAGATAATTTAAAAATTATTGGACTACCTGAAAGCCATGATCAAAAAAAACCTAGAAATCATCCTCCAAGAAATTCTCCAGGAAAACTGCCCTGATGTTTTAGAACCAGAGGGCAAAATAGAGGTTGAAAGAATACACCGATCACCTCCTGAAAAAGATCCCAAAAAGAAAACTCCTAGAAATATTATAGCCAGGTTCCAGGATTCCCAGATCAAGGAGAAAATATTACAGGCAGCCAGGAAGAAACAATTTGAATATTGTGGAAACACAATCAGGATAACTCAGGATCTGGCAGCTTCTACACTGATGGATTGAAGGGCTTGGAATATGATATTACAGAGGTCAAAGGAGCTGGGATTAAAACCAAGGATCACCTAGCCAGCAAAATTAAGTATCATGTTTCAGGGGGAAATATGGTCATTCAATGGAATACAGGACTTTCATGCATTCTTGATGAAAAAACCAGAGTTGAATAGAAAATTTGACATTCAAATACAAGAAGCAAGAGAAGCATGAGAAGGTAAACAGGGAAAAGAAACCATAAGGAACTTATCAAAGTTGAACTACTTACATTCCTACATGTAAAAATTATAATTGTAACTTATGAAACTTTTCTCAATATGAGAATAGTTGAAGGGAATAGAAATGTATATAGAGATATATAAATATAGATATAGATATTCATATATACATATATGTCTATAAAGGAGGGTATATGGGCAAATGAATACATATGTGAGTATGTGTACATATGTAGACAGAGGGCACAGCACCAGCTGAATAGGAAGGGATGATACTTAAAAGGTGAAATTAGGAGGTGAGAGAGGAATATAATGAGAGGAGATGGGGAGAGATAGAATGGGGTAAATTATCTCATTTAGAAGAGGCAAGGGAAAACTGTTATAATGGAGGGGGAGAACAGGAAGGCAAAAGGGAATAGGTCAACCTTATTCTCAATGAATTTGGCATAGGGAGGGAATAACATACACACTAAAAAGGGTATCTCACACTACAGGAGAGTAGGGGGGAAGGGGATAAGAGGGAGGATGATGGAAGGAAGGGAAGGGGGGGGGGGGGGGGGGGGAGGGAAGTCGGAAGCACCCCCTTTTGAAAAGGGACAGGAAAAAAGTAGAGAATAGAACAAGTAGGTGGTGGGATAGGATGGAGGGAAATATAGTCAGTCTTTCACAATATATCCAGTATGGAAATGTTTTGCATAGCTACTCATGTACAACCTATATTGAACTGCCTATCTGACCAGTAAGGGTGAGTGATGAGGGAGGTAAGGAAAAAAATCTGGAATTCAAAGGTTTAAAATCAAATGTTTAAAAAATATATATTATTATTATTATTTTATATGTAACTGGGAAATAAGATATAAAGGCACTGGGGCATAGAGATCCACCGTTCCCTACAGGAAAGTTGTAGGGGGAATGAGGAAAGATTTGGGGGAGAGGATATTCAGGGATTGCTGTTTTGGGGTGGTGGTAGGGGAGAAAATTTGTAACTCAAAATCTTGTGGAAATGAATGATGTAAACTAAAAAATAAATAAAAGAAAAAGAAAAGTGGGAATTTTAGGTAGAGAAGAAACTAGCACAGAAATGTTACACAAAGGAGAAAGGAAAGGAAAAGGATAACTGTACTATTAGAGCTTAAAAACAAATGTAAAGTTTGTTTGAACAGAAAAGCGATAGATTCTCTGAGAAGAAAGGAGTTTCTTGTCTTCCCAAGCATGTTAATAATAGAACCAGAGAAGCTATCTAGAAGCTAGACAGATCATTCACTAAGGGCAAAAGAAAGAAGGGAATTATAATAATCTGTTGTTCAGTCCTTTTTCAGTTGTGTGCAACTCCATTTAGGGTTTCCTTGACAAAGATACTGAAATGGTTTGCCATTACCTTCTCCAGTTCATTTTACAGAGGAGGACACTATAATGGTAATGAAATTTGAAGATCCCCCCTGCCCCTTAACAAGCCTAAGGGAATTTGAAGATCTTCCCTGCCCCCTAAAAGGCTGAATGTAATCACATGGAGCCTGTGGTGAGAGGAGTGTGCTGAAGGGTGGAGTATAGGCCAGAAAAAGTTGAAAGTCAGAGCAGTTAGAGCTGGAGGGAAGAGAGAATGCACTCAAGGAGACAGCTAGGCTTGTGAGTGTTTGTGGACAGGCTAGAGGATGGTGTGGATTCCTGCTGTGTTATAGTTTATTAACTTCTTGATTACTATGATGGATCTGGTTTCCTGGTGTTGGGAGCTGGCTTTCTGATGTCTGGATAAATGTTTTTCTTCTGTCTTTTATATGGAGAGTCTGTCATATTTTGCAATTCAGAATTAAACCAGCATAGTCACAATCACCATCAATGCTATGAATATTGTGTTGGCACTAGAGACACTGAGTAAATCTCATAGCTAGTATCTTGAGGCCAAGAAAAGTTTTCCTGACTCCAGGCCCACAACTCTCTACATTGGGCCATCCAGCTGCCCAGAACAACAATGGTAAGTGCTAATTCCTCACTCTTGGGTAGAGAGATAGCTATTTGTCAATCTGATAGCAAAAACAGAGACGTTTGTTGTCTTCTTAGGGCTTGTATCTAAGACATAACAAGGGACATTCTGAAATTTATCTAAACATATTACAAATATCCACTTTTGGTGAGTTAAGATCCAAGTGTTTTGCAAATCTAATCAAAGGAGATTTCAACTAAAAGGGATGGGGAAGTGAAAAGACAGTTTATACCCCCAAAGTTAGATAGCATACCCTCAAAGAAGGAAGAAAAATAGCTGAAACATCCAGAAATTCACAGGAAACCAAACCCAAGAAAATAACCAAACCCATGTTTTGTAGTAAAGCAGCAAAACCCAATCTTAACTGTCTATACACAAATTTCCAAAGTGTAAGCAATCAACAATAATAGGTCCTAACAGAAGGGATTGAGAATATTTGTGTGATAATCAAAAGAGGGAGAAAGATAAGTGATTCTTTCACTGGAGTATTACTATACAACATCTCAACAGAAAGAAGAAATAGATGAGTTTAGGAAGCAGATCATAAACCTGGCACAGAGGCATAATTTGGTCATTTCAATTTTCCAGACATATGCTTAGATCTTTCTATTTACTAACAGATAAATAGAAGCTGAGGCCTAGAGAAGTAACTTGCCCAAGCTCAGACAGGGAACAAGGAACAGAGTCAAAATGTGAATCAAAGTCCTCTGACTCTAATATGATCTTTCTATATACCATCCTCTTATGTATGAGTGTGGTGTGTGTCATCTTCATAGTTATTCTCTCTCTGTAGAGACAGAATAGGAAATGAGCTTAATTTGATTCACCAAATATTTATTAAGCACATAAAAAGAAAATATTGTGCTAAATAACAGACACAAAGATGGAAAATAACATGGACCCTGCCTTCAAAAACAGAGGCATTTTTTCACTTGTTCACACATAGAGCATTTAATAAATTGCTGAAATGAATTCTACAAGGAAGGATGCAACATGAGCACAAGCAAAATGTGTCTAAAAAGTCTTAGTGCAGTTTTAATAACTTTAATAGATTAAAACTACACTAAGACTTGGGACATCCTGTATGATACAAAATGAAATGAGGCATCTGGGATTGGAAGAAAAGGAACAGGTATCAGGAAACAGCAAAACTTGAGGAGAGGAAAAACATTCAAGTTGGGGGGATAAGGCAGGCTGATTAAGGGGAAGCTTCTGGTAGGGATGAAATACCACCTGAGAAACTGAATATTGAAAGAAGCTAAAACTTCTGAAAGATAAGGACAATAAACATTCTAGACATGGGGAACAGCCTGCTGAGTTACATGCTAATGACAAAAAGAAAGGCACCATATAAATCAAAATATTTATACCATCACTTTTTGGAGTAACAAAGAATTGGAAACAGATTAGGGAAAGACTAAACAAACTGTATCACATGAGTGTAAAATAATTTACTGTGCTGTAAGAAATAGTGACTATGTACCTGGAGAGGCTTATACAAAGTGATGCTGAGTGAGAAAAGTAGAACCAGGAGAAATTTGTACACAATTACAGACACAACATATGTTTGACGACCAACTTTGATAGACTGGGCTCTTCAGCAATGCAAGGTTATAAGTCAACCCCAAAAGACTCATGATGGAGAGAGATGTCTACATCCAGAGAAAGAACTAGAAAGAACTGAGTTTGAATCCAGATTAAAGCAAACTACCTGATCTTTTTTGTTTTCTTGTTTGATTTTGTTTCCTCTTTCCCACTGTTAATTCCATCTGATAAAATCCTTCTTTATAACCTGACTAATGTCTAAGGTCAAAGTATTTGCAGATCCTATACTTGATTGTATGCCGTCATGGGGCAGGGGGGAGAGGAGGGAGGGAGAGAAAATTTGCAACTCAAGGAATTGTGGAACTGAATCTTGTAAACTAAAAGTAAACAAACAAATTAATAAAGACCAATAATAATAATAATAATAATAATAATAATAAAAGAAGAAAACAGTGAATATGATGATGAATAAAGGAGCACTGAAAGACATAATAATTGATGCAAAGCAAACAATCTACATAATGCCTACAACAAAGTAAAAGGTAAGAGCAACAATAACAACAAAACAAATGAATGTCATTTAATTATAATGACCAACCCTGGCACTAAAGAAATAAGAAAATATCACATTTCACTTATTTGCAGAAATGGAGAGTTATGAATATGGAACACCGCATGCAAAAATCAGAGGTCTTCAATATGTTGGCTAATTTTGCTGACATTTTTCCTTCCTTTTTTTTATTCTTTATTATGAAGGATGGCTCTTCGGGAGTAGGTAGGAAGAATTTGGTAGGAAAACAAGATATCAAAAAATTTATTTAAAAAAAAAGTAAGAAAAATTTTGTCAAGGAATTTAAAATATTCATCACATTATGAATTTCATGCATACAAACTACAATTATTTTCCCTGACTACAGCCATCACCATTAGAGGCCAGGTCAGTCACCCAAGTCATTAACATTAGAGCCACTGCTTCCATAATCCTGCCACTACTAGAGCCCCTAACCCTGCCACCAACTGCTGCAAAAGTAATTACTTATTCCAAAGCACCTATCCCCACTAGAATTCCCACTGCCAATGGTTCCACATCTACTACTAACAAAGCTCTACCCCCACTGAAACCACTGGCCCCATCATTACAGAGATTTCTACTGTTGGAGCTGGAGAAGTTCCCTCCCCCATCTCTACCTCCAACTGCCAGGACATGAGATGAGAGGGTTAGATTTCCCTCTTTCAAATCCTCTAATCCTCTCTCCATAGGAGCCTGCTAACACCTGCCCCTTGTATGGATGCCAGGGCAGAGAAAGATGTTGTTCCCATAATTTCAATGTTACTACATTCAGGAAGACTGAACAATTGATCTGTGAAAAAGGAAGGCAGCAGATGTTACCAATAACTCTAATGAGAACATTAAATTCTTTCCCTATTCTAGGGCTTCTTATAACCAGGCTATAAAAGCTGGACTAATCCAGGTTTCTTAGCTAGTGGTTCTAAATTGGCCCTCTGCTACAACACTGTGTTTTAGGATGGAAAGAAGAGATCCAGAGAAGACCTGTGTGTGGCAGAATAGAGTCAAGTTATTTTTGCATTTCTCTGTACTTTGTGTGTCCCTGGGGAAAGTTTTCTCCAACATGCTTAATGTTTTAAGGCAAGGCATGCACCAAATGGCTTTGGAAATGATGAGGCTGTATCACACAAAGCCATAAAATTCTGTGTTCTAGAAAGCATCTGCAATCTTCCCAGTTTTCCTGAGCATGACTATTCCAAAGGTCACAAGACACTGACAACACTGGCATATAACAAAAGCAGTTCTTCTTTGCCCTCTAATCCTAGAAGGCCTGATAAAGGCCATGAATGGGATGGAAGAACATCTAAAAGCATCAAGGGGTTGATTGACTAAATGGTGGTACACAGAGCAAGAATGTTTCCTAAGATGACTATGGTGGTTCCACCAGTGCCTCATTTTTAGTGGTGCTGCTGCTGCTTGAAGCATCTATTATTTCTCCACTTGTATTCAACAGCAGAAACTAGCCTTCCAAAGCCAGTGTAAACTAGTATTTAAGAGCAAGGGGAACCCTCATTTAGGGAAAATCATGAGAAGAGTGGCTCTAGATTGGGCAGCTGAGGGTACAGGGGAGGCATCTAATACATAATCATCAATATTCAAAAGAAGATTCCCTGTTCTTCTGGAGTACCTATTGGGGTTTATTTCCCCACATATAAAGTAAGGGGGTTGAATAGAATTCTAAGGTCCCTTCCATATCTCATTCTATTATTCTAGATCCCGTGGATAAATGTTACAAGAAAGTAAAAATAAAATCCAGTTAGGTGGCCAGTGAATAGGGTGTCAGGCCTGGAGTCAAGAAGACCTAATTTCAAATGCAGCTTCAGACATTTAGGAGTTGTGTGACTCTGTGGAAGTCAATTAACTTTTTTGCATCAGTTTCCTCATCTGTAAAATGAGTGAAGAAGGAAATGGCAAACCACTCCAATGCCTTTGTCAAGAAAGCTCCAAATGGGGTCATGACAGAAACAACTAAACAACAGCAAACCTGAGTCATTGCCTTAAAGGCAAATTAAATGCTAGAATGCATTCATAAAATCATAGGATCATGGATTTAGAGTCAGAAAGGACCTTAGAAGTCATCAAATTCAATTCCCTCATATCACCAATAAGGAAAGTAAGGAATAGAGAGGCTGAACAATTTTGCCATACATCACACAGCAAGTATTTAAGGTGGGATTTCAACACATATCTTCCTGGTACCAGTTCCAACACTCTACCACATTGCTTCTCAAGGCAAATGTCAAGACGTTTCAATAATAACAACACTAGCTCAGATGAAAATTGATATATATGTACTCTTCAGTCCAGTGACACTGGCCTCTGGATAGTCCACAAACAAGACACTCCATCTCTAAGGGCTGAGAATACTTTCTGACCCCTCCCCCAACCCCTCCATGCCTGGAATGCTCTCCTTCCTCAACTCTAACTACTAATCTCTCTGACTTCCTAGAAGTTCAAAATAAAATCCCACCTTCTACAAGAAGCCTTCCCCAACCACTCCGAATTCCAATATCTTTTTTCTGTTAATTATTTCCTATTTATACTTGTATATAGCTTGCTTTGTATATATTTGAGTGCATTTGTTTCCCCCATCACACTGTAAGCTCCTTGAAGGTAGGGACTGTCTTTTACAACCAAAAAAAAAAAAAATACAAATAGGGATGAATATAAAGTCTTACAAGTTTGTTCAAAAAACCACAGCTACAAGACAGAAGAGGCATGATCGTGATTAGGCAACAGTCTAATCCAATCCAAAAGAGATCTTGGGGTTTTAGTGGATTCTGCTAGTTTAATATGAGTCAACAATATAATGTAGCAGTCCAAAAAACACAATCTTGGGCTACATCAGGAGTAGCTTCCAGAAATAAGGAGATGAGGAGAAGTCTCTCCATACTCTGCCCTACTCAGACCACATCTGGAATAACTGTATTCCATTCTGAAAGTTAAAGAAAGATACCACTAAAGAAAGTTCTCACTACCAAAGTCCTTACTGTCATCAAATAGTTCAACACCATAAACAGATGTGAATTCATGAGTAGAAATGACGTTAAAGAAGATTCATTACTATCTGCATTGCTTCTGAATCCGACCATGGGTCCTCTTTCCATCTGATTTGCAGATGAAGCTTCTTCTGAAGTGTTATTTCCCCCATCCCCATTAAAATGTGAATTCCTTAATAGCAAGAATGGTCTTGCTTTTCTATTTATGCACAATAGTAAGCTCTTAATTTTTTTCATTAATTCATTCATAAGGTAGAAAATATCCAGAGGAGGGCAACAAGGATAATGAAAGCTTAAAGTTGAAGAATTATGGGTGTTTAACCAAAGGAGACATCTTTAAGTTTTCTTTAAACTTTAAGTTTAAGGAACAGCATAGCAGTGTTCAAGTATTTGAAGGGGAAATGAGGAAGATATTAAATTTGCTCTGTTTGACCCTAGAAGGCAAAAACAAAAACAAGTGAAATTAGAACTAAAAGTAGAATGGGCTGGCTTGGTAGGTGATGATTTTCCCCTCACTGGAGGTCTTCAAATAGAGGATGAATGGCCATTTGTTGGGTATATTACAATAGGAACTCCTTTTCAGATATGGGTTAGACTAGATGAACATTTAGGTAACAACTGTACAATTCTATGGTTCTGTGATTTTACAATTTACAAATTTTTTTTCATAATAACTTTTCAATTGAAATAGTAAAAGCATTATTCTTGCCCTTTTATAGGACAGCATTTGGGGTCAAAAGCCCCGGGTTTGAATCCCAATTCTATTATTTACTAATTGTGTGAGCTTTGGCAAGTCACAACCACACATTCCTCAGTCTCTTCATCTACTGAATGAAGAAATCCAATCAGATCGTCTGAAATCCACTTTGCTCTAAATTCTATAATCCTCTGAACCTGAGAGCTTATGATTACAAATCCAAGGTTTGGAGTCATACAAGTAGACAGCTATCATTATAGATAATAAAGCAAAAAGATGACTATCATTATAAATAGGAAATAATGAGATAATTTTCCATTTATAATCAACACTGATCACATTATAACTAGAGTACTGCTATTTGAACCTCTGAACTAGAAAAATATAAAAATCTGAGGATTACAAAAAAATAATTCATAGCTTGTTTCAAAAAACTGCATTGGAAAATATGATGAAGTTTAAATGAATTACGGTTGCAAAATCTGAAGAAAATATGGATAAGAAGTAAATATAATGGTCCAGAAAAATTATCTACTAAATACTGCTCTATGAAAAGCATTTGAAAAACTTGAGAATTGTGATCAACATAAATGCCAACAACAAACCTAGAGAATCATAGATGAAGCATGCTGATTACCTTTCCACAGAGAAATAATGAACTCAACATACAGTTAACACCTTTATTTTCAGACAAGGTAATTGTGCTTTGTTTTGTTTTTCTTTTCTTTGTTCAACTGAGATGAGGGGTAGGAGGGTGGGGGAAAGAGGATACGAACAGAATAGGGGAAAAAAGGGGGGGAAGGAGGAAGGGAGGAAGAGAGGAAGGAAGGGAGGAAGGAAGGGAGGAAGGAAGGAAGGAAGGAAGGAAGGAAGGAAGGAAGGAAGGAAGGAAGGGAGGGAGGCAGGAAGGGAGTGAGGGGAGGGAAGAAGGGAGGGAGGGAGGAAGGAAAAGAGGGAGGGAGGAAGGAAGGAAGGCTGGAAAGAAAGAAAAAAGGAAGGAAGGAGGGAGGGAGGAATAAGAAAAGAGGGACAATGAGGTGTCTTTTATTTAATGCAGATAAGTTAGTAGAAAGAAGGTCAGATAAGCAGGAGAGCTGTGAAAGCTACAAGATGAATGTTATATATTTAAAGAGGAAAAACAAGCTATACATAATAGACATGAATTTCATGTACAATCCCTTTTTTCTCTTCTACTAATGTGTGCAAATGACTTTTATTTGAGGCTTAAGCATTGAATAAAAACACATTTTTCTTCAAGCAAGTGCACTTCACCCTCAAAGCTGAGTAAGATGAAAAGCTGATAAACAATCAGATAACCTGGTTCAAGTTTCAAAATACAGCTTTTCTCTAGAAATAAAGTTTAAATTACTATTTTGCTGATTTTAAATATTAATCTTAACCAAGTTGTTAATACATTATGATCACATTTGTGAAGTAAACATGAGATAGAATTTGTACATTTCTTTTTATGTTCTTGGAGAGTTTAAAAGATTTATTTTTAAGGAAAATTATTATTCACTTGTTTGTTAGAAGTATGTAGTTTTTTTTCCTTATTTGATTAATTAATGCAGAGAAACTAATGAACAAGATATGAAAATAAGTTCTGAGATATTACTTTATTGAGAATTAATATATAATGAAATAAAGGATTCCATTCATACTTAGAAAAAGGAATTTTTGATAAACATTAAAACTCTATGGCATTCAAATCACAAATTTAAATTTTCTCAATCTTCAATTCCCAAACGTCAGATTAAAATCCTACAAAAATTGTCAATGCATTGTCATTGTTCTCTCTATGACCACTCCTTTGTCCTAAAACCTCTTAATAAGACTGTATTAAATCTGTGGACTCTTCTCTATACTCTGTCCCTCTGTCTCAATTATTACCTCTACATAGAAGACTCCCTAATCTGCCCTTCCCTCTCAACTGTTAAATGTTTTCTCAATTCTTATTTACAGGGGACACTGCTGCAGTTTTTAACATTACTGACCATCCCTTCTGTGTACTCTTTTATCCCTTAGCTTCTATGACATTCCCTACTCTCGCTTGGTTGTCCTCATGCCTGTATAACCATTGCTCTTCAGTCACCTTTGCTAGATGATTTTTCCTTGGAAATGGAAATTTCCATCCCTCCCCCCTCCAACTAAGTGTTACTATCCCTCCCAAAAGCAGTCAGTCTCTCTTTTTCACCTACCATCCCTAAGCACTCTCATCCCTCTCTCTCTTGCTCACACATGCCCAACACCCAATCAGGTCTCAGGGGCTCAATTAACATCTCTGCAGATAATACACAAACCTATATGCCTACAACTATCTCCCTTGGGTACTCTACATCACTAGCGTGCTGGACACTTCCAAAAGGATATCTCATTGGCATGTCAAATTCAACATACTTCCCTCTCCCAAATAAACTTATCTTGTTACCACCACTCTTTACTCAGCTTACTACTCCTCAAAACTTCCAAACTTCCCCATTTCTGTTAAGAGTATTTCTATCCTTTCAATTACCCAAGTTGTTTGCATGCTGCCTCCCCTAATTAAAGTGAGAGTTCACTGAGAGCAGGGGCTGTCTTTTGCATTTTTTTTGTATCCTCTCACTCAGAACACAGTGACTGGCACATTAGTACTTAATAAATGCTTGCTGATTAACTGACTGGACATTCAGAAGCTCACTAGCACACCATTTTTCATGAAGTGACATTTTAACTCCTAATACTACAAATACATATTTTGAAATATCTTGAAGAACTCCACCAATAAACTGTATTGGAATCAGGCCATTATTACAAAGTACACTATTGTATACACTCCCCAGAACATAACAATGGGCCACAAAAACTTAACAACTTAAAGTTGTGAAAAGATGTCACCAAATGAAAGGTTCATTCTACTAGCCAAGTGAAATCTGAAGTTTTGTTTTTTTTTAATAGGAGACCTAAAAGATTAGACAAAATGATGTGGGAAAAGGATGAGATACATATATCCCCATCATCCTATCTGCTACTAGAGCTGCAGCAAGGATGTTTTTAATGAACCTAAAAGATTAACTTACATCCTAATACTTTTATTCAACTGTATAAAATTTTTATTTATCTACTGTGCAATTGTTCCACAGGACATTAAATACTAAAAAATAGAATAGCAATTTCTCCCAGTCATCCCTATCTGAATTCCATCAAACAAAATGAAAAACACAATTTTCCTGTAACAACAATAATAGATTTTATAGCACTTTAAAGTTTGCAAAAATGCTTCATATAAATGATGTTCTTTAGGCTCACAATAAGTCTGTCTGGTATGTACTACAGGAGTTATGATCCCCATTTTACAGATGGTCAGATTCAGAGAGATTAAGTCACCTAACTGTAGGAATACAGCTTCTAAGTGTCAAAGGTAAGATGTGAACCCGGGTCTACCTATCTTGCGGTCCATCATTATATTTATTACTCTGTCTCTCAAAAGAATACTATATCCAATATATTTAAATTAATTACAATATTAAATAGATAAAATGATAAGTTTTAGATCAACTACTAATTTGTTAAAGTTAATGCACTCGCAAAGCCCTTCCAACAAATAATAATTAAACTAAATAATTGGAGAAAAATAATTTCTCATGAATAGACCAAGACAATATAATAAAAATGACAATTCTATTTAAATCAATTTACTTACTTAGTACCATATTAATCAGACTACCAATGGAATACTTTATAAAGCTAGGGGGGAAAAGTAAAATTCATCTGGAGAAACAAAGAGTTAAGAATAACAAGGGAATATATGAGAATTAAGAAAGCCTAACAATACCAGATATCAAACTATACTCCAAAGCTGCAATCATCAAAACAATTTACTACTAGGTAAGAAATACAGAGATTGATCAGTGGAACATATTAGGTACACAATTATACAGAAGCAAAGGACTATAATGACCTAATATTTGATAAACCCAAAGAGCCCAGCTATAGAGATAACTATTTGACAAAAACTGTTGGGAAAACTGTAAAGCAGTCTAGGAGAAACTAGGCAAAGACCAACACCTCATTCCATGTACTAAGATGAGCTCAAAATGGATGCATGATTTAGACATAAAGGGTGACATCATAACCAAATTGGTTGTTGTCCATCGTACTCAAAGGAAATCAAAAATGACAGCACTATATGAGGTTAATGTATAGTATATCTGACTGTGGCTGATCACAACACTATAAACGCAAAAGACATAGGTTGGGCACAAACAGTTCATATGAACATTTGGAATGAAGATTATCTCTAAATTTGTGTTATCTCGTGTTTCTTTTGAACTACTGAAATTCCACTTTGCACAGAGAGCACAGCACCTTCTTTGACACAGGCATGCTATACCACATGGTCCTGTACCACTGTCACCCCATGTCTCACAATCAATTCCAAAGTTCTTCAGAAAGACCTTGAGAGTATCCTTATATTGCTTCTTCTGACCTCCTTGTGAATGCTTGCCTTGTGAGTTCTCTGTAATGTTTTACATTACAGACAACATTTACATTTGTCTTTTACGCAAACATAAATTTGGCTTCTGAACAATCTGGCTAGTCCACTGAAGTTGTGCCTCTGCAGCAGGGTTTGAATGCTCGACAGTTCACCTTGAGAAAGTTGATTAGGCAAATTAGTGGAGCAGGGAAGAAATTACCTGTCAAATCCATGGACGGAGAAAAAGTTCACGATCAAACAAGGGGTGGAGAGGTTCATAAGTAGTAAAAACGGATCATTCTGATTATATGCAATTTTGAAATTATTGCACAAAACTAATACATTTAAAATTAGAAGAAAAACATGAAATTGGAAGAGAGGAGATCTTTGCAGGAAGTTTTTCTGATAAAGGTTTCTTTTCCAAAACATAGAAAACTGAGTCAAATTTACAAGAATGAGAGTCATTCTCCAATTAACAAATGGTCCAAGGATAAATATAGGCAGCTTTTAGAGGAAGAAATAAACACTATCAATAGCATAATGAAAAAATGTTCTATCACTAATAATTAGAGAAATGCAAATTAAACAACTGGTTAAATGATGAAAATGATGAAAAAGGACAAATCCTGAAGGGGATGAAAGGAAACAAGTATACCAAAGCACTGTTGCTAGAACTGTGAACTAATCCAACAATTCAGAAAAGAGATTTGGAACTATGTCCAAAATATATTTAACTGTGCATACCTTTTTTTTTTTTTTGAAGGGGCAGGGCAGGGCAATTGGAGTTAAGTGACTTGCCCAAAGTCACACGGCTAGTAAGTGTCAAGTACCTGAGGCTGGATTTGAACTCAGGTTCTCCTGACTCTCAGGGCCGGTGCTCTATTCACTGAGCCACCTAGCCACCCCATGTGCGTACCTATATATCAAGGATATATAAACCAAAGAAATCAAAAAAAGAGAAAAAAGACCTGAACAAGTTATGGCATGTGAATGTGATGGAATACTACAATAATGAAGGAGATCATTTCAGAAAAACCTGGGAGGAATTATATGAAGTGATACAAAATGAAGTGAACAGAACCAGGAAAACAATCTACAAGTAACAGCAATATTTCAAAGATAATCAATTCTGAAAGACTTAATAACTCTGATTAACACGACAACCCATTACAATTCCAAAGGATTCATGATGAAACACACCATCCACATCCAGATGGAGAAGTGTTAGGCTCAAGAGGGCAGAACGAAGAATTTTTTTTCTTTTTCATTTTTTTTAAGGAGGTAGAAGGTGGGGACATGGCTAATGGGGAATCTGCTCTGCAAGACAATATATACATATTTTTAATGGGTTTTTCTTCCTTTCTCAATGGGTGGGAGAAGGGATGGAGGAGGGAGAGAACTTGGAATTTAAAAATCAAATAAAAAGTCTGTGCTTAAAAAAAGAAAAACAAAGCTAAGGCAGAGACTCCTTCCATTCTCTTAACAAACTTTAAGTTACAAGACTGTATGTTTACAATTATACATAATATTTTGCATAAAAGTTTTTAACATGGGGCAGCTAGGTGGCACAGTAAATAGAGCAACGGCCCTGGAGTCAGGAGGACCTGAGTTCAAATCCAGCCTCAGACACAATGAAAAACTAGCCAAGAAATGACATATTCCTGAAAGGGCAATCAAACTTATACCCATTGATCCAGCAATACCACTTCTAGGTCTGTATCCCAAAGAGATCATAAAGGGGGGGGGGGGGCAGGGGTAAGGACCTACATGTATAAAAATGTTTATAATAACTCTTTCTATGGTGGCAAAAAATTGGAAATTGAGGGGATGTCCATCAACTGGGGAATTACTGAACAAGTTGCAGTACATGAATGTAATAGAAGAATACTGTGCTATAAAAAATGATGAGCATTCAGATTTCAGAAAAACCTGGAAACTTACATGAACTCATGCAAACTGAAGCAAGAAGAACCAAGAGAGGGGCAGCTAGATGGCGCAGTGAATAGAGCATCGGCCCTGGAGTCAGGAGGACCTGAGTGCAAATCCGGCCTCAGACACTTAACACAAAAACTAGCCGTGTGATCTTGGTCAAGTCACTTAAACCCAATTGCCCTCCAAAAAAAAAAAAAAACCAAGAGAATACTGTACACATTAACAGCAACATTGTTCAATGATCAACTAAGAAAGACTTAGATCCTAGAACTGGCAAAGAAGAAATAAAGCTATCACTCCTTGCTGATGATATGATGATATACTTAGAGAATTCTAGAGAATCAATTAAAAAAACTATTTGAAAAAATAAACAAATTTCTCCTAGTTCTACTCTTCTCACTCAGCATCAGTTCATATAAGCCTCTCCAGGTAAATATGAAGACCATCTGCTCCTTGTTTCTTACAGCACAATAGTATTCCATAACATGCATATACCACAATTTGTTCAGCCATTTCCCAATTGTTGGGCACCCCCTTGATTTCCAATTCTTTCCCACGACAAAAAGAGCTGCTATAAACATTTTTGTACATATGGGTCTTCCTCCCACTTCTATGATCTCTTTGGGATATAACCCTAGGAGTGGTATTGCTGGGTCAAAGGATATGAAATTATTTATAGCCCTTTGGGCATAATTCCTGATTGCTCTCCAGAAAGGCTGGATCAGTTCGCAACTCCACCAGCAATGCATTAGTGTTCCAATTTGCCCACATCGTCTCCAGCATTTGTCATTTTCCTGTTTTGTCATCTTAGCCAATCTGACTGGTGAGATGTGGTACCTCAGAGTTGTTTTGATTTGTATTTCTCTAATCAATAGTGATTTAGAGCATTTCTTCATGTGCTTATAGATATCTTCAATTTCTTTCTCTGAAAATTGACTGCTCATATCCTTTGACCATTTATCAATTGGGAAATGACTTGTATTCTTATAAATTTGACTCAATTCTCTGTATATTTTAGAAATGAGTCCTTTGTCAGAGACATAGGTTATAAAAATTCTTTCCCAATTTGCTTCCTCCCTCTTAATCTTGGTTACATTGGCTTTATTTGTACAGAAGCTTTTCAATTTCATGTAGTCAAAATTATCCATTTTGCATTTTATTGTTCTCTAATTCTTGTTTAGTCATAAAGTATTTCCCTCTCCACAAATTTGACAGGTAAACTATTCCTTTTTTTTCTGAGACAGCTTACAACATCAACCTTTATACCTAGATAATGCACCCATTTAGACTTGATTTTGGTACGTGGTATTAGATAATGGTCTATGCAAAGTTTCTGCCACACTATATTCCAGTTTTCCCAGCAGTTTTTGTCAAATAGTGAGCTCTTATCCCAAAAACTGGGGTCTTGGGGTTTATCAAACAATAGGTTACTATAGTTGTTGACTTCTGGATCTTGTGTGCCTAATTTATTCCACTGATCCACTCCTCTATTCCTCAGCCAGTACCAAGTAGTTTTGATGACTGCTACTTTATAATACAGATTGAAATCTGGAATAGCTAGTCCACCTTCCCTAGCATTTCTTTTCGTTAATTCCCTTGATATTCTGGACTGTTTATTCTTCCAAATGAATTTTGTTACTATTTTTTCTAGTTCTATAAAGTAGTTTGTTGGTAAATTAATTGGTATGGCACTAAATATATAATTTAGGTAAAATTTTCATTTTTATTATATCAGCTTGACCCAGCCATGAGCAATTGATATTTTTCCAGTTAGAGCTGACTTTATTTGTGTGAAAAGTATTTTGTAGCTGTGGTCACATAGGTCCTGGGTTTGTTTTGGCAGATAGATTTCCAAATATTTTATAATGTCTACAGTAACTTTAAATGGGATTTCTCTTTCTACTTCTTGCTGTTGAATTTCATTGGAAATATATAGGAATGCCGAGGATTTATGTGGGTTTATTTTATATCCTGCAACTTTGCCAAATTTATTTATTGTATCAAGTGGTTTTTTACTTCATTCTGTAAGTATATCATCATATCATCTGCAAAAAGTGATAGCTTGGTCTCTTCTTTACCTAATTTGATTCCTTTGATTTCTTTTTCTTCTCTGATTGCTACTGCTAACATTTCTAGTACCAGATTGAATAAGAGGGGTGATAGCGGACACTCTTGTTTCACCCTTGATCTTATGGGAAATGCTTCTAGCTTCTCCCCATTACATAAAATACTTGCTGATGGCTTTAAATAGATTCTACCTATTATTTTAAGGAAGGCTCCATTTATTCCTATACTTTCTAATGTTTTTAATAGGAATAGATGTTGTATTTTGTCAAAAGCCTTTTCTGCATCTATTGAGATGATCATGTGGTTTCTGCTAGTTTTACTGTTGATATGATCAATTACACTGATGGTTTTCCTAATACTAAACCATCCTTGCATTCCTGGAATAAATCCTACCTGATCAAAGTGTATTATTCTTGGGATAAGTTGCTGTAGTCTTTCTGCTAATATTTTATTTAGAATTTTTGCATCTACGTTCATGAGGGAGATTGGTCTATAATTTTCTTTCTCTACTTTATCTCTTCCTGATATAGGTATCAGTATCTTATTTGCGTCATAAAAAGAATTTGGTAGGACTCCTTCTTCACTAATTTTTCCAAAAATACTTTGTAGAGTATTGGAATCAATTGTTCTTTAAATGTTTGATAGAATTCACTAGTGAATCCATCTGGCCCCGGAGATTTTTTCCTAGGAAGGTGACTGATGGCTTGTTCAATTTCTTTTTCTGAGATGAGGTTATTTAAGTAATTTACTTCCTCTTCAGTTAATCTGGGCAACTTGTATTTTTGTAAATATTCATCCATTTCCGTAAGATTGTCAAATTTATGTGCATACAATTGGGAAAAATAATTGCTAATTATTGTTTTGATTTCCTCTTCATTGGAGGTAGATTCGCCATTTTCATTTTTGATACTCATAATTTGGTTTTCTTCTTTCTTATCATATTGACTAAAGGTCTATCAATTTTATTGGTTTTTTCATGAAACCAGCACTTAGTTTTATGTATTAATTCAATATTTTTCTTAATTTTAATGTTATTAATCTCTCCTTTGGTTTTCAATATTTCTAATTTAGTATTTAATTGGAGATTTTGAATTTGTTCTTTTTCTAGGATTTTCAATTGCATGCCCAATTCGTTGACCTCCCTTTTCTCTAATTTAATCATGTATGCATTCAGGGATATAAAACTTCCCCTATGAACTGCCTTTAATGCATCCCACAAATTTTGGTATGTTGTCTCGTTATCATTCTCTTGAATGAAATTATTGATTATTTCTATAATTTCTTGTTTGACCCACTCATTCTTCAGAATTAAATTGTTTAATTTCCCATTAGTTTTTAGTCTGTCTTTCCATGGCCCTTTATTGCATATAATTTGTATTGCATCATGATCTGAGAAGGATGCATTTAATATTTCTGCCTTACTGCATAGAATTGTGAGGTTTTTATGCCCTAGAACATGGTCAATTTTTGAGTATGTGCCATGAACCGCTGAGAAGAAAGTATACTGCTTTTTATCCCCATTCAGTTTTCTCCAGAGATCTATCAAACCTACCCTCTCTAAAATTCTGTTCACCTCCTTAACTTGTTTATTTTGAGGTTGGATTTATCAAGTTCATAGAGGGGGAGATTAAGGTCTCCCACTAGTATAGTTTTGCTATCTATGTCTTCCTCTAATTCCTTTACCTTCTCCTCTAGGAATCTGGATGCTATAACACTTGGTGCATATATGTTAAGTAACGATATTGCTTCATTCTCAATGGTGCCTTTTAACAGGATATAGTTTCATTCCTTATCTCTTTTAATTAGGTCAATTTTTGCTTTTGCTTTATCTGAGATAAGGATTGCTACCCCTGCTTTTTTTTACTTTAGCTGAGGCATGACATATTTTACTCCAGCCTTTTACCTTTACCCCTCTGTTTCAGATGTGTTTCTTGTAAACAGCATATTGCAGGATTATGATTTCTAATCCATTCTGCTATCTGTCTCCATTTTATGGGAGAGTTCATTCCATTCACATTTACAGTTGTGACTGTTATCTGTTTCTTTTCCTCCCTCCTCTTCCCTCCCCTGTTAATGCTCATATTTTCCCCCTTCTCCCTTCCCCCCTTAATAGTTTTCTTTTTGACCACCACCTCCCTCAGTATTCCCTTTTCTGCCCCCTCCCTTTTCCTACCCTTCCCCCTTACTTCTTCCCTCCCAACCACCCCCCCTTTCATAGCCCTTTCCCCCTCCTACTGCCAGTAGAATATTTTTATATTTAATAATGTATGTTAAAGTATGTTATTTCTTGTTTGCACCAAGAGTGACAGGTACAAATCTCATGCGAAGCTCCTCTCCCTCCCCCCCCTTTCCCTCTAAAATGATACTTTTTGTGTTTCTTCTCCATAAAGTCCTATGCTTAACTGGTTGTTATTCCCTCCTTGCACCAGAACCAATGAGGGAAAAGCTAATATGATTCTCATCTCCCTCCCTTCTTTTCCTCTGCTATATTGTTTTTATGCCTCTTTGTGTGGCATAATTTACCCTTTTCCACTTCATTCATTCCTCTTCTTCTATTGAAATCCCTTTGTAGCCCTTAATAAGATTTTTTTAATCATCATTTTGTGTATTTTATACTCATACCCTATACTTGTCTATAAACAGTTTGCTCTTATTAAATAGCAGGGTGAATGTGTGTGTGTGTGTGTGAGAGAGAGAGCGAGAGAGAGAGAGCGAGAGAGAGAGAGAGAGAGAGAGAGAGAGAGAGAGAGAGAGAGAGAG
>NW_027187372.1:22063077-22227827 GCF_028583685.1 Petaurus breviceps papuanus
AGAGAGAGAGAGAGAGAGAGAGAGAGAGAGAGAGAGAGAGAGAGAGAAAGAGTGAGTGTGTGTATGTGTGTGTGTGTGTTTACCTTTCTATGTCACTCTTAATTGGAGGTTGAATTTTCCATTAAGCTCTGGCTTTTTCATCAGGAAGATCTGGAACTCTGTTATATTGTTGAATGACCATCTCTTTGCCTAGAAGAATATGCTCAGTCTCTGGGTATGCGATGCTTGGTTGTAAACCGAGCTCTTTTACCTTCTGGAAAATTTCCACAGCCTCCAATATTTCAGTGTAGAGGCTACCAAATTTTGTGCGATCCTCACTGTGAACCCTCAATATTTGAATTTTTTTTTTAATTTTTTTTAAAGCAATTGGGGTTAAGTAACTTGCTCAAGGTTACACGGCAAGTTATTTCTGGGTGTGGTGCTAAGTATCACAGCCTGGATTTGATCCCAGGTCATCCTGACTCTGGGGCCGGTGCTCTTACTTGCTGTGCTACCTGGCCGTCCCTGATATGTTTCTTTCTGGCTGCTTGAAGTATTTTCTCTTTTAACTGGTAATTCTGGAGTTTGGCCACAACATTTCAAGGACTTTTGAGTTTGGGATCTCTTTCAGCAGGTGTGCAGTGGATTCTCTCGATTTCTATTTTACCCTCAGGTTCTAGTCTCTCAGGGCAGTTTTCCTTAATGAGCTCTTGGAGAATGTTATCCAGGCTCATTTTTTCATCATGATTTTCTGGTAGACCTATTATTCTCAGATTCTCTCTCCTGGATCTGTTTTCCAGGTCAGTTATTTTTCCATTGAGATACTTTACCTCTTTTTCTAATTTTTCATTCTTTTTATTTTGTTTGACTAATTCTTGGTTCCTCATAGAGTTATCTGTTTCCATTTGGTTGATTCTAGTTTTTAGCAAATCAGTTTCCTTGGTTAATTTTTGGAGCTCCTTTTCCATATCACAGACTTTTCTTTCTAGAGAGATGTTTTCTTCATTATAATGTTTTTCTAATTCTGCAATTTTGGTTTTGAGAGAATTATTCATTTTGTCTTCTAGCTCTCTCATTTGATTTTCAAAGTTCCTTTTGAGCTCATCTAGGAGAGCTTTCTGTGCTTAGGACTGGTTCCCTGTTGATGTTTCAGCTGTGGGTGTAGAGTCCACATAGTCTCCCTCTGAGTTTGGTTCCTCCCTCTGAAGATAGTAGGACTCCAGATTCTTTGTAGTCTGCTTTCTACCCATTTTGAGGCAGGGCCCTTCCTCTAGGGATCCGAAGCCTTTGCTGTAGAGGGTTTTGCCCTGAGGCAATAGTTAAGTATGTTTTCAGGGTTGGGGGGGGGGAAGTTGGAGCAGGCAAGGTTCACTCTGTCATCCTGCTCTTTGCAGGTCCTGATAAAGGCTTTCTTTTTTTAAAAATTTCTGGGCTATAAAGTGGTAGCCCTAGGAGTATTCGCTGTTCTGGACAGGGGGCCCTGCATTTGGTTCTTACCTTGCTCTTTCCAGTCCCAGCCCTGAGGTGATAGGCCTGGTAGTAGCCCTTGTGGTTGGTGAGACGACTTGCCTCCCACGTTGATCAGGCCTCTTCCGGGCCTGCCTCTGCAGGCCGCTCACCTTCCGGGCCTGCCTCTGTATGTGAGGTTTTTATGCCCTAGTACAGGGTCAATTTTTGAGTATGTGCTATGAACCACTGAGAAGAAAGTATACTCCTTTTTATCCCCATTCAGTTTTCTCCTGAGATCTATCATATCTAGCCTCTCTAAAGTTCTATTCCTCTCCTTAACTTCTTTCTTGTTTATTTTGAGGTTGGATTTATCAAGTTCAGAGAGGGGGAGATTAAGGTCCTCCACTAGTATAGTTTTGCTATCGATTTCTTACTCTAATTCCCTTAACTTCTCCTCTAGGAATTTGGATGCTATACCACTTGGTGCATATATGTTAAGTAATGATATTGCTTCATTCTCGATGGTGCCTTTTAGCAGGATTTAGGTCAATTTTTGCTTTTGCTTTTTCTGAGATAAGGATTGCTACCCCTGCTTTTTTTACTTTAGCTGAAGCATGATATATTCTACTCCAGCCTTTTACCTTTACTCTGTGGGTATCCCTTTTTTCAAATGTGTTTCTTATAGACAGGATATTGTAGGATTATGTTTTTTAAACCATTCTGCTATCAGCCTCTGTTTTATGGGAGAGTTCATCCCATTCACATTCACAGTAAAGATTATTATCTGTCTCTTTCCTATTCCCTCCCCTGCTTATTATGTTTCTGTTTCTTCCTTCTCCCTTCCCCTCCTTAAGGGTTTTCTTTCTGACCACCACCTCCCTCAGGGTTCCCTCCCTATGACCCCCCCCTTCTTTACCTACCCTCTCCCCTTACTACTATTTCCCTCCCTTGTAATCCCCCCCTTTTTCATCCCCCCTTACTCTCCTACTGCCTATAGGATACAATAGATTTTTATACTTATCAGAGTATGCTATTCCCCCTTTGACCTCCAAACCAATGAGAGCAAATTTCATACAGTGCTCCTCTCCCTCCCTCCTTTCCCCCTATTTAATGAGTTTTTGTATCTTTTCACGTTAAAATCTTAAACTTAACTGATTATGTTGATCCCTCTCTGAACCAGAACCAGTGAGAATAATGTTCAAAGGATGTTCCTCTCCCTCTTTCCTTCCCCTCTACTATAGTGTGTTTTTATCCCTCTTTGTATGGCGTAATTTACCTTTTCCTTTCTCATCCTTTCCTTTTATCCCATTACAGTCCCTTTGACCCCCTTAATAAGGTTTTTTTTTTTATCATCAGATTAGTTCATTTATACCCACACCATCTATGTATGTATAACCCTTTTAAAGGTCATGATAATCACATAAATTTCAATATTGACAGTTATCAGCTTCTCCTATAGGGATGTAAACATTTTGCTCTTATTGCATCACAAGTTATTTGCATGTGTATGTGTATGTGTGTTTTCTTTGTTTACCTTTTTATGTCTTTCTTGAGTCTTGTAATTGGAGATCAAATTTTCCACTGACCTCTGGCTTTTTCATCAGGAAATTCTGGAAGTCCCTTATTTCATTAAATGACCATCTCCTTGCCTGAAAGATTATGCTCAGTTCTGCCCAGTAGTTAATCCTTGGTTGCAGTCCTAGCTCTTACAAAATATCAAATTCCAATCCCTCTGATCTTTTAATGTAGAAGCTGCTAGGTCCTGTGTAATCCTGACTGTAGTTCCATGATATATAAATTGGGTTTTTTTTGGCTGTTTGCAATATTTTCTCCTTAATCTTGTCATTCTGGAATTTGGCTACTATATTTCTTGGAATTTTCAATTTGTGATCTCTTTCAGGAGGAGACTGGTGGATTCTTTCAATAACTATTTTACCTTCTGATTCTAGGACTTCAGGAGAGTTTTCTTGACAATCTCTTGGAGTATATTGTCCAGGCTGCTTTTTTCATCATGGCTTTCCAGTAGACCAATAATTCTTAAGTTATCTCTCCTGGATCTGTTCTCCAGGTCGGTTGTTTTTCCAGTGAGATATTTTACACTTTCTTCCAATTTTTCAATCATGTTTTGTTTGATTGACTCGGTGCATCATAGAGTCCTGAGCTTCAATTTGACTGATTCTAATTTTTAGTGAATTATTCTCTTCAGTTAGTTTTTGAAGGTCCTTTTTTAGGGAGGTATTTTCTCCAATTAGTTCACTAATTTTACTTTTTAAGGATTTGTTTTCTTCAGTGAGACTTTTTTCCAATTTTGTCACTGTGGATTTACATTTATCTTCTACCTCCCTAATTTGGCTTTTAAAATCTTTCTTGAGCTCCTCCAAGAATGCTTTTTGGGCTTGAGACCAATTCATATTTCCATCTGTGGTCTCAGGTGTGGACACAGAGTCCATGGTGTTTCCTGAAAGTGATTCTTCTCGTTCAAAATAACAGGATTCTATTGTCTTTGGTCTCACCTTTGCAAGTTGCTTCCAGCCCATGTTAATTGCCTATTTCCTGTCCTTTAAAGTTTCTGCTCCTGGAGTACAGAGGGCTCTGACCCAAGCTTCTCAGGCTAGGAGCTAGGTGCCTGGTTGTTGGCTTTGTGTGCTTTAGCCTCTGGGTGTCTAAATTGAGGCCAAGGCCAGAATTCTCAGTGTTTCCCCGGAGTTACCCTGAGGCTCACAGAGTAATCTATGGAGGAGGAGTGGTCTGGTGTCATAGTAATGGAATTTAAAGATCCCCCTGTATTGCCTTGGTTTTTGGTTTGATTGTGTTAAAACCCAGAGCTTGTGAATCCCACTTGTGGGATGGACTTGTTGACGTGAAAAGAGAGGGCTGAGCTGGGAGGAGCTGCTGACGTAAATTTAGAGAGACACAAGAAAAGAGAGAGGCAGAAGAACTTTTTGGAAGCAGCATCTTGGAGGCAGAGAGAGACTGAGAGGATTGCTGAGGGCCAGTTTGAATTGCCCAGGGCTTTTGAGAGCTGCCACCCAGAGCTGCCAAGGACTGAGGAGACATGGCTGTTATGCTGGTACTTTGTTCTGATGTTGTTTTGCCAGATCTGTTCACTGGTGAAAGACAGTCCTGTTGTTGCAGAGGTTCTGGAACCTTGCTGTTGGTTCAGAGCTCCTGAGATTGTTCTGCAGACAGAGAGTGAATTCTGTCTACTGGTGAAGGACAGTGCTGTTGCTGCAGAGGTTCTGGAACCTGGCTGTTGGTTCAGAGCTCCTGAGACTGTTTTGCAGACAGAGAGTGAATTGTGCCCACTGGTGAAGGCCAATGCTGTTGTTGCAGAGGTTCTAGAACCTTACTGTTGGTTCAGAAGCCCTGAAGAAGGATTTTCTTGTTCTATGTTTACAGAAATCCTAGAAGAGGGTTTTGCTAATGTTTTCAGGGGTCCTAGGACTGTTCTGCAGACAAAGAATGAATTAATGAAGACACTGGCAATGTATCTTGTGGCCTTGCTAAGCTTTGTCTCCCCAGGAACAGAGATTGCTGAGAATTTGCCTTGGGTCAAGATGAAGAAAAGACCTCTCTTTGGGTATTAAATGCTGTGTTTAAGCTTGCTGTAACTCTAGGGTAGATGGCCTATTCAGTTGTAATCCAAGGGTGGGAAACTTTTGACTTTTTTTTTTGTTCTCTGTGATTGAACAAATGAATGTACTTTACTTATGATTGGAAACTAATCTCCATTTGAGAAGAGGGGCTTTGTGGTTGACTAAATGAATGTACAGCCTAGGGGTGGAGTAGTACTTGGAGATTATTGAATTATACTTGGTGAATGCTGTATTTTGAATTATGCTATATTTTTATTTTCTCTGTTCTTAATTTTTCACTGAATAAAATGGAGAGCACTTATGCTAGTATTTTGAATCTTGGGAAGTTGCCTTTGCTTGGCATTACATCTGGCCACTCCAGATTTCTGCCTCTATGCCCTTGAGCTACAGCTCAGGCAGGCTTTTGCTGGTCAGGTGAGGTGGGGCTTGTTGGGAGCCCTCCCACTCTTCTCTTCAGACTCCTTACTGCCTCAGTTATACCCTTTCTCAATGACTCCTAAGCCTGAGGCTATTTCTGCTATTTCAGGATTTTACTCTGGGTGGGACATTTATCTCTGGGTTTTCTTGGTCAGGGAGGGGGAATCTGAGCAGCCAGCATTTACTTTGCCATCCTGGCCCCTGAAAAATCAAGCAGGTGATTTTTAAACTTCCAGACTGTGGGCTGATAGCCCCAGGAGAAGCTGCTCTCTCTGCTGTGGGCCCTAAGCTTTGTCTTACCCAGCTCCGATGGATTCTCCCATCCCATGGTGAGCCACCACTGGTGAGACGGCTGTGAATCGTCCTTGGGGTGGGTGAGTCTGCTGGCTGGGGCTCCTTCTCTCTCTCTGCTGTAGTCCACTTTCTAGTCTGAGCTGCTGCAGCCCCTGCATGCTCTGTGCTCCCCCTGCCCTGACCCATGTGGGCATTTTCCTGGGCTGGATTTTGCCATGCTCCATCTCCTAGTGGATTCTGACACTCCAAAATCCATTCAGATTTACTTTTTAAAGTTTTCGTGGAGGAGCGTAGAAAAGTTACTGCTTCCGTTCCACCATCTTGGCTCCACCCCAGCTCAAACTATCAAAGAATTATTTTACAGAGGTAGAAAAATAATAACAAAATTCATCTGGAAGAACTAAAAGTCCAGAATATCAAGGGAATTAATGAAAAGAAATGCTAGGGAAGGCGGCCTAGCCATAACAGATCTTAAATTGTATTATAAAGCAGTGAATCATCAAAACTACTTGGTACTAGCTAAGAAACAGAGTGGCAGATCAGTGGAATAGGTCAGGTACACAAGACACACAAGTCAATTATTATAGTAATCTACTGTTTGATAAACCCAAAGACCCCAGCTTCTGGGATAAGAACTTACAATTTGACAAAACTTTCTGGGAAAACTGGAAAAAAAGTATGCTAGAAACTAGCCAAAGACCAACATCTTACACCATATATCAAAATAAAGTCAAAATGGGTACACTATTTAGATAAAAAGGCTGATGCTATAAACAAACAGGGAGAGCAAGGAATAATTTACTATCAGATTTACAGAGAACAAAACTATTTGTGATCAAACAAGAGATAGAGAACATTATAAAATGGAAAATGGATAATATTGATTACACATGAAATTGAAAAGTTTCTCCACAAAGTCAGTGGAACCAAGATTTGTAGGGAAGCAGAAAACTGGGAAAGAATTTTTATAACCATTGTCTCTGATAAAGGCCTCATTTCTAAAATACAGAGAGAAATGAGTCACATTTATAAGAATACAAGTCATTCCTCAATTGATAACTGGTCAAAGGATATATACAGGCAGTTTTCTGAGAAAGAAATTAAAGCTGTCTGTAGTCATATGAAAACAGTGCTCTGAATCACTATTGATTAGAGAAATGCAAATCAAAACAACTCTGAGGTACTAGATCACACAGATCAGACTGGCTAACATGACAAAACAAGAAAATGATAAATGCTGGAGAAGATAAGAAAAAACTGGAACACTAATGCATTGTTGGTGGACTTGTGAACTGATCCATTCATTCTAGAGAGCAATTTGGAACTATGCCCAAAGGGCTATAAAATGTGCATATTGACCCAGCAATACCACTTCTAGGTCAGTATTTGAAAGAGATCATACAAATGGGAAAAGGACCCACATGTACAAAAATATTTATAACAGCTCTTTTTGTGGTGGCCAAGAAGTGGAAATTAAGGGGATGCCCATCAATTTGGAGAATGGTTGAACAAGTCGTGGTGTATGAATATGATGGAATACTATTTGCTATAAGAAATGATGAACAGGCAGACTTCAGAAAAACCTGCAAAGACGTATACAAACTGATGATGAGTGAAGTGAGAACCAGGAAAACACTGTACAGCAACATTACACCATGACTAACATTGATAGATCTCTTTTCTTAGTAATGCAATTATCTAAGACAGCTCCAAAAGATGCATAATGGAAAATGCTGTCCACATCCAGAAAAAGAACTATAGAGACTGAATGCAGATCAAACCATACTCTATGCTCTCTTTTTTTGTTTGTTTTCTTTCTCTTGGTTTCTCCCACTGGTTCTAATTCTTCTTTAAAACATGACTAATGTGAATATAATAGACTTAATGTGTAATGGCAAGCAAAGCAGTACTTAACTACTTGTTTCAGCTATTCAAGGGCCTTTAAGCCTCATCTTTGATTGTGTCAAGTCTTTTTTAGAAGCAGTATGTTGACCTTAATAGGCCTAAGGGAGTTTGAAGACCTTCCCTTAATAGGCCTAATGTCATCATATGGAGTCCACAGTGGGAGGAGCTTGCCAAAAAAGTAGAACAAGAAGGGTGGAACAGGAAGGAGCACAGCAGATAAAAGCTCAAGCACAAGCTGGGACCAAGGAGAACTGAGAGAGAGAATGATTGTGGTGTCAGTATTCTGTTCATCTGTTCTTTCTGTGTTGATGGTACTTTGTCAGCACTCTGCTGATTTGTGTTACTTTGTCAGACACAAGCATTCTGTCTGTTGATTTGTGTTAATTTCTCAGACAGAAAGTGATTTGAGATGATAGTGCCAGCAATGTGCGTAAATATTGTTATAGCCCTTTTGAACTTTGTTTTCCTAGAAACAGAAACTATGAAGAGCTTGAGGTGGTGTAGTCCCCATGAGCTGTGATATGCAACAGGAACAGAGAGCTGCCTACCTGTGAATCCAGGCAGTTGAGTGAATCCAGGCAATAGCTGGGAACAGAAGAGAAGCCATGGGTTTGGAAGTCAGCCTCAAGATGAAAGAAGACTTTACTTGGGTACTCAGTAGTGACTGAAGATATTGTTATTTACTGTGACCTAAGGGTAGTAAAGGTTTGTACTTTCTGCTATCCCTTAAGGATGACTGGAAGCCAGCCTCAAGTCAAGATGAAATAAGATTTTATTTGGGTACTCTATATTGATTGAGGAGATTGTGACTTGCTAAGTGATATGTTTTGTTTAAGACTATGTGGCCCCCTTAGTAATAAGTTATGTTATATTGTTGTGAATATTGTGTTTTAGTTTCTTGAATGTTTTGCTTTAGTTTGTAGCTGAATAGACAGGTCACTATACTATATGATTTGATCCTTAAAGTTATTCACAACAGTAGTTCTCAGGATAGCTGCTTATGACTGGCTTTACAATATATTGAGCTTATATCAATGTACACAGTCTTGCGGAGAGGAGAGATGGGGAGAAAATTTAGAAATGAAAATCTTATGGAAGTAAACGCTGAAAACTAAAAATAAATAAATAAATTTAGAAAGTAAAGATAGAAAATGAAAAGAATTACTTAGCTCTTCTCAGCAATACAATGACTGAAGAAAATTCCAAAAGATTCATGATGGAAAATTCTATCCCCATCCAGAAAAAGAACTTATAGAGTCTGAGTGCAGATCAAAGCATACTTTTTTCACTTTATTTTTTTCATGTTTTTTTCCTTTTGTTCTGTTTCTTCTTTTACAATGTGACTAATATGGAAATATAATTACATATTACACATATAAAACATATCAAGTTGCTTACTGTCTTAGGATGGGGGAGGGGAGAAAGGGAGAGTGAAAATTTGGAACTCAAAATTTTATATTAAAAATTAACGTTAAAAATTATATTTATATACAATTAGAAAAAAACAAAATACTATTAGAAAAAAATTTTTAAGAAAACGAGTAATGACATACTATGTATTTCAAGGATTCATAAATTTTACTGCTATGGATACTCTCTCTTAAAGACACAGATTACAACCCTTTATAATTTGTCTTCATGAATGCTATGCCCACAAATATACCAGCAGCAGACAACCTTATGATGGTAAGCATTTTTTTTTGTCTTTTTTTTTGGAGGGGGCAAAGAAAGGCAATTGGGGTTAAGTGATTTGTCCAAGGTCACCCAGCTAGTAAGTGACTAGTGTCTGAGGCCACATTTGAACTCAGGTCCTCCTGACTCCAGGGCCAGTACTCTATTCACTGCACCACCTAGCTGCCCCTATGATAAGCATTTCTGAACTTAGCTTAGGTAGTTCTCAGAAAATAGACATCAAAGTCTATCATTATGCCAAGTCTATCCAACTTGGTAGGATACAAAAAGACTCTGTGGGCAAAGCCTCTGAAAACCAGAAACTGTCAGAGGTCAATGAGGAGTCATAATAGTAATTTTTTTTTTTTTGTAGAGGGGAGAAGGTAGGGCAATTGGGGTTAAGTGACTTGCCCAAGGTCACACAGCTAGTTTTTATGTTAAGTGTCTGAGGCTGGGTTTAAACTCAGGTCCTCCTGACTCCAGAGCCGGTGCTCTATTTACTGTGCCACCTAGCCATCTCCAGAATAGTACTTGAACAGAGGAAGAAAGGACATTCTATGAATTTCAAGTACAATAGCAAAGGAAAGCAGAGACAAAAGAAGGGAGATCTGGTGATAAGAAATTTCATCTGTGTTCACAAATAGTCCAGCCCTGCCCTAAAACTTTGAAGGGCCTCAAATACAAAAATTCTACTTCTTCTTTCTGCTCTTCCACAAGACTATTCTTCTGACCTATCAGCCTTAGAAATAGCAGTGGTTCCTATAAGATAAGATATTATTATAGAAAAGGAAAATAATAAATGTTGGAGGGGGTATGGAAAAATGCACTGCTTGTGGAGTTGTGAAGTGATCCAACCATTCTGGAGAGCAAATTGGAACTATGCCCAAAGGGCTATTTAACTGTGCATAACCTTTGATCCAGAAATGCCATACCTAGGTCTATATCCCAATGAGATAAAAGGGAGGAGAGGGGGAGAAGCTCTTCGTACAAAAATATTTATAGCAGCTCTTTTTGTAGTGACAAAGAATTAGAAATTGAAGGGATGCCCATCAACTGAGGAATGGCTGAACAAGTTGTTATATATGATTGTAATGGAATATTACTGTGCTATAAGAAATGATGAGCAGGTTGATTTCAGAAAAACCTGGAAAGAGTTGTATGAATTGATGCAAAATGAAGTGAGCAGAACCAGGAGAAAATGCATACAGCAACACTAATTCCGTATGATAATCAACTGTGAATGACTTAGGTATTCTCAGCAATACAATGATCCAAGACAATTCTAAAAGACTCATGATAAAAATGCTATCCACCTCCACGGAAAGAACAGATGAAGTCTGAATGCAGATCAAAGCACATTATTTTTCACGTTCTATATTTTCTTTTTGTGTTTTTTTTCCCTCCTTTGGGTCTGTGTCTTCCTTTACAACATGACTAAAATGTTTCTTATGATTGAACACAGATAACCTATATCAAATTGCTTACTGTCTCAGGAAAGGGGGAGGTGAGAGGAGAAAAAATTTAGAACTCAAAAAATGTTTTAAACAAATTGTTTTAAAAAAACTGTCTTTACATGCAAATGGGGAAAAGTTAATTTTTTTAAAATGAAAAAAGATAATAGCGGTGATTGCACTAGCAATAAGCATACATAAGGAAAGAATGGGATAATCAACAATGAGTAACAGCAGCAGAACACAACTGTCCATAAACCCTTTGTTCAATCATCTTTCTATTAGATGTATTTAACTCATTCTTCTTCTACAATTAATATTTGTGTCTGATAATAGGCAGTCCTCCAAATTCAACCTTTTGTAGACTGTCATGCTCTTTTCTCCCTAACCTATCTAATAACCCAGTTGATCTTGTCTCACAACTTTAACTAATAATCTAAAAATTGACATTTTTTCTTCTTTTTAAAAAACTACTATTGTTATACGGGATGCCTCTTCCAGGTTGTTTGTATTTTAACCAATATGTAATACAGACACACTGCAGGTTTTATTACACTTACTTATACACTAGGAACAGTTCTAACAACTATATGAAGGATCATTTGAAGAGTAAAAATAGTACTCAAGGATAATAAATGGAAGGAGCTATTACAACAATGTAGGTCAGAGGTGAAAAGGTGCTAAACCAACTAGCAATATGAAGGATTTAAAACAGATTAGAAATCTTAAAGTAATGTTCTTAAGTAGAATGTGATCTCCAGAAGGACAGAAATTGTCTCACTGTCTATTTGTTTTCCTCAAACCCTGCACAAAGCAGAGTTTTAATAAATCAAAGTTGACTGATTTTAAAATAAAATTAAATAAATGAAAAAAAATTCTGATGAAATTGAAGAGACTGATATAAATAGAATATTCTCTGGTAGCCTTTGGAAACAAGACACATTATTTCTATCTTTGCTCTCAGACAATTGAGGTTTGGTTATAACTAAATTAATAGACATCTGAGGCTTCTTAATAGCATATTGT
The DNA here is from genome assembly GCF_028583685.1 of Petaurus breviceps papuanus. Classification (NCBI taxonomy): domain Eukaryota; kingdom Metazoa; phylum Chordata; class Mammalia; order Diprotodontia; family Petauridae; genus Petaurus; species Petaurus breviceps. The sequence goes on from NW_027187372.1 coordinate 22,074,866, forward strand.
CCAATAAAATGGACAGTCTTTTTTTTATTGCAAGCCTGTGGTTCTTTTGGTATACAGAACACAGAGGAAATGCTCTCTCCACCTATAAAGACCAGAAATTGTTCTGAAACTTACAGGCTTAGTAAGTTGGCAAGGACATCAAGAGGTTAAAGGACTTACACAAGTAATGTCACATAGTGAATGATAAAAGTAGGATATGAACCAAGGTCTCCCTGACTGAAAATGCAACTTTCTATCCACTAATATCAGCAAAATTATTTCACTGAATACTTGTAAAATTAATATATATTTAAGAATCATATTGCTTTAAAACAAGGAACATATGTAATAATGATGTAGTTGACATACGTTTTAAGGTTTACAAAGAACTTCATCCTCACAACAAATCTATGAGGTTAAATGAAACTGAGGCTCGGAGAAGTGAATAACTTTCCCCTGGTCACATTATTATCAGAAGTGATATTTAAACTCAGATCTCACATGACTACATGTCCACTATTCCCTTATATAACACAGCCTCTAATTTCAATGCGTATACAAGTTAATAACAACTCAAGGTATTTTAGATGGCAAACCTTTATACAGATCAGATCAGTAGAGAATAAGATATTAGCTCATTCCAAAGAAGCTTATCAAATTTTATTTATGCTTGGTAATACTATATATTTAATTTTAGTAACAAAGGTAAAGTAGCAAAATAACAAAGGTAAAGAGAATATAATTTTATTCTACAACTGAACAAAAACAAAAAGAATGCATTAAACTAACAAATAATAAAAACATAAAAACTCAAAGCATGAAATAAAGAAGGTGCTCTTGAGGGGTAAAATACTTTCTTGATCATTCTCATTGTTAATTCTCTGTACTCCTCAAATTATCCTATATTTTATTATTTAGGTAAATGTTGTATTTCCTCCTGTCAGGGTGAAACCTTGAGGTCGGGGCTTTCTTTTTCATTGTCTTTGTATATTCCACCGTTAGCACCTACAGTGCTTTGTGCACACTGCAATGTTAATAATTTTTGACCATTGAACTGAGGAAAATCATGATATTTGGGGTTTAAAATAAATCATAAAAAATTACAAAAAGCAGAAGCACGGAAAAAAATAGAGATATAGAAGCCCTTAGCCAGGCTGGAAAAAGTGCTGACTAATCACTTCCCTTCACTTAAAAGTCATGAGTGACTATGGACCATGGTAATTTTTGTGTAATTCAGTCTTATATTCTAACAAACTACAGAAAATGTAAGAAATATGTTCTTGTCCAAGGTATTATACAAACAATGATGAGAGCTAAAATTAAAGGACTGATAGCTAAATTATACAGTTTAATTTATTATCACTAGTTCACAGAGAGTATACTATTTTCATATTATTTTTTCATCATATTTCATTTTATTTTCATAATATTTCATCATATTATTTTCATCATATTTTCATTTATACTATTGTCTTCATCAGTAGGGCTCCTCCCTCCAATCCACTGATACTCTGTCCTGGCCTCACTCCCCAATAGGTAGCAAATTCCTTCCTCCTCTTAGTCTCTCAAGCCCTATAATGCTGAATTATCCTGATGTACCTCACCACTATACTCCCTTAGAGTCCACTCTCTACAATGGTTGAACAGAGAGAAGTGGAAAGATGTGAGAAATACTGTGAAAGTATAAACAACAGGATTTGGCAACTGACATGTGCAATGAGGAATCAAGGAAGACACCAAGATCATGCAGTTATTGCTGTCATCCAGCCGTGTCGAACTCTTCATGACTCCATGAACCATACATAGCATGCCAGGTCCTTCTATCCTCCCAAAGTCTGTGCAAGCTCATGTTTATTTCCATGATATTATTCATCTCAGCCTCTGCCATCCCCTTTTCCTTTTGCCTTCTATCTTTTCCTACATTAGGGTCCTTTCCAATAAGTCCTGTATTCTCATTATGTAGTCAAAGTATTTAAGCTTCAATAGTTCACCTTCCAGTGAATACTCTGAATGAATTCCTCTAAGTATTGACTGAGTTGATCTCCTTGCTGTCCAAAGGACTCTCAAAAGTCTTCTCCAGCATCACAATTCTAAAGCACTGATTCTATGGTACTCAGCTTTCCTTATAGTCCAACTGTCAGAGCCACATCTTGCTACTGGAAAAATCGTAGCTTTGACTGTATGGGCCTTTGTCAGCAAGGTAATGTCTCTGCTTTTTAGTATGCTATTCATATTTGTCAACTTTCTTTCCAATGAACAAGCTTCTTTTAATTTCATGGCTGCAGTCACCATTGGCAGCAATCACTGAGCCCAAAAACATAAAATCTGACACTGCTTCCATTTCTTCTCCCTCTGTTTAGCAGGAAATGATGGAACCAGTTGCGAAGTTCTTAGTTTGTTGGGGGGTTTTTTAATGTTAAACTTCAAGAAAGTTTTTTTTACACTCTTCTTTTTCACCCTTATCAAAAGGCTTCTTAATTCATTTTCTGCCAATAAAATGTCATTGTCTGCACAGGTGAGATTATCATTTTTTCGCAGAAACCTTATTCTGGCTTTTCATTCATCCAGTCTGGCATTTCACATAATATAGCTACATTTTAATTAAATAAATACAATGACAATATACAGTCTTATCATACCCGTTCACCAATATTAAACCAATCAGTAGTTTCATGTTCAGTTTTAACTGTTGCTTGTTGGCCCACATACAGGTTCCTCAGGAGACATGTAAGATGATCTGGTACTCCCATTTCTTTGAGGACTTGACACATTTTGTTGTGATCCACACAGTCAAAGGCTTTAGTGTAATCAATGAAGCAGAAGTACATTTTTTTTCTGGAATTCCCTTGCTTTCTCCCTAATCCAGCAAATGCTGACAATTTGGTGTCTAATTTTAGAACCTCTTCAAAAACCATCCTGTTCTAGTAATTCTTGGTTCACATTTTGCTGAAGCCTGGTTTGTAGAAGTTTAAGCATAACCTTATTGGCATGTGAAATGAGTACAGGGGGCGGAACCAAGATGGCAGAGTAAAAGCAGGAACTTTCTTCAGCTCCTGTTACAACCACCTCCAATACCTGTAAAAAAATGATTCTAAACAAATTTTAGAGCTACAGAACCCACAAAGTGAAAGAGAGAAACAAATCTCCAACTGAAGGCAGTCTGGAAAGCCAACAGGAAGGGTTTATCACACCAGACTGGGAGCTGAAAGCAGTCCCACTTGAGCCACTCAGGCCCAGACCTCCCCCACCCTCCCTGAAAAGCAGTACAGACCGGCCAGAGCAGACTTCAGGAGAGTGCATCACCAGCAGCTGTGGCGGTTTCCAGACTTCTCAACCCATAAACACCAAAGACTGAGTAAAAGGTCAGTGGGGAACTCTGTTGGAAGTGAGTGATAGAAGAGAGTGGTCCAACCCCTATTTTTGTATAAAATGTTCCCTTAATATCTCTAAGTTTCTGGAAAAATATCTTGCCTTTCCCATTCTGTTGTTTTCTTCTATTTCTTTGCATTGCTTATTTAAGAAAACCTTACCTCTGCTTGCAATTTTCTGGAATTCTGCATTCAGTTGAGCATATCTTTCCTTTTCTCCTTTTCTTTTGCCTTCCTTCTTTCCTCAGATATTTTTCAAGTCACATCAGACAGCCATTTTGCTTCCTTGCTCTTCTTTTTCTTTGGAATGTTTTTTGTTGATGCCTCCTATACAATATTATGAACCTCTGTCCATAGTTCTACTAGATCTAATCCCTTTAATCTATTCCCACAGTTACAGCATCTGATGACTTTCTCTACTCTCTTCATTTAAGTCTGAATTTTGCAATAAAAAGCTCATGATCTGGGCCACAGTCACCTCCAGTCTTGTTTTAACAGACTATATAGAGTTTCTCCACCTTCTGCTTCAAAGAATATAGTCAATCTGATTTCAATACTGACCTTCTAATAATAGAGGTATAGAGTTGCCTTTTGGGCTGCTGAAAAAGAATGTTTACTGTGCCTAACCAGTCATCTCAAAAACCTCTATTAGTCTCTATTTTGCTTTATTTTATCCTCCAGGTCACACTTGCCTCTTATTCCAATTATCTTTTGATTTCCTACTTTAGCATTCCAATTCCCTATGATAAACATGACCTTTTTTTGGTGTTATTTCTAGATGTAGATCTTCATAGAACTGATCAACTTTGGTTTCTTCAGCATCAGTGGTTGGAGCATAGACTTGTATAAGTTTACCTTGGATTTGAATGGATATCCTTTTGTTATTTCTAAGATTATACCCCAATACTTTTTCTCACCTTTTTATTGACTATGAGGACTACTCCATTTCTTCTAAATGATTCTTGCAACTAGTACTATATGCAATGATCACCTGAATTAATTCACCCTTAACCATACATTTAATTTCACTGACATCTAAGATGTAGATGTTTAGTCTTTCCATGTCCTGTTTGACTACATCCAGCTTACTTGGTTCATAGATCTTTGGCAATAAATCTGAGTAAATGAAAGAATAGTGATAACCTAGACAGCAATAAAGATAATCAGAAAGGTGGGTTTGGTAGTAAAGATAATATAATTAACCCTCTGAGGAATAATGTAACCCATCTATATCTGATCAACCTGTACCTAAATATCTTACAAAAGGGGTGGGGGGGGGGAAGACTTCTTCACCCATTCAGAAACACAGAGCCAGTCAAGGGATACAGAGTCAGCCATGAGGTGAGACAGGTAAAAAAAAGGCGAGATTTTCTAGATGACAACTATACAGCTGGTAGTACATAAGCAGAGATTAGGTTATAACTGCCTAAGTAGAAGCAGAAGGAATGAGGGTAGGAGCTTACACAGACATAAGATGTGCTAGATGGGAAGCATGGGTAACAGCGAATGAAGTGAGTGATAAAGCTGTAATGGAGACAGGCACAGTGATTGGCTTTTACAAGAAGGGTGAGATGTGACATTTTTTTACCCTTCAGTTGACTAATAACACATTCTTAGAGTCATGATAGAGTCCCTCACTTTGAGAACCAATAATTTAGATTTAGGGAACCACCTCAATGCTACCCAATTTTCTCTATCAATCACTTGCTCCTTTATCCTATTTACATTTATCCCTTCCACATAGCAACTTTCCCCATCATGGTTTCAATATATCACAGTTCAACATAAGAAATTAAATAGGAATTTGGGGGAGCTCTGAGGAAGATCCAGAGGACGCACAAGATCCAACAGACAACAGAGAGACTACAACCAAATACTTAACCCAAATTTTACAATAAGATACTATAAATACCCCATAAAAGAAAAAAAAAAATCAGACTTCTGTGGTACAAAGGGACAGCCAAAAAATTTCACAAGGATTTTCCAGATCATGGGGGCACCACACCCCTAGCCACCATTATATGGAAGGGATAACTGTAGAATTAGAACTTACCAAAACCCAATCCTGAATTATTCCCATAAGACACCTTCTCTGAACTTATTCATACACTGCTGAATGGAGATGAAGAAGTCACAGAACTGAGCTGAGTGGTTACACCACATTATGCTAATGAATCACAATTGGACCCTCACTGCCACAGACCTTTTACTCCTGCTTAAATTACTGTCTGCCTATTCTGTACAATGGTTGTTCCAAACCTCTTCTCTCTTCATGGATAGCACGTCTTCCCCCTGAAAAAAAATCAAAGCTATTCACTGAGAGCTTTCTTCATATCACAATCCCTTCCCATCCTCTCCTACTATTTGTCCTTTACTCTAGTCCCTAATGAAGTGGTGGCCTTTCTCACCCATATCAATCTCTCTAAATACATCATAGAATGAATCCCCTTGCATCTTTCTCAGATTGCCTCTGCTGCTCACTCTCCCTCTCCTTCTCTCTCTCTCTCTCTTCTCTTTCCAAGGTTCTGTGATAGGCCTCCTCTCAACACTGTCTCCCTCTTGCTGACCTCATCAACTATCTCTATACAAATGACTCACAAATCTAAATATCCAGCCCTAATTTCTCAGGAGCTCCAATTCTTCATCATCATCAATGCCTATGAGACATTTCTAACTGGATGTCCCAACTCTAGGCAACTACAAATCAGTATCTCCAAAGTAGGACTCATCATACTTCTCTTAAAGTATACAAAGACGATTACCCTTTATCAGATTTCATTTGAATTGAACAAAGGCAGTTTGAAGGAAGAGAGGGAGAAATAGAGAGATGGAGAGAAGAAAAGATGGGGCGAGAGAGAGACAGAGAGAGAGAGTAAGATGGAAATACATTAAACTGAATAGAACTAAAAGAAGAGAGAAGAGAATTAAGAAGGGGTACAGTTTGGGAGAGAGATCAATCCAAAGAAATCCCACCTTCTTGGGTAGAACATGAAATGGAGAAGGGGGCTGGGGCAGATAAAAGAAAAAAAATGTAACAGCCAGTGATTGGGGACCAGACAAAGGAAAGAAAAGTATGAGAAGAAATTAAAATTGGGGCAGCTAGGGGACCACAGTGAATAGAGCGCCAGCCCTGGAGTCACGAGTACCTACGTTCAATCCGGCCTCAGACACTTAACACAAAAACTAGCCGTGTGACCTTGGGCAAGTTGGTTAACCCCAATTACCCTCCAAAAAGCAAAAACAAAAAAAAAATTTTAATTAAAATAGAAGCAAACTGTATCAAATACAGATCACTAGTGTTGAGTGCACTCTACTCTCAAAACCCTCTTCGTCAATAAGAGAAGGAAAAGAGTAATAGAATAGAATGAGAGGAAAATATACAAACTACAATCATAATTGTAAATTAGCTGAATTCATCCATAAAAGATAGGATGGTATTAGAATAGATTAGAAAGCATAATCTAACAACTTCTTATTTACTAGAAACACACTTGAAACAGAAAAACTCTCAGAGTTCAAATAAGGAGCTGAGTTAAGATCTATTATGCCTCAATTGAAATCAAAACAAGAAGAGGTAGTAATCATGATCTCAGACAAGATACCAATAAAAAAAGACTGTATTAAAAGAAATACACAGGAAAAGTACTTTAGGGTTTTTTTGTTGTTTTTTTTCTTTACTTTTTGGAGGGCAAGTGGGGTTTAAGTGACTTGCCCAAGGTCACATGGCTAGTTCTTGTGTTAAGTGTCTGAGGCCAGATTTGAACTCAGGTCCTTCTGACTTCAGGGTTAGTGCTCTACTCACTGTGCCACCTAGCTGCCCTGAAAAATACATTATGTTTAAAGGTACCATGAGCAATTACTTAATATCCATACCTAATATATATGCACTAAATGGCATAGACTAAATATTTAAAGGAAAGTTTAAACAATTCCCACAGAGTCAGTAAAACTATAAGGTGAGGATCTCAATGTAGCCCTCTCTGACATGCTGTTAAAAAAAAAGGCAAACTGCATCTATTACAAAATCAAAATTTTATTATAAGCCCTTTTTTCTATTCTACTTTATATAAGAAGATGTTAATCTTTTTGGCATTTATTAAATTTATAATGAATACATGAATTTATATTTGTAAATATGTATATGCTTATATACAGATTAATACATAGAATAGGAAGAGAAAAGAAGGGAATTAAGAAGAGGAAGGGTAGTTTGGGAGAAGGACTGGTCAAAATAAAATCCACCTTCTAGAGTGCAGTGTGCACGCGTGCGCACAGTGTGTGTGTGTGTGTGTGTGTGTGTGTGTGTACACATATATGATTATATGTGAGTGTGTATTGTTGTTGTTTAATTGTTTTCAGTCATATCTCACTCTTTGCCACCCAGATGTGAACTCAGGAAGAGTCTTCCTGACTCCAATGCCAACACTCTATCCACTACACCACCTAGCTGCACGCATGCACACATACACATGCACATATGCACATGCATGCACGCACACACACACGAATTAAGTAAAACTATGGAGAAGTCTGATAAAGAAGACACTCTGACAGGACCCCCATTAAATCATACCTTACAACAATATATTCTGATTACATTTTAAGGTTTAACAAAGTACTTTCCTCATAAAGACCAAGTAAAATAAATAATTCAACTATAATTATTCCCAGAAAACTAACACAGTTGCCTTCTTGATTACCAAGAGCGTTTATCATAGGAATAAGGAATATATAATGTACTATATTACTGGTATATAAACAAGGAACTCACTAAGGCACAATATCCTAATTACTATGAGTGGCTATCCTCTTGTCAACAGGAGAAGCATTAGCAATTAAACCTGTTTGGTTTCCCAAAGAACAGAGACTTCAGTTATTAACTAATGCCTTAACTTCTGTGATTCCAAGGTGGGTTCACCCTCTTTACAGGTCTTCAAAGAGAGACTAGACAATCATTTGTCATATACTTTAAAATGGGGATTCTTTTCATGTGTAAGTTGTATTATTAGATGGCTGCTAAGGTCCCTTCCAGCTCTATAGTTCTGTGATTCTTGATTTGATTATTAAAAAATTTCAATATTGAAAATGTCAAAACTGACAGAACAAAAAGTCTCCAGATTCTACTTTCTCTCTTGGCTCTGTGTGACAACTAATGTATGACAAAAACTATTGGCAGTAAAGAAATTTTTCAAGTCCTAATGATTTCATGTAAAATAATTACAATAGGCAGAGAAAATACATGTTTCTTTAAATGTATTTAATCTTTGCAAGGATAAAATTATATATCAGACAATGTTACTGAAAGAAGAAAACCATGGGGCAGCTAGATGGTGCAGGGAATGGAGCACTGGCCCTGGAGTCAGAAGGACCTGAGTTCAAATTTGGCCTCATACACTTAACATTTACCAGCTATGTGACCTTGGGCAAGTCACTTAATCCCAACTGATCTGCCTCCCCCTTCTAAAAGTACCAAAAAAAAAAAAAGAAAAGAAAAAAGAAAACCAAGGGGGAAAAAGGATAAAAAGCATTTCCAATGTTCCTTAGTATAATAAAATTGTATATTAAGTTTCTTATTTGAGTGGAAGGTATGAAACGAAAAATTTCAGCTTCTCCTATAATTGCCTCTAGTTATTTTTGCCAGTAAGATAGATAGGTATGAGACAAATTTAAGATAATACTTCTATCTAAGAATATTAAATCAAAGAACAAACAGAAACATTTGTTTTATTAGGATTTCTGACAATCATATTCTCTGACCTGTTTTGGATGAATAAAGTATATATAGCCTTAGAATTTTTTTCTTCTCTCCCCTCCCCAATATCATCTTCCTCCCCTTCCCTTTTCTTCTCTCTCTTCTCCTCTTTTTCCCCTTCTCTTCCCCTTTCCCCTACCCTCCCCCCTTCCTAGCTATCCTTATTCCTCCTCTTTCCATCCCCCCCAACTTATTTTCTGGTCAGAGGTTAAACTGCTAACCCTTCACCTTCCAGGCAAGATTTTTTTCCCCTCTCATAAAAGGTTTTTCACCTCTTATAAAAGGTTTTTCACAGTGCAGCAGTCAGATTTGCCCCCTCCTATCGAACAAAAGCTATGTCTTTGTACTAGTGTTTGGGGGCATGGAGTCTGTACATCAGAGGAAGCTGCTCTTACTTAACATTCACAATAACTATATTGTGAGGCCCCACTAAAGTCTAGCTTCTCAGTGTCTAGACTTTCACCCAACCAGCCAGCCAAAGAGAAAATCCTGTAAAGCACTCAGCTGAAAATTAACTAAGGTATCCTGTTGTGAACCTGATGAAGATGTTATTTGACCATACGGTAAAACTTTCCATTGTTTAACATAAAGATAAGAGAAAAACTTTTAAAGCTCAAAGCTTTAACAGTCATGGGTACCAATTCATGCATGGGTCAGTAAGTGTATTTTGCTGACATACAAGTCTTTCCTTCATGCATTCTCTTAACATAATGCAAAGCTTATTAAATGACATGCAAACCTCCAGCATTTAGAGCCCTACTCAATTTAAATAACTAGAGGATACATTCAGAAAATTACAATGCACTGTTTCAAAAACAACTTGAATTAAAAGACTGGAACACATATATATTCTTTCAAAGATGTGACACTGTCTTTTTTATATTAATAGATAATAAAACTCCAGTTAAAATACAGAGATGAAAAGAAGTTACTAGATCTTTTCATATAGATTTTTCTTCCTCTTTAGTCCTACCCTAATGCCTAGCCATGCCATGAGAGTGACCCTCAGTTATTTCAAAGGAGCACAACTTTACTGAAGCTGGAAATTCTTGGAATATATGCCAAAAAAACAAAATATTTGTTATCTCAGAACCAGTCTTCACTGTTTTGGAGAGACTCAGTAACAACAGGAAGAGTTGTCATTGGATTCAACAATGTCTACTGAGACATGATGAAGAAACTATAATCTGAATCAATGAACAACAGTTATTCAATGAACACTTATTAAATGCTGAAATAATGTAGTCAGTCAATACAAATAGTTACTATTCATTTATTATACACCAGGCACTGTGCTAGTGTTGGGGATACAAAAAAAGCAGAACATAATGACTACCCACACAAATGAAATCATAAATTTTTTCAAATAGTGAAGTATGTATTGCAATTAAGTCAAAACTTTAGTGAACAAACTTTTTGATATGTAGGTAAGAAACATAATAATTAGAAAACATAGCTATAATATTTGAGCTAAAAGTACAAAACAAAGGAGTAGTTAAGACAGAGGTCTAAAAGGACAGAGAAAAGCCTATCTATCTCTCCCAGTTATATACTCCAACAATGATCTGAAAAATTATTTAAAAAAAAAAAACATTACTAAGTTTCTCATCAATCTCATAACTGGACACAAAGACAGGCAGAAGATATAGCACTGGAAAAGAAGTCTTGCTGCAAGGGCTCAGATGAACAAACTGAGGAGACAGGGCCAAAAACAAGCTCAAGAGAAGAAAAGAGAAATAGAGAGAAATAGGGAAGATAGAAAACTGGTAGTAACCTGAGAGGAAAAAGCCCATGGACAAAGGAAGACCACAGCCACACCCTGACAATAGACGATCAACCACAAATCTTAACAAGGAACAATAAAGTTACCAGCTCTATCAGAAGAGGTGAAAATAAGCAGCAGAAGCACAGGAAATGAAGTTCAGAACCAAAAAGGGACTAATCAAAACATCCAAGAATGTGAAAGGAGGTCGAGCCTAGGCTTGGCACAAAGTCCCAAATCAAGAACTGAGTCTAAAGAGGAAATATGAGTAAACAGAAGAAACCACCAAAAGACTATGAGAAAACATTATATATTGAAAGATGCTCAAAAGAACAATCTCTAAAGAGAGAACAATTCCACAACAATTACAAGCAGAGCAAATACAGGCAAGAGAGAGAAATTCCATGGCTAAGAGGATAAGAAAGAGCAACTAGAAGAAATTAAATATGAGTTCTGGCAAAATAAAAAACAAAACCAAAAAAAGAATAACTTAGAACAGAAAGCAAAGACCTTATCCAAGTAACAGAGTCCTGAATATTAAGAAAACATCAAAAAGAAATCAATAGCTCCATGAAATAAAAATAATTAAAATAAAGTCAAGATATGGAGGGGATAAAATTATAGTATCTATCAAAAATAACTGACCTAGAAAACAGGAAAAGGAAAACAATTTAGGAATTAAACTACATGAAAACCTTAATCAATGTTTTAAAATACATGAACAGCATATTTCAAGAAAACATAAATAAAAACAACCCATATTAAGCAGAGGACAAAATGAAAATGTAAAGAATCCACTAACTGGGGTAGTTTAGGTGGCGCAGTGAGTAAAGCACCAGCCCCGGAGACAGGAGGACCCAAGTTTGGTCCCAGCCTCAGACACTTAACACCTACATAAAAAAACTAGCCGTGTAAACTTGGGCTAGTTACTTCACCCCAACTACCCTCCAAAAAGGCCAAAAAAAAAAAAATAAGAATCCACTAATCACATAAGAGAAACCTATAAATGAAAACACATAGGTCATAGCCAAAATCAAGATCTATATAGACATACATATATGTACATGTATAAACTATCAAGAGGAAAAAAATCTTGGGATTGTTTTTGAAGCAATGCATTCTAATTTTCTGAATGTATACTTTGGTTATTTAAATTGAGTAGAGCTCTGAATCCTGGAGCTTTGCATGTCATTGAATAAGCTGTGCATTATGTTAAAAGAGTGCATAAAGGAAAGTCTTTCATGTCAGGAAATGTATATACACACACACATACACACATACCCTAAAGAGATATAAAATCATATATACCAGAATATTGGTAGCATAATTTTTGTACTACCAAAGAATTGATATATCAGTTATATATATATATATATATATATATATATATTCATTATATATGTACATATACAAAAAAATGAAAAGTCTAGAAAGTAATTTGGAATTATGCTAATAAAAAAACATGGTATCTCAATCTACTAGGAAATAGCTAAACAAACAGTAGTATGTGAATGCAATGCAATATTACTGCATTTTTTAAACTGAAAAAAGATGAATACCAAGAAGCAAGACATACATGAACTGATGCAAAATAAAATAACAAAACTATGAAAAGTGCATACAGAACAAAATCAATGAAAAAAACAAAATAAAACTGTATACTGTAAAACAATAATGTCCAAGCATAGCTCCAAAGAAAAGATATGAAAAGGAACTTACCTCTTCTCTATTCTCTAGGGTAATAACTATGGGAGTGGAGCTCTGTGTGATGTCAGACTTGGTTGAGATATAGGCTAGATTTGATTAATTTTTTTCTCTTTTATTCTTTGTTATACAAACGGCTTTCGAAGTTGAGAGATGGAATATAGGTGATCAAGAACAAAAGATAAAAATAATTTTAAAGAAAAAATTAGAGGTAGGGGAGAGTTTCCAGAAAGATGTGGAGAATCAATGGTATCAAAACCTACAGAGGGGTCAAGAAAGCTGAAGACAAAGAGAAAATCTATTGGTTTGAGTAACTAAAAGAGCACTAGAAACAGTGGATAGAGAAGTTTTGGTTGAGTGGTAGTAAAGTTATGACCAAAAAATCATAAATACTTGTTTCAAGAAATTTCAAGAAGTCATAAACTAAATCTGCCAGTGAAGAACCAGCATGTAGAGTAAAAATAGAAATAACCGGACAAAATCGAAAGACTCCTGGTCAAAGAAAAAGTACTACAAATAACCAAAAGGAAAAAGTTCAAGTACCTGACTAAGAACCTCTTAATAGAAAGAAAAGGAAACGTTACAATGTGATATTCCAAAAGATTCACAACCAAGAATAACCTTCCTGGAAAAACTAAGCATAATACTACTGGGGAAAAAGGGACCTTTAATAAAATCAAGCAGGAATTCTGAATCCTCTATGTATGTTTGTAGTGTATCTGTCTGACAACCTGGTGAAGTCATGGACCCTTTTTCCAAATTTTTTTTCTTAAATTTGTAACTGAAGGAAATACTAAATTTTAGGTCAGAGATTAGTGAATATAAAGACTTTTTTTCAATCCAAATTTACAGACCCTCTAAAATGAGTGATGTAATGGGAATGGGAATCTGAAGATCTTCCCTGCCCCTTAACAGGCCTAAGGGGAGTTTGAAAACTGTCCCTGCTTTGAAAGTAAACTCTGCCCCCAATAGGCTGAATGTAATCCCATGGAGCCTGTGATGGGAGGAATTTGATAAATGGTGGAGCAGAAACCACAGGAAGCTTCCCTGACTTGAAGATAAACTCTGTCCCCTAATAGGCTGAATGTAGTCACATGGAACTTGTGGTGGGAGGAGTTTGCTGAAGGGTAGAGCAGAGCCAAAGGAAGCTGGGAGTCAGGGCTAGAGAAACAATGGGAGAGACAGGAGCTCAGGTTAGGAGATAAAGAAGTTTGTGAGTAAATATTGATCTTATATTGATTGGTGGGAAGGCTAAAGGATGCTGTGGCTCTCTTGTGTTGTTATGGTTTGCTAACTTCTTTACTACTATGATGGAATCAGCTTACTGGTTTTGGGATTCAGTTTTCTGGTGTCTAAATAAATGTTTCAGTTCTATCCTCGATATGAAGAGCTTGTTATATTTTGTGATCAATGTCATGTGATATTTACAGTCACAGTCTTTATCATGATCATGGGTGCTATAAATACTGCATTGGCACTACATTTAATAGACACCTAAAATACAAGATTTCCAGGCATTTCTATTGAAAAGGCCAGAACTCAGCCACTCTGAAATGGAAATGCACAAGATAAGAGAAACCTATAAACATATACACATTTGATCAAATGGAAAGAACTAATCAGGATGAATTGTTTAAATGTTAATAAGGGAGAGGAAATAAATGTCATTTCAGAGACCTATCACCTGCAATGTTCACAAAAAGATAAGTAAGACAGGGAGAGTGCCCACAAATGGTTTATTTCCATTTTGATGGTTATGGGAAAAAGAAAAGGGAAGATAAGAAACTATTTTGTGAAAGAAAATGGAAGATGAGGGAACTCAGTAACTCAAATAATAGGGGTGTGTGAGATAAAGACAATAAACATGAAGAAAGGTGGGAGGGAAGAGTACCCCAGCAATCTCACTTTCATTTAAACTATACAAAGAAAGGTAAATAAACATAAAAGCACGATGATATATTAAACTCAACACGAAAATCAGAGAAGACAGGTTTAGGGGAAAGGTAAATTTAAGAGAAAAAAGGCAGGATAGGAAAGAGAGTAGTAGTTAGAAAAGCAATCTCCAACATCAATGAGATCAGTGTGAAGGAGGTAAATAAAAGCAAAGAAAAAAGTATAAAAACCTGTTCCAAGCAAATGGAATAAGAGTATAGGAATGGAAACATATCACATCATTTATATATCACAAGTATTAGAAAAATACATTTCTCAACATCTCTTTCATTGGAGGAAGCAGGGATAAGAAAGAAGGAACAAAAAGAAAAAAAGTATATGACAATAAGATGAAGGTAAATACTGATGAACAATGTTAACTGTAAGCATGAGTGGGATAAACTCACTTATAATATGAAAGAGGATGGAAAAATGGATTACAAAGCAAAATAAAACAATATGTTATTTATTTTTAAAAAATACTAAAAACGAGGCACAGCTAGATGGTGCAGTGAATAGAGTACCAGCCCTGGACTCAGGAGGACCTGAGTCCTGTCTCAGACACTTAACACCCCAAAAAACTAGCCATGTGACCTTGGGCAAGTCACTTAACCACAACTGCCCTCCAAAAAAAAAAAAGGCAAAAAACCAATAATACTAAAAACATGAAAGTTTCACAGAGATTTAAAATTAGAGGCAGAAAGAGAATCTATCATGTTTCAGGTAAACAGCAGAGACAGTAAGTCTTATTTCAAATTAGTTACAGTCAAAGTAGATACAATAAAAAGAGTCAAGCAGAGAAATTACATTACGCTTAAAGGAAACACAAATAATGAAACAATATAAATGTTTATAATATCGTTTATAATACATATGCATCAAACAGCATAACATGTAAGTAGCTAAAGTAACCATAAATCAGACTGTATATTGAAACAAGAAAAATTATGGCTGGGGGGACCAGGGGGAAGGGGAATTCAAAGTACTCCGTTAAGACTGTGACAAATCTAACAAAAACTTAAAACAAGAAAAAAGTTCAGGACTAAAACTTTATAGAAATTTAAAATGATGTACATCTGGTGATTACTAGAAGGAAACATTGAGATTGATATATACATATATATATATATATATATATCATCTATGCTTAGTACTTTCAAAAAACTGCCTATATATTAGTGCAAAAAAAACCCTAGAAACATGAAGAAATGCTAAATAAATATTTTAATTACCAAAATACAATAACATTTAAATTCAGTAAAGGGCCTTAGAAGAAAGAACTAAAAATTAAATTGAAGCTAAAGAGCAATTTCAAAGAAATAATAAATCAAAGAATAATATAAAAAATTTTTAAATCTTAAAAAAGAAATGATAATGATACAAAATAATAAAATTTTTGGAATGAAGCTAAAGCAGTCTGTAAAGGAAAAGTATCTCAAATCATAGGTTCCCAAAATGGGTGATACCACCCCCTGCTGAGTGGTGTAATCTCAGGTGCAATGGCAAGGGGTGGGCGGAGGCAGGGAGGCAAATAAAAATAAGGGGATGATAAAAGTGTAAGGAAAGAATAAATGAGAGGAAAATTTTGAAAAATCATTCCTACATGTTCCATCTGTTGTGTAACAATTAAAGTCATAGTGATTACATTATTTTCCAAATAAACACACAAAATATAAGTTACAACCAATCATTTATCAACCCTAAAAGAGCTTGTAATAGGAATGCAAATTTGGAAGATCTTCCCTGCCCCTAGGCTAAAGTGCACCTGAAGCCTGGGGTGGGAGGTTTGTTTTTCAGTAGATACTTCTTGATTGGCCAGTGAGTCAATAAGGTTGTTACATTCTCTGAGCCAGAAGGCTATATAAGCCCTGATGTGTAGCTTTGTTTTGGGGGCTCACTTTGAGAAGTCTTCTGTGATTTGATCTGTATCCTGGGAAGCCGTTGTCCAGCCCCCCCCCCCAACCCCCCCCCCCCCCCCCCCCCGCTTTGAAAAACCCAGATGTGGAAACCCAGATGTTGACTGGGTATGGATGTAATGGTTAGACAGTTTGGAAATCTGTCTACTTGATCTGTTTCTGTCTTGATAATTCTGCCTGTATACTTTGAAGTTCGGGGTGCTGACCTTTTTCCCCTGAACGAGGTAAACGATATGTGTCTGACTGATTAAAGTAAGCTTGTTAACCCATTTTGAGTTGCTTTCCTTTAACAAAGCAGATCCAAGAACCTGTATGGGCAGCCACCCTGAGCACGCTTGGGGTGCTTGCTGCTACAAAATGGCGTCACGAACAGGATCTGCAGAGTAAAAGGAAAGTATGGGGGCTGGGATAATTGTTTGTTTCCCAGTTGTGGTAGCTGTGACTCCGTGGAGCCATGAAGCAGGAGAGAAGAATGGCCTGCATGCAGACTTCGCTGAGCTGAGAGCGGGAATGGTGAGCTGCCTGCATCGGGACCTGGGCAGAAGCCAGGAGCGGCTGCCGCCTGCAGGAGAAAAAGGAGCCCAGGAGTTCGGAATTCAGCCAGAGGAAAAGATAAGAACTGAGCAGCAAAGCAGGGGCACTGAGTGTGTTTCCTGGCTGCTTCCCACAGTTTGGGACCCAGGGGTAGGATGGACTTGTGACTATGGTGGGTGGGATGAAGTGCCTTGGATCCCCAGGGACCCCACCTTGTTGGTTTTGTTGCCCAGCCCCCTCTCTGTACTTGGAAGCAGGGCCTGGAGTGTGTGCCATTACTATCACAGAGCTGAGATTTCTAGTACTGTCATTTATGAACCCCCTCCATCCACTGTGCTTTTCATTTGACTGAGGAGGAGAAGGAGCATTTAGAGTTGATTAGCTCTTAGGGTATTTACTTAGAAGAAATCACAAGAACAGCTGTTAAAGACATGCATTCCAAGTCAGGGATGTGTTATCCCCTTGCACACATAAGAACCTGGGGGGAAAGAGACTCAAACTTACAAAGCATATGTGGTCAAAGGATAAATATAGCTCCTGGTTGCTGGAAATCCTCTTTCCTCTTTGTGAAGAACTCACAAAGCTCCCTTTAGATGTAGGTCTGCTGGTCTCCACGTGCTCCTTTGTAGAGTCCCAAAGCTGACTTTTCTTCATGTGTCAGTTTATCCTGATTATGTCCATCAGCACTTGAAGAAGACACTGTCATCAATTACTGATGCTACAGGATCATTACTAGTAGTTATGGGGGTCAATACAGATTGTATGACCTTTTGAAGTCCATAAGAGCATCACCTGGTCAGTGGGGACTGAGAGGAGAAAGCTGAACTTTTTCCTCCTTCCACCAACGCAATTCCCTCTCAGCAGTACTTCAGTACTAGATCCAATCACCAGTGGACTGATCTGATGCAGGAACACACAATTAACAACGCAGTGGTAGTAGGGATAGTAGTAGTAGTTGTTGTAGTAGTAGTAGTAGTTATTGTTATAACAGGAATAATAGCAGCAAGAGGAGGAGAAGGAGGAGTATTTATATAGCATTTATACACTTATTTTGTGCCAGGCATTTTGCTTAAGTACTTTACAAATATTAGTTCATTTTATCCTCACAATAACCCTGTGAGGAAGGTGCTATCATTATCCCCATTTTATAGTTAAAGAAACTAAGGTAAACAGGGGTTAAGTGACCTGACCAGGGTCCCACAGTTAATAAGTATCTAAGACCAGATTTGAATTCTAAACCTCCTGGCTATATTATAGGCCAGTCCTATATCTGATTCTTTCAGCCACTCACACAACATTTCCTAAGTGACATGCATGATCTATCTGCATTCAAAGATCAAAGTACTCTACCATTCCAAACTGATTAAGTACTTGTTTACAACTCTAATATAATTCAGCATTCTAGATCTTCTGTTATTACATTAATCAAGGTGGGGAAAAGATTCATCCTTAAAATAGTATAAAAATATTATAGAGCACAGAAAGTCAAGCAGAACTCTTCAGTGTATGTAACAATTTTTCCCTTTCAACATTAAGCAAACGTTTAACTTAGGCACTTGGTGCTTTTAGTACAAAATCATCAATTAATATCAGATTTCATAGTAGCATTATTATGTCAGAGTAAGGAGACTGACAAAGATAGAGCTTGGATTTTGTCCAAGTACCCTCTCATTCAGGATGCCTGGACTTCTCAAACAACTTCAAGTAACATTAACTAAATACAATACTTCATATTATATAAAGGGTAAAAAATGTTATGTATACAAATGATAATAAAACAAGACAGAATGAAAAAGAGAGGAAAAAGGAGGGTCTAGACTAGGGGTTAACTTGGGCATCCACTTTGTTAGGAAAAAAATTACATCTTTTTTGTAATATAATTAGTTTTCTCTGTAATCATATGTACTTTATTTTAGATATTTAAAAATATTCTGAGAAAGGATCCACAAGCTTCACTAGACTGCCAGAGGCATTCATGACACAAAAAAGGTTATGAAACTCTAGTCCAGACAAAGTAAGTGCTGTAACAAATATGAGGAGAGTCAGAAGCTAAGAGAATATGGAGAAAGGCACTCCAGTGACTAACTACTTGGCTGACCTTTATACACTACAAACCCAAGTCACAAACTTTTACCCAAGGGAAAATACGTCTCCACATTTCAGTTACCTGATCTGATAAGTGAATCCAATCAATCATTCATTTACATGGGACAGATAAAGAATTTTCTATGAACAAAAAGCATTTGACACAAAAGTTAAGCTTTTCCTACTAACAGAAAAACACCAATTCCCTGGCATGTTTCAAGACTATAAACAAACAGCAAGTAAATTATAGTACAGTGTGATTATTATAAGGTCAGTTTCACTCAAAGGAAGTACAAGTAACAGTAACTAATGTAAAACACTATTACAAGGCAAAATATTAGCATCACTTCACATAACAAATGATAGGTCAAATTAGGTCATAAAATATATACAAGGATCATTCCTACAGTTAATGTAAGCATTATATGTAATGGGAATAACCTAGAAGCATTTCCAATAAGATCAGGGGTGAAACAAGGATGTCCATTATCACTACTGTTACTCAATATGGTACTAGAAATGTTAGCTTCAGAAATGAGAAGAAAAAGAAATAGAAGGAATTACAACAGGCAAAGAAGAAACAAAGCTATCACTCTTTGCAAATGATATGATATACTTGAAGAAGCCTAGAGAATCAAGTAAAAATTTACTTGAATAAACAAATTTAGCAAAGTTATAAAATATAAAATAAACTCATATAAAGCATCAGCATTTCTATATATTATTAACAAAGCCCAACAGCAAGGGATAGAAAGAGAAATTTCATTTGTAGACATTATAAAATATTTTAGAATCTACCTGCCAAAATAAGCCCAGGAACTATATGAACACAATTACAAAAAAATTTTTTTTCATACAAATAAAGCCAGATCTAAATAATTGGAAAAATATCAGCTATTCATGGGTAGGTCAAACTAATATAATAAAAATGACAATTCTACCTAAATTCAATTACTTATTCAGTACAATACTAACCAAACTACCAAAAAATTATTGGATAGAGCTAGAAAAAACAATAATAGAATTTATCAGGAAGAACAAAAAGTCCAGAATATCAAGGGAATTAACGGAAAGAAATGCAAGGGAAGGTGGCCTAGCTGTACCAGATCTTAAATTGTATTATAAAGTAGCAATCATCAAAGCTACTTAAGTACTGACTGAAAAATAGTGACATATCAGTGGTATGCAAAACACAATTGACTACAGTAATATTTGATAAATCCAAGGACTCCAGCTTCTGGGATAAGAACCCACTATTTAACAACAACTGCTGGAAAAACTGGAAAATAGTATGGCAGAAACTAGGCATAGACCAATATCTTACATCCTATAGGAAGATAAAGTCAAGATGGGTACATGATGTAGATATAAAGACTGATACTATAAGCAAACTAGGAGAGCAAGGAATAGTTTACCTGTCAGGTTATAAAGAAGAATTTATAAATTCAAACAAGAAATAGAGAACATTATTAAATGCAAAACAGATCATTCTGATTACATTAAATGTAACTGACAAAGTCAATACAACTAAGATTAGAAGGGAAGCAGAAAACTGGGAAAGTTTTTACAGCCAGTGTCTCTGATAAAGGCCTCAATTCTAAAATATGTAGAGAACTGAGTCAAATTTAAGAAAGAAGTCATTTCCCAATTGATAGCTAGTCAAAAGACATGAACAGGCAATTTCCAAATGAAAAAATTAAAGCTATCTATAGTCATAAGAAAATAATCACTATTGATCAGAGTAATGCAAATCGAAATAAGTCTGAGGTACCATGTCACACCTATCAGATTGGTTAATACAAAAAAACAGGGAAATGATAAATGTTGAAGATTTTAGAACACTAATGCATTGTTGGTGGAGCTGTGAACTGATCCAACCATTCTGGAGAGTAATTTGGAACTATGCCCATAGGACTATAAAAATGTGCAGACCCTTTGACCCAGCAATCCCATTTCTAGGTCTGCATCACAATGAGATCATAAAAAACAGGAAAAGAATCCACATGTACCAAAATATTTATAGTAGCTCTTTTTGTGGTGGCAAAGAATTGGAAATTGAGGGGATGCCTCTGAATTGGGGTATGGCTGAAAAAGTTGTGGCATATGAATATAATGGAATACTACTATGCTATAAGAAATAATAAGCAGGCAGATTTCAGAAAAACCAAAAAAGACTTATATGAATTGATGCTGAGTGGAATGAGCAGAACCAGGAGAACACTGAAAATAGTAACAATCACATTGTGCAATGACTGACTTTAATAAACTTAGTTCTTCTCAGCAATGCAAGGACCTAAAATAACTCCAAAAGACTCACAAAGAAAAATGCTATCCCCATCCAGAGAAAGAACTTTGGAGTCTGCATGCAGATGGAAGCATACTATTTGCTCTCTTTTTCTTTTGTTGTTTTCTTTTGTTTCTTCTTTCTAATAGTTCTTCCCATTAGTTCTAATTCTTCTTTATATCATAACTAATGTGAAAATGTTTAATATGAATGCATTAGTAGAGTCTATGTCAAATTCCACATCTTGGGGAGGGGGGAGGAGAGAGAGGGGAAGAAATTTTAAAACTCAAAATCTTATGGAAGTGAATGTTTTAAATTAATTTTAAAAAATATTTTCAATTAAGTCTAAGAAATACTAAGTTGGTTCAAGATAAGTTTCAAATCTCAATATACATACATCCAATAATCAATACTGTAAAAATTGCAATCTTTTTTACTAATTCTAATGTACTACAATGAACCATTTCAGCTTTCTGAAACAGTAATAGGTCCGTAACAGTACAGTTTATCAAAATGTTAATTGGCAACCAGGCAATTAATTACTTCTTTCATATTAGGTTAAACTTAAATTTGTCTCAGATGTTATTTTCTAGATACACCTTCAACTTAATGGCTAAAACTACAACATAAATTTTTGTCATTATGAAAAAATTTTTAAATCCTCAAACGAAAAGGAATAACTTGGAAAATGTTGAAGCTAGTAATATTTAGTGTTATGATATACATACAATAGGTCTGTAAAAAAAATCTTTGTACTCAGTTGTTTAGATTCAATATTTTAAACAAATATTTTCCTATAAGCTAAAAGTATATATAAAAATGCTATGATAGGGAAACTTACTGTCATTTTTGGTCAGGGTAGTAATGGGAAGGAAGGGCAGTAATTTTTAGAGCATTAATGTCTGGAATATCTCACTATATATGACTCAAAGGTTCCATCTCATATTAATTTTATTATGTAATGTTTTTTTACTTAAATAACACACCAGATTCTATTACACGAAAAGGAACAAACAGAATAGGAATAAAGGATGCTAAAAATAATCTTGGCAAGATTCTTCTTATTTACATAGGGTTAAGTGAAAAAAATTGTACATTTAAATGTATGTATATACATACACATCAATTTCATATATCATAAATGTATGAAATATATATGGAAATCTTAAAAGAAATATACTCTAATGATACAGTAAATTATACAACAAGAGGCAATTTCTTAGCTTCGCTCTGACCAACTTCAGATTTTTTTTAAATGACATTTAACATTTAGTGATATTTAACTACTTTTAACTATGATGACATTTAACTACAGTGATGAACATATAAGTATACTATTTGTATATGTAGCACTTCCTCCCTATACATAATAGACTTTCTCTGTCTTGTATCCTGTCCCTCAATCCCAATTAAAATAACTAAGGGGAAAGAGTAACCTGAGCTGTAACTGAATTAGAACATTTAGGAACACTGTCACATTTGGGATTTTCTGAGCCCTAACTGGAAGACATCATTCATCCACACACAAGTTACTTAAATTTTTACATGTCTCATAACTACTTCTGATACTTCATATTATTCTTTTTCAGACACTCTACATTTCAGACAAACTGGCCCATTAGTTGTTCTCTGAATTCAACATTCTATATCCAATCTCATTGCCTTCATACAGGCTGTTCTCTGTGCTTAGAATGCACTCTGTAACCTCTACCTCTTAGAATTCCTCTTTCTTCAACGTTCATCTTAAGTACCAACAATTAAGCAAAGACTTTTATGATAATGCCAGTTGTTAGCATGCTCTCCCTCATGGTGCACTCTCTCTGTTTCTATCTGTGTCTCTGTGTCTGTGTGTATGTATGTACATATATATACACTTTTATTTCCCTGTGTACATGTTATTAAATGTAATCTCCTTGAAAGCAAAGCCTAGTTTTTTTCTTTGCATCCTCAGTATTGTACACATAGTAGATACCTACTGTTTGCTGAATTTAATCAAGCCAATCATGTAAGATGAAAGGAATGAAAGTCAGTTGGGCTTTATATAAAGATTCCTAATATTACATTTAACAAAATCATGTCAACAAGCAAATGATACAAACTATCATGTTTTCCTCTGTGCAAATATAAATGTTCATATCTTATTAGCTCTAAGTGAAGCCTTCAAAAGCAGCTAGACCAGTTCTTTATTACCCATTTTAGTCTTAGAATAGCAATAACAATAAATAAGTGAATAAAACAAATCAAGAAATGTAAAGGGGAAAATTGTGTGTGTTCATCGTTTTATTGCATAAAATAATTTCTCTGAATTTAATTATCATTTTATTAAAAACCTATTAAATTTTCTTTTTGAAAAACAATCATACAAAAGAAACTACCTGACCCTCAGTTTATTATCCTATTTCTTTTAAACATCTGGAATAGGCTTTTCCATTAGCCGAGTTATTATCAGAAGGTCCACATTACCCCATGGTATGTATACTTTTGACTTAGAAAAATTTGTGTTTATAATGCCTTTCTATATAATCCTATAAACTATAAATGTTGTCTCTCCCAGCTAGATTAATTTATAAATTCCTCAAGGGCAGACTTTCACTTTTGTCTTTATAGCCACAGCATAAAGCAGACTACCTGAATGCAATAGATACTTAAGAAATGCTTATTGATTAATAATTCAAGATGAAGCAAAATTATGCTAGAAAAGTAGGTTTTGAGTCAGAATTTGGAGATCCTCAAATTTCAAGCTGAAAAAACTGAATTTTATCCTAGAAATAAGAAGATTCCACAAGAAAATTACATACTTAGATTTGTCTTTAGGAGGATTATTTTGCCAGCTGAATTGGCGATGAATTAGAGAAGAGAGACTAGAATCAGGGAGACCCACTGCAAAATAAGGGTCTGAACTAAAGTGATTGTGTGTGTGTGTGTACAAAAGAGGACAGATGCAAAAAAAAACATAAAGGGCCTAATACAAGCAGTGGAGATACAAAGATAAAAAAAACAGTTCCTCGGTTCAAAGTTAAGTACAAATTTTTTACATTACAACTTTTTTTTGGTGGGGTTTTTTAAGGCTACTTCATCATTACATCATAGTTTTGGGAGGAAAACATCAAGGTACAACTGGATTGATTTTGGATTAATATATTTTTGTTAAATAGGAAATTCTCTCTAAATAATGATCATTTCACATTCTGGCCAGTCCAAGAGAAAATCAGAAGTTAGTTCATCCAGGGGAGTCACAAATCAGGCATGAAGCTCAAAGGGAACTAAACTGGGACTGACAAGGGACACCTTTTTACTCAGGACTTAGCCAGGAAAATACCTAGCCCCATGTATACCTGATTTCCACCTAGCAAGAAGCCCTAAAGAGGGTGGAATAGGATGTGTAATCTTCAGTTCTGGTCCTAGGAGGCCCTCTAAACACAGGAGAGAACCCCAAGACCCTCTAATGTTTTTTAATTTTTTGTTATGTGTTGTAAGAATATTTACCAATTCTTTCTTCTCTTTGGAATGGAAAATTTATCTTTCTGTAGCTGCTTTAGGATGAAGGGCCCTATACTTTAACATTGGGTGGGTTTTTGTTAGGATGCTTTCTACATCTATTATGGTCCTTTGTACAATTTCAAAAATGTACATTAAGATTGATATTGCATATGTTAATTGCTTTAAACATTTTCTTCCCATTCAGCTTAGATTTCAGAGTGCCATTAAATCTCTTAATATATTTAGTCACCCACAATCTCTGTTATCTTTCTACTTAATGTGTCTTGCCTGGAGGAGGCACTGCTTTGGTCTTTGCAACTTTGACCTTCATCTGTTGGCACAATGTGACTTCTGGATTCAAGCTTGAAGCCATGATGGTGATTGATGATGATGATGATGATGATGATTTCCCTCACTACTGTATACCTCAAAGCCCTGTATATCATTACTTGTTTTCTTTTCTTTAGGTCTAGTTTCTGAGGAAGAATTGGTTCTTCTTGTCAAAGGTTAACCCCTTTAACTTGTGCTTTTGATTCCATCTCCTCTTGTTTCTGCCTAAAACTTGCCTCCTTGATCCTTGTTGTTGCTGTTGTTCATCCTTCATTCTCAAAGAGGACCGTCAAGGCATCACTTTCATGATGATGATTACATCTTTCTCTTACAGTCATTCATCTCCCTCCACCAACCTGAGGAAATGCAGGCTCATGATCAAAAACTACAGCAAAGTGGTAGGGACATAAAAGGATAGGAGGAGTATGAACAGGTATGATACCCCAAAAGGGATAAGAATGGAAAAGACGGAACGAGGGCATATCACCTTATAGTCACATTGGAAACAGAGACTAGGCTGTGCCTAGGGTGAACAATGTATATAAACTGAATAATTACTACTACCAATTACCTAATTGTTATCTATAGTTTGCAAAATGTTTTCTAGTTTATTATCTCATTTAACCATCACAAAAATCCTAGACAAGAGTCAGGATAGATAGCATTGTCCCTTTTGTTCTGATGAGAAAATGTCAAGTGTTTTAAATCATTTATCTAGGTCACATGACTAGTCAGTGATTGGACCAGAGCTCATCTAAGTCCTTCTGGTATCCCTTTCCATTACACTATACTTCTGCTTACTACCTCTGCTAGAAACACTAACTTTTTTTTATTAAACCACAGACATACATATAGTTCAAGCCTCAGAAAATTAGCATAGTGTGGTATTAAAAGCACTGTTCTTTATTCATTTTCTAATTAGAGAAAGCTTTCTACATTTAATAATATATTTCTTCTGCTCTAAGAACTCCTGCCAGCAGTGCTTTTCTAAAGTTGTTTCTCCCAGCTTCCTTGTCTTTTCTATCCATGTTATGAAAGAGAAGGGGGAAGGGAAGGGGAAGGGAGGCTGGGAGAATATCAAAGTACATCCCTTTATTTTTTATGGGAGGATGCATGTGAATTACTTTTTCCAAATCAAAAAATGAGCTCCTTGCTTCACGTATATATCTGTGTGTATATATATGTACATATACACATACAGATACATATAAATACACCTAAGTTATATATTGACTGTTATATCCATAAATGCATATATATATATATGTGTGTGTATATATATATATATATATATCTGAAAATGAAAAAGGCACACCCTCTAGATCAACATTATAATTCAGAGGATCTAAAGTTAGAACTTCACAGAGGATCTAGTTCAGTCCCATCATTTTACTGATTAGGAAACTACAGCACAGAGAATTTAAATGAAATTTGCCCAAGATCACCCAGGTAGCGGAACTGTGAATCAATACCAGATCTATTGACTCAGAGGACAAGCCTAATGTCAGCTCTACTGTTAAACAATATGGGAAAAGATGCTAGACTTAAGAGTAAACAACCCTGAATTTATAACTGAGCTCTTAACTAGCTATAGGATCTTGAACAAATCATTTAACCTTGATGGGTCTCAGTTTATTTATCTGTAAAATGAGAGACTGAATTACATGATATTTATAATCTGTCACAATACTGTGATTAAAACTATAACAGAGGCACAGAGAATACTTATGTTTGTACTTCCTAGTGGACTATACAGAGAACGAACAGATATTCTCTGCTTGCTTCCAGGCAACCTTGTAGAACCTTGGGAGATGCTCCTTGCAGCCTACACAAGGGCCTCTACTGTGTATGCTAAGACAGAAGAGCTGATGACTAAGGGGTAATTTAAAAGCAAGGCAACAGGCTTTTAAAGTTTTGTGCTGTTTTTTTTCTTTCTGGCTGTAAAGCATGAGAATTACTTAAAGCTAGTCTCAAGACTGAGGTGAGAAAGAGTTGCTGCCCTACCACCAGCCTCCATGCAGTTAGGAATACATAGCCACCTCTGTCTCTCTGTGGTTGTTCTTTCATGATCTTAATAAAATAATTATTCCACTGTGGAGGTGTATAGGACTGTCAGAAACCTTTTAAGTTCCAAAAGATATAGATGTCCTGTGAGGCCTATAATGCTTCAGGTGGGAAAAGAGAAGTAGAAAGACAGTCACTACTCAAGAAAGGAGGTAGTTTCAGGGAGCAAGAACCCTCATGGGAGGGCTCCCAAGGGGAGCATCGTGAGAACTCTAAGAAAAGAAAAAACTTCCAGCCCTGAAGTAACAAGAGTTGCGAGTAACCCCTTGCCAGGCATTTCCCCTACATGTGTGCTTCACTGTACTCTATTTGTGAGAGAATACACTTCAGGTCTTGGAATATGTTCCAAAACTAACATGTTCTTATATCATTTTGGTAAAAGTAGAGTAAATCTATTGGTTGATTGTAAATAGGAAGCACACTATTGGGTGCTTAGCAGCTACAGTCAATAAGTCAGTCAGTATCAGATGGAGCCCCACGAAATCCAAGGATCCCAATGATACCGTGTTTCCCCGATAATAAGACACTGTCTTATATTTTTTTTTTTTGGACAGAAAAACACCACAGGGCTTATTTTCAGGGGAGGGCTTATTTTAATGAACATTGACAGAAATTTTAATAAACAGGTAAATGTGAACAAAAAAATGTACCTTTATTCAATAAGCAAATCACTGGGGAAGAACAGGATGACGCGCTCACTGCTGCAGCTCTGATTGGATGCAGCTCGGAGCGTGGCGTGCATTTCACGGGGGGGGGGGACACGGTAATGTAGCGTGTAGCACATGGGATCACCTTCACTACAGTAGCAATCTCAATAGGGCTTATTTTCGGGGGAGGGCTTATTTTAGAGGAATCTTACACAATAAGGGGAGGGCCTATTTTTGGGATAGGTCTTATTATTGGGGAAACATGGTAGCAGCTGCCTGCCTATACTTAGTGTTAGTGCAATAAAATTACAGGTTGAGGTAGAATTTCTAATATCTGTAACAAAATTTAAATATTTTTGTAAAACAAAAGGTACAAATGTTGGAAATAAAGTTTTGTTTTAATTAAATATATTTTAAACTTTATGAATTTTTAAGCAAATTTAAATACACACCATCAATGACAGAAATACCAAAACATATTACATGTTTAGAAGTAAAATTTTTGCATATCATATTCTCAGTTTACTGTTACTTCTGTGGAAACAGAGGTAAGGGCAAGTACTATATTATTCTCCATTTCTTGACACGAGAAAAGGCATTTTAGAAAAAGATTTCATTTCATTTTAAATGGGCAATCGCACATAAACATCTTTCATATAATCCCCTTCTCTCTTCTGACCATCACCCTAGTAAACCACTAGTCTATCCCTTCACACCTAGACTATTTCAATTGCCTTCTGGCTGGTCTACTTGTCAAGTCTCTCCTCTTTAAGGTTCTAAAGTTCATCCTCCATTCAACTGTCAAATTAATCTTCTAAAAGAACAGGTCTGACAATGTCAACCTCCCAATTCAATCAACTCTAGTGGACTGATGTCACCACTTTTAGTCACTAAGGTTCAAAATCTCCAAGTCAGAAATCAGTCACTAAGAAATTATTAATGATTATTATGTTCCAGGAATTGTGCTAAGTGCTAGAGATACAAAGAAAACAAAACAAAAAAAAAAAATTCTAGCCCTCAAAAAAGGTTACATCCTAATAGGAACACATATGTGACTAGGTAAATATGTAATTGTGGACACACTGCTTTGAGCATGTACTATCTGCTCTGCCTGATACCAACTCACATGAATTTTTGGGGAGCCCGTTTCTATAAATATGTGATGACACACCACAGTCACCACAATCCAGTTGGGTGAGAAACCATCACAGCCCTTAGTTGCAAATCTCCCAGCTGCCAAGACGGTATATCTTGAAGCCAAGTGAGTAACTTGTCCCGCAGCTCTGCCACATGGGGAAGTCAACACAGTAGGGCAAATGTTTAATAGCAATCATAAAGCTTTAAGTTTGAGTCCATGCTCCTCAGGGATAATGTGGTTAAAATATGTCCCAATTTGGAAGTGTTTTTGTACTCTGGTTTTTGCAATATATTTTCAGTAAATATCTCTTTGTAAAAGCTAATTAACATTAAGTACTTATTGATCACAGAGGAAGTGTCAACTGGTTAAATAACACCAAGGAGATAGAATCTAACACTGGTAAATATTTACTATGACCAAACTGGAATCATACCACAATGCAAGGATGGGTAAATGCTAAGAAAATTAGCATAATAATCATATAAACAATGTGATACAATGAAAAGAGTGAAGGATTTGCGCATCTGACCCCTAATTTAGTGAAATCACTTAATTCTCTGAACTTTAATCTCCTCATCTGAAAAATAATGGGGCTAAATCAGATAAATTCTGAGGTTCCTTTTATTTCTTAACCTATAAGAAAATCTATGCAATTATATCAGTAAACCCATAAAAAGCCTTTGGAAAGGTACAGAACTCATTTATGCATTAAAAAATATAAACCATGGAAGGCTTTTTAATAAATGATTAAAATGTACCTAAAACCAAGTACTAACATTATTTTGGGGTGGGGTTTGGTTTTTTTTTTTTTGCTTTTTTGGAGGGGGGAATGCAGGGCAATTGTCATTAAGTGACTTGCCCACAGTCACACGGCTAGTAAGTGTTAAGTGTCTGAGGCCACATTTGAACGCAGGTCCTCCTGACTCTAGGGTCGGTGCTCCATTCACTGTGCTACCTAGCCGCCCCTAAGTACTAACACTGACAAAAGAGAAATAGTTGAAGTTTCCCAGTAAATACTTCAATGAAAGAAAGCTGTCCCTTACTCCCCTTATTATGGAACATAGTTATGGAAATGCCAACAATAGCAAAAAGACAAGGGAAAGAAACTAAAAGAATAAATACTGGCAAAGAATAAAATTATCCCTATTACATAGAACCTAGTGAATTACTTCGATTTTGTAAACCCAGAGAATTAGCAAGGAAACTACAACAATCCAATAAGCTGAGATCCATTAAAAGGCTAAACAAAAAAATCCACAAAATAATTGACATTTCTATATTATAATAATAATGAAAAATGATACATAGGAAATTAATGAAAATATACAAAACCAGGAATAATTCTTGAATAATAGTTGGAAGATGTGGAACAGCTTCAAAAGAAAACCTTTAATCTATCAATTATCATATGAAAGTTTTTTTCCAAATAATTTATGCTAAGAAAAAATTTGATTAAAATAACTGAGGTCTAATCCCTTGCCCAAAATGTCAAAGAACAGAGAATAAGATGGATATGGTAAATGTTGAAGAGGCACTGGGGAAACAAGCAATCCAATACAACTGGTGGACCTGCAAATCTCTTTAACCATTCTGGAAAATGAAATGGAATTACAGGAAAATGTTAACTAAAATGTTGATAATTTTACGTCCAGCAATATACAAGGCAAAAAGTCCCAAGACATCAATGACACAAAGAAAGGTCCCCTTGAACAGACAATAGTAATAACCAGCAACCAAAATTTCACGATTAGGTTAATGAAAAAAAGGCTTTTGACAAAAATACAACCCCCTTTTCCATTTAAAAAGAAAAAAACAAAAATAACTGAACCCTTCCTATATATACTATGTTAAAATAGTATCTAACTGAAACCCAGAGCCAACATTATTTGTTAAGGAGTTAAACTCAATGTCTTTCTAAAAAGATCAGGTAAAGCATGGATGACTCATTAGCAACACTGTTATTTTACATAGTGCTTGAAATACTTGAAATGCTTGAAATGAAGGAATAAACATAGGCAAAAAGGAAATAAAATTACCACTTTTTGCAGATGATATGATGATCTGCTTAAAGAAGCACAGAGATTCAACTAAAAAACGAATTGAAACAATAGCTTCAGCAAAGTAGGATATAAAATAAACCTATAAAAATCATAAACCATTCTGTATACTACCAACAAAACCCTACAGGAAGAAAAGGAAAGAAGAATTATGTTCAAGATAAATAAAGAATGCATAAATTATTTGGGAATCAGTTTACCAAACACACAGGGAATATAATTACAAAATACTCTTTAAAAATACAGACCAGAATAAGTGAAGTGGTAATAACTGCTCTCCAATGGGCCAAGTTAGGTTGAACCAACATAATAAAAATGACAATACTACACTCATTTAACATTATACCAACCAAATTACCAAAAGATTACATTTCACAGCTAAAAAAAAATTAACAAAATTCATCTAGAGAAATGAAAAATCAAAAGTCTAAAGTGAAATAAGGAAAAAAGTACAAAGGAAAGAGATATAGCAATACCAATCTCACCATCACTGAAATTGATACTCGGTAAAAAAAATTTTTCTTTAATGCACTTACTGGAATAGATTAGGTACACAATATACAGAAGGAAATAAGTTAAGTAATACAATGCTCAAAAAACTCAAATATCTCAACTACTAGGACAAAGATTCATTATTTGCAGAAAACTATTGGGAAAACTAAAAAATAATCTAGCAAAAACTAGATTTAGATTTAATATAATAAAAATAACGATTCTACCTAAATTTAACTACTGATTCAAAGTCATCCCAATTAAACTACCAAAAAAATTGTTTTCAATGAGCTAAAAAAAAATAAATAAAATTCATTTGGAAGGATAAAAGGTCAGGAATATTAATGAAACTGATTGGAAAAAAATGTAAAGGAAGGAGGTTGGCAGTACCAGATCTTAACTATGTTATATGACAGTAATTATCAAAACTATCTGGTACTGTCTAAGAAAGAGAAAGGCAGTCCAATAGAACAGAGTAAATTGGGCATAGACCAATATGTTACACCATTTATCAAGATAAGGTCAAAATGGATACATTACTTAACTATAGAGAGATTTTACCAGAAAATTAGAAAAATGTATCTTCTAATTTTCTGGAACTTACCAGACTTATGGATAGGTGAACAATTTATGAATAAACAAGAGACAGGGAGCAAAGTTAGGTATAAAATAGATATTGATTATATTAAATTTAAAAGATTTTATACAAATAAAACAAATGTACCCAAGATCAGAAGGAAAGCAGAAAACTGGGGTAAAAAAAACCATTGGGGAAACTAAGAGGTCTGGAGGAAATTGAGTATAGTCCAATACACCATTTACCAAGTAACGGTCAAAATAGATATATGACCTAAATATAAAGGGAGATATAAGAAAATCAGAATAACATGGAGCATATTACCTATCAGACTTATGGGCAAGACAAGAATTTATAAATAAACAAGAGACAGAGCATTGTGAGATGTAAAAATGGATAATTTTGATTACATTAAATTTAAAATGGTTTGTACAAATAAAACAAGGTAGCCAAGATTAAAAGGAAAGCAGAAAACTGGGGGGGGAGGAGGGTGAAGAGAGGGGGAAATGTATAGGCAGTTTCTCAGATAAAGGTCTCATATTTCAAATATATAGAGAACTTGTCAAATTTGTAAGAATATGAGTCATTCTCCAATTGATAAATGGTCAGAGGATATGAACAGGCAGTTTTTCAATGAAGAAATCAAAGATATATAGAGAGATCAGCTAAAATGATAGGAGAAAATGACAAATGTTAGAAGGAATGAGGAAAAATTGGGGTATTAATACACTGCTGGTAGAACTGTGAACTGATACAACCATTTTGGAGAGCAATCTAGAATTACACCCAAAGAGTTGGAAAACTGTATATAGCCTTTGACTCAGCAATACCTATCACTATTAGGTCTTTTTCCCAAGGTGATCAGGGCAAAAGGAAAAGAACCTATAATGTTTTAAAATATTTACAGCAGCTCTCTTTGCAGTGGCAAAGAACTGGAAATTAAGGAAATGCTCATCAAATAGGGAATGGCTTAACAAGTTGTGGTACTTGATTGTGATGGAATACTACTGTGCTGTAAGAAATGATAAGATGGTTGACTTTAGAAAAACAGGGAAATATTAAGAGAAAGTTATATACAGTAACAGCAATATTGCTCAAAGAACAACTGTGAAAACACTAAGTTATTCTGAGTATTACAAACACTCAAATCAACTTTTACAAAGGACCTCTGAAGGAAGATGCTATTTGAGTCTAGAGAAAGAACAGATAAATAGAAATAAGCATAGTATGGTTTGTGGGTATGTAGATGTGGGTATGAAATAATGACCTTCTCTAGTGCTACTTCAGTGGTGGGGAAAGAGACAGTTCAAAATTTTAAATGTAAAAAAGTCTTATCCTAAGCAAATTAAAGAAGCAAGAAATATCTCGCAAAATTATGGATAAGAAACTTCATGACCAAACAATAAATAGAAAATATCCCAAAAACTAAAGTGGATGATTTAATATAATTTAAGTTTTTACAAAACAAAATTTAATCACAAAATCAGAAAGGAAACAAGTGACCAAAAAAAATTTGTAGAAACTTCTCTGATAAAGATCTTACATCAAAAATACAAAAGAAAGTGATTCAAATTTACAAGAACAAAAGTTATTCCCTATTAGATAAACAGATGGTTAAAGGATATAAACAGACAGTTCTCAAAGGAAAAATTCAGACTATCAAAAAACCATGTGCAAAAAAGCTCAAAATCACTAATAACTAAGAAAAAGCAAAGTAAACCAACTCTGAGATTCCACCTCATGTTTTCTTGCCAATATGTATGCATGAAGTGAAATCTCAGAGTTGTTTTAATACCAATTGGCAAAAACGATGACAGAAAAATGACAACTGCTAGAGGGACCATGAGAAATCTGGTACACAAATATATTGTTGGTACAACAATAAATTGGCCCAACCATTCTGGAAAGTAATTTGGAACTATGCCCAAAAAAGTTACTACTCTCTGTGACCGACTGACATCATTTTTAGGTCAAGATCCCAAAGAGATCAAAGAAGAAGGAAATGAACTCCTATACACAAAAATATCCTGCCAAAAGACATGGTGAATAGTCCCCAACAATTCTAAGAAGATAAATAAAAAGATACAGAGTAAAGTGAGTAAAACCCAATTTATGTATTAATGGCCTTGTAAAGAAAAACAACTAGGAAAAATTAAGAATTTTGGTATATATAATAACCAACCACAATTCCAACCAGAGGACTAATGATAAAGTATACCTAATTCCTAATAAAATGGTGATGAACTCAAGGTACAAACTGAGAATTATATTTTGGGATGTGGTCAATGTGGAGTTTTGTTTTGCTTGAACACGCAAATTGAATAGGAGGGTTTTGTTTTTTTTTTTCCTCCTTTGAATTTTTGCGGGGCATAAGAAGCTAAAGGGCCTATCAATATATGGTTATCAAACTGAAAAAAAGAAAAAAATTTAAGAGGGTCAGTGAAGCATTTTTTTTCCTTTTTGGAGGGGGGAAGGCAGGACAATTGGGGTTAAGTGACTTGCCCAAGGTCACATGGCTAGTAAGTTTTAAGTGTCTGAGGTCGGATTTGAACTCAGGTCCTACTCACTCCAGGGCCAGTCTTCTATTCACTGTGCCACCTAGCTGCCCCAATGAAGCATTTTTTAAAAAGCAATTTAAAAAAAAGTTTAAGGTCAGTAAACAGACAAATAGGTCAGCTTTGAAAAGAGTAGGTTAAATTTATCATATACTTAAAGGGCCAAGCCAAGGTCTAAGCAATCATAACGAACAATCTTGGTCCCAGAGAACAAATGATGACTGCATAAATATGTTCAAATCATAATCTCTATGAGCCTAATAAATGTCTAATAGATATCACTGAATGACCCCCTTATCATACAAATGAGAGACTGGGTCTCAACTGTTACTTTGCTCATTGTTATCAGGTTAGAATCCAAATATCAGTTCTCCCAGGTCAGTGTTTTTGATTCTTGGATATTCTGTCCCTTGTTTCTTGATTTCACAACCTTTTTATTTATTACACCTTCACCCAATTCACTCCTTCATCTTTACTTCTACTGCCATCTAGATCATGTTACCCAAAGGTGTTTGGGAAAAGATGGATATTAGACAAAGAATCAAGGAATGGAAAGAATACAAATATATCACGAGATATGTGTGCAACAATGTAATATAGAACACACTATATTTGACTACTAAAGTTGTAAGGAATTAACCAAGATTATGCTATAATTTTAAAATATCAAAGAGGTGGGAAAGTATTCAGCTGAACTTCCAATTACAAAGGCAGCAGGCATTTTTGTTTCTCCTCATAGTGGAGCTCAGACGTCTGGTCCAAAAAGAAAATTTTCTTTATTTTGACTAGTTAACATTTAGCAGAGATATACACGAATAGGAGTTTTAATTTAAGGATGAAGGAAGAAAGAAGTAATTTGGAAGCATGAGGCCTTTCTTGATTCCCTCCTAGTTTTTAACATCCTTTCTCTATGGAAATTACTCTGTATTATTTTATAAATGCTTTTGTCTATAACCTTGCCCCCAAAAGAATATAAGCAGCCACCATTTTGTTTTTAACCTTTGCTTCCCTACCTCCCAAGCAGAGTACAAATACAGGAGGGTGATCCAAAAGTTATAGTACACCTTTAGGCCATTTTGCACTAAGACTTTTGAGACGTCCAGTATAATAAGAATTTACATGTCCCCTGATTTTAATGGAATGGGACATTTGAAATAGGTCAAGCCCCGTAAGAGTATCAGAATGGGAAGCTCTGAAAAATCAGAGAGTAACATGGCACACAACATCTAAAATTTTGGAAAAGAAAGCATCAGAAGGTAAAGGGAGTACAGAAAGTGAAGCAGAAAGGTCAACCAATGCAAACCACTTGGGAAACTGATTAAATGGTCCCTAAAATCTCTACTACCACTAAAAATCTATTCTGTATTTTGGCTAGAGTCTGGTGCAATAACTTTTATGTCATTAAAAATCAGCAGCAACCTTTAGTATGTAGTTAGGTCAATTCCTAGCATACTGTGAATAAAGGAAACAGGAAATCACTTTGAAATGTTAATTACACAAAACCAGTTAATTCAAAATTGTCTAATGAATGTAGATATCATCATGGTAACAAAACTAACAACAGGGAAACAATGCTGTTGGAGTTTCTCTCACCTACCCAGACTTATTCTAACACCCATAAAGTCTCCATGCATTTTAAAGGGGTTTTCCTCCCACCAAAAATCTTCTTAGCACATCCTAATAAGAAGAAATTCTTATCAACAAAAATGACTATTTTCAAGAAGGAATTCCTTTGGGAATATGGAGACAGATCACCAATGAGATTCCTTTGGCATAATCCTAGTAATCTATAATTTCTAAATAATTTGTAATTGTAATAAATAACTCTTACTTCCATTTGCTTTGTATTCATCTCAACACTTCAAAGTTATTTACACTATAGCCAAAAAAAAGTTGGCTATTATATTTCAAAGGATTCTAAAAAAATTTTATGAAAACCAGTGTTTCTGTGCTCTAACCAATTAGTTTTTAAGTCATTCAAGAAAGAAAATCCTGACTAAACAATCACATAGAGGAATTAACTAATAAATTGTAACTGTCATTTATATGTTAAAGTATATTTTTCATTATAAATATTATTAAATGTATTCCTTATGTCAAGTTAGGTATATAATAAGAAAAAAATTTAAATCTCCAGATGTCTTTAAAAGTACCTCTGGAACACATAAGTTTAAAAGTTAAGGAAAGAACAAAATTCCAAGAGAAAGACTGCTTTACTGTATCAGCACAGCAACAGCTACACAACAGTCATTTTGTTGCTATATTCAGTAGTTTCAGGTGTATGCAACTAACTCTTCGTAACCTCATTTGGGATTTTTCTTGGCAAAGATACCAGGGTGATTTGTCATTTCCTTCTCCAACTCATTTTACCTATGAGGAAACTGAGGCAACCAGGGTTAAGTGACTTGCCCAGGGTCACATAACTAGCTAAGTTTCTGGGGCCAAATTTGAACTCAGGTCTTCCTGACTTCAGCCTCCCCCCACTCTATCGACTGCACCTCCTAGTTGCTCTCAAGAACAGCAAAACAGAGCTTCTTAAGGAAAACTGCAGGCATTTCAATGCCTCCCAAATTTAACAAGTGTATATAATTACCATGTAATAACACAAAGATAACTTGGAATTAAGAGAATAAAATGAATTATACCAAAACAAAAGTACCTGAAAAGTTAATCTAGTCTAAAAAGAATAAGAAAACAGATTAAATTAAGGGGAAAAAAATCTTTGTAACAAGTATCTCTGATAATGGTCTCATTTCTAAGATATATAAAGAACTGATTCAAATTTACAAGACTAAGTCATTCCCCATTTATTTGATAAAAGGATATAAACTGGCAGTTTTCAAAGGAAAAAATCCAAACTGTCAATAACCATATGAAAAAAAATGCTCAGAATCAATAAGAGAAGTAGAAATTAAAGCAACTCTGTGTTTCCACTTCACACTCATTAGACTGGCAAAACTGACAAAAAAAAATGGAAAATGCAAATGCTGAAGGAGCTGTGGAGAAAACAGGTACATTGGCTCACTGCTGGGAGAGCTATGAGTTAGTCCAGCCATTAAGGAAAGTAACTTGAAGTAACGCCCCCAAAGTTACTAAATTATGCATATTCCTTGACCTCAAGATAGTTATTGGGTCTAGACACCAAAGAGAGAAAAGAAAGTGGAAAAGGAAATACACATATACAAAAATATTTATAGCTGTTCTTGCTAAATAAAGTTTGGTAAATACTTAATAGGTATCCATCAACTGAAGAATGGCTGAACAAAGTATGATGTTAAAAGAAATGAAGGCAGGGACAGCTAGGTGGCACAGTGAATAGAGCACCGATCCTGGAGTCAGGAGGACCTGAGTTAAAATTCCAGCCTCAGACACAACACAAAACTAGCTGTGTGACCTTGGGCCAGTCACTTAACCCCAACTGCCCTACCTTGCCCCCTCCAAAAAAAAAAAAAGAAATTAAGGCAAAAGTTTCAGTGAAACCTGTGAAGACTTGTATGAAATGAAGTAGATTAAAATGTACAGAACAGGCAAACAATTTGGACAATAAAATGACAGTGCAAAGATAGATAACTTTGAAAGACTTAAGAACTCTTAAGAATAACGATTATTGGGGCAGTTAGGTGGAGAAGTGAATAGAGGACCCGCCCTGGAGTCAGGAGGACTTGAGTTCAAATTCTGGCTCAAATGGTAGACACATTTACTAGCAGTGTGACTATGGGCAAGTCACGTAACTCCAACTGCCCTCCAAAAAGCAAAAAAAAAAAAAAAAAGAATAACAATTATAAGCTTTAATTCCAGAGGCCCCATGATGAAACATGGTATCCTGGCACAGAAGTGATGGACTCATGGTGAAAACCAAGAAATAATTTTTTGGATAAGGTCAATATAGGAATTTGTTCTGTTCAACAAAGCATAATTGCTCCTACGGTTTTGGTTTTTCTGTGGGATGGGGGGCACGAAGTGGAGAAGGGAGGAGAAAGAAAACAAAAAATAATGGTGCATTTATATATATATTGCTAGTGCTATTTTACACTCATAAAAGTCAAGAGATAAGGAGTAAAGTTCAGAAGTTTTGACACATGAATTATAATACTTTTAACAGGCAGTTTTATAAGAAGGTTGCATATTATTCCTTAATGTAAAAATGCAATTGCTCTTAAGAATGTGGTCCCTTCATTTTATCTGCTTTTTCTTCAAAAGACCAAAAATGGCATGCCCAAAAGTTTACACTCTAAAGAACTAAATGAAAAATTCCATGAAAAAAAATAATGTTACACATACTAGTTTCCCTTCCTCTTTGCCAAAAAAAAAAAAAAATCCTATTTCAGATATCCAAGAAATAATTTTTAATAACATTAACACATTCAATTGCATCTGGAACAAAAGGGGCAGAGGGAGAAAGCAATTTAATTTACAATGTTCTTGTAAACAATTTAGCATGAAAACTTTATTTTTCAGCATTTATAAACTTTATCCTTGTTTGAGAACAAAACAATTATTCCATTTCTAACCAACACCACTTTATAGTAACATGACTCAGCAAAGCTATTACTTTCCAAGTTTTCATTCCACACTGTAAAACTGTAGTCCCACAAACAAAAGCTACATAAATGTATAAAGAAGTTGTACAAATCTTGTTATGCCTGAGTGGTATGGAAGTATGAAGGAGGTTCCTGAAGCCTTAGATACTAGGATCAGAGAAATACAGAACAATTCAGGGTGAGATTCATAGTGCACACAAGCAATTTCAGCATATAATCATCATAACGAGTTAAGAATGAAATCTGTTTATTGGAACATGAGAGGGAGCGTTATACTCCTGCTCTTCAATAGCAAACCCGGCAAATCACAGATACT
Organism: Petaurus breviceps papuanus; assembly: GCF_028583685.1. Taxonomy (NCBI): domain Eukaryota; kingdom Metazoa; phylum Chordata; class Mammalia; order Diprotodontia; family Petauridae; genus Petaurus; species Petaurus breviceps. The sequence goes on from NW_027187372.1 coordinate 22,114,379, forward strand.
GAGTGTGGGACAGTCAATCACTTTAGAAATCAACTGTCTTGGGAGGAGGCAACAAAAATGACCAAAAGCAGAATGCTAGGGAGTCCTGGTCAATTTTGTCACAAACAACCAACAAATCTAGCCATCACTAAGGTAAGGTGAAAGGGAGAGATTTCCCAAAAGGAAACCCTACCAAAGAACCTGCCAACTACTGAACTTGTAATAAAGGTCAAAATCCAAAAATATTGAAAAACTGATTCCTGAAAAGATACAACTGCATATAGAAGAGATATGTAGTCTTAAGTACACTATGAGTATGGTAGACTTCCAAAAGAATACTTAACTCCTTGAAGTAATCCTGAGAGCATATCTGATTCCATAAAGAAGAAAATCTCTAGTAGGATAACACAAGCTGAGACCTTCCTGTTTGCACTTGTCTTCTGAAGAAATGCAGACCTAACGCTGACCTCTGTTGGAGCCAAGGTACTTTCCCTTCAGGTTTTTGAGACTTCCACCTCGCCCTTCTCCCACCAGATCTCCAGTATCAGGTAAAAAGAGTAACCAAACCTTCATCTGATCTTCCTCTTCCATCATGTGCTTAGTGTCCCCTGAGGAAAGGCTTACAGCAGCCTAGGCTGAACTTCCATCTGAGCTAATGCAACTTTCCTCTAAGCAACTTCCGCGTCCAGCCACCAGTCTGATCTCCACCAGCACCACCTCCCCATGTAGAAAGCCTCTTGATGGAAAGGGAACAACTTTCTCTTTGGCTTCAGGCCTTGATGTACCATATCTTGAAGAAAGAGGAGAATGTTCATAAGGAGTGGAGAAACAGGGCCTCCTATCTGACCATATGCCTTCCATTTCATGTTGCATTTGTGTCCTGCCTGACTCCAGCCTCTTCTGGGAAAAGGAGTGGAGCTTTTCACTCAAAGATCAAGAGTCTTGATTCTGAACACCTATAGATCATTATCCAAACCCCATTTTCCATTCCCCCAGCACCTGATTCCTTATTTCCATTACCATAAACCCTCCCACCCCAAAATTCCAACCCACCCACCCCTCCATGGTGCCTTCTGGAATGCCTATTTCAAAGGCAACAAAATTCCCATCATCCTAAATCTTTTTCTCTCCCACTCTTTTAACATGAAACCTGATTCCCTTTTACCCACCCCTGACAAAGCTTCCCAAGCCACCCTTTCAAATACTGGCTGCACTGTCACTCATTGCCCCTGGCTCACTGGGTTGAGGTTTGAAAATGTAATGTTTCTTCCACTCCAATGCCATTTCCAGTTCTAATTCAGTACCTAGCTCATGATTTTTCTCTCTTCTCTAACTCCTACCTTCATCACATAAGAGAACTTCAATATATATTGACTCTCCCTCAACCATCGGCCTAACCACACAGTTCCTCAACTTACCCACCTCCTAGCCATGTTCAAGAATTTCAAAATCTTATCTGATGATAACCTGTTAATTTTCCACCTTTACCTCTTCCTTCCCTTACCAAACCCTGCTCCCAGTTCACATCATGACTTTCAAGCCCTCAACTCCTCAGTTCTCTCCCAGTACATCTCCTCTGTATTAGCCCCTCTCTTCTCTTTCCCCTATTTTGACCACTTGATGATTCACTGCATGTCTACATTGATCTCTTCTCTTTAGTCCCTGGCTCTTTATTGTATTATTGATTGTGTTCTGACAAGCTTTAGTTTGAGCTGCTAAACGAAGGTGGCATCAACTAAAAATTTGTTATACAACCTCAACTGGGCCCTCATTGTCACTATGTAATCCTACTATACTTCCATTATCAACTCACTATCCCACTCTCCACAATAGCTCTTCAAAAATTTTTCATCCTTCTTCAAACTTCCTATGGCTCCACCTCTCTCCACCCTTTCAGGTGAGGATTTTCCCTCATATTTTACAAAAAAAAATTAAGGTCATTCACAATGAATTCCCTTTTCCTCATTTCATATCATTCAGACACCTTCACTATCTCCTGCTTCACTCCTGTGTCACACAAAGTGGCACCTTTACTCTTTACCAAGGCTAAACCCTCTACCAGCATAAACAATCCCAATCCCTCCAGTCTTCTTCAACAGAATACCTCTTTCATCCCCACTCTTATTACTTATCTTAATCATTTCACTGTATATTGACTCCTTTCCTACTACCTACAAACATGCTCATGCTTTCCCCAACCTCAAAAAACCCTCACTTGATCCTTCCATCCCCATCAATTCTCTCCTGCTCTTTCTAGCTAAATCCCTTCTCTCCTCTGATACTGCCACCACTCTGGTGTAGGCCTTCATCACCTCATGCTTGGACTATTGTAATAGCCTGCTGAAGGGTTTGCTTGCCTCCTGTCTCTTCCCACTCCAACCTATCCTCCATTCATCCATCAAAATTATTTTTCGAAAGTGCAGATCCAACCATGTCACACAATCCTACTCAATAAACTCCAGTGGTTCCAGGATCAAATACAAATACAAAAAAAATACAAATACAAAATCCTGTTTGGTGTTCAAAGCTGTTCATAACCTAACACCCCCCCCCCATCTCACCTTTACAGGTTTCTTACACTTTATTCCCTACCATGTCCATTAAATACAGTGACACTGGCCTCTTTTCTGTTCCATGAACAAGACACTCCATTTCTTAGTTCTGGGGATTTTCTATAGCTGACCACCACATCTAGAAAGATCTCCTTCATCTCTGCCTAATGACTTCCCTGGCCTCCATGACTCAAACAGTACTTTTTACAGGAAGCCTTTCCTAACCCCTCAATTCTAGTCCCTTTGCTCTTTTAATTATTTCTTATTTATCTTATATATAGCTTATCTATACATAGTTTTTTGCTTGTTGTCTTTCCCCATAAAATGTGAGCTCCTTGAGAATAAAGAATGTCTTCTGTCTCTTTTTGCATGCCAGATGCTTAGCACAGTACCTGGTACATAGCAGGCACTTAATAAATATTTACTGACTAAGGTGCTAAGTTATATCCAAAGGTGAAAAATAAAGCTGCTATCTAAAATGTTAACCATCGATTTTCTTTAGTATGACTAATTCAGTTATTTTCAATAGACTCTGGGCTCCTTTGAGGTCAGGTACTGTCATTAGCCTTTCTTTGTATTCCTTAGCACAGTGATTGACACACAGAAGGTGATTAATAAATGCATATTGACTGACTGACTGATTTAAGGGAAAAAAGACAGATGAAGAACTTCACCTAATCAAAACTAATAGCAGCTATACAGCACATCAATAAGCCTTTCTATATCTAAAGACATTTCAAGTAATTATCTGTATATTATGTTGCTGAAAAATTAAGGAAGTGGCAACCTTGAATATATGTGTATATATTCAAATAAGTGAAAGGATATATATTAACTGTAACTATCTTAGCGTCTTTCAATGCTTGACTAAAGTGCTAACTCCAAAACAAGACCTATCCCAAGTCCTCCAGCTGCTATTACCACCTTCAGAATGTACTCTGAATTTATTTATTTAATATTTTATTTCATCTGTATACATGTTATTCCATGACACCAAACAGAATGTAATTTTGGCAGAAACGGTTTAATTTTTGTCTTTGCTTCTCAATCACCCAGAAGAGTGCCCAGTCCATAATAGGTGCTTAATAAATCCTAGTTAAATGTTGTGAAGTACTATAAATATTAGAATTTTAGAAGTTATGTTAGAAGTTAAATGTTAGAAGTGTTACACGAACTCATATAAAAACAGCAATTTTATTAACTCTATGAAGAAATTAGATCCACAATAGATTTCACACTTAATATCTGATCAAAGGGGTTATCAATTACCAAGTCAATCAAAAAGAAAATAAAGTTATCCCTTCCACATCTCAACTTTCTCTATCATGATTCTGATCAATCGTGGGTAGGTATAAGAAACTAAACGGGAATTTTGCAGAAGCCGCAGATGACACATGAATACAAAAAAAGTTTAGAAATTCAGAAATGCATAAAATATAGTATAGTATATTTTATCTTTTAATATACTTTAATATTCATACTTCTCTGATATGAAGGGAGGGTCAAAAAATTTTTCATGGACTTTCTATATTGAAGGGGCACCACAATGTAGAAGGGATAAGTTACAATCTCTGACCTTATATTCTAGTTTGCTACTACCACTTCAATAATTTCACTAATACCAGTTTAAATAGTAATATATCAAATATGTCCGACTATAAATAAACTATGTAAGTCCAGTCAAAACAAATGCAGAAGAAACCAGATGTTTATAAAGAAACAGCTTTCTGTCTTTGAAGGACTTTATTATTTGTTATGCAAATGAAATATGAAAATATTATGAAACAAAATTCTCAACTTGAAATGACAATTGCTTATTTAACCCACTTAATATTAGTTGCAAAAAAAATTTCTGAAATATGCATCTTTGATTTTCCTTAAGTAAAAAAGTATCTTAAAGGAAAGGGTTTGGGCTACTACTATAGCAATAAAATTAAATAGTTTTTTTAACTATCAAAACTGATCCATCCATATTAATGGAAACAGTGATAGAATAAATCATTGAAATCAGCAGGTAATCCCAAATTTACACATTAACCATTAGTTTCACCTCCAACGTTATCAACTGACATGGCCAATGGATGGATTGCTAATAAGACTTACTGAAAATATTAAAAGGGTAGGAAGAAAAGCAGCAAAAGAGACATGCTGAAAAATAATCAGTTAGATTTTTTTTCCCTTAATCATGGAATATGGAGTGAATTGTAAATAGTAAGGGGTTTAAAAATACTCCAAAATCTCACTGGAAAAATAAAACCACACAAAAATAATTTGCAACATGTTCACTGAACCCGTGACTCACTAGTTATGGTGGGAGCCTCGGAATACTCCTTGCTCCCCACTGACAGTTCCAGATTCTTCCTCTTACCATCACCACTCCTTTTTTTAAATTCATTCAATCCAAATTTGTCATTTACTCAAAATCCTGGTAATCATTATCAATTGATCCTGATGGAATTCTCCTTTCTTGCTTAATGAGTTAAGCACCTGGCTCACAGTATTTCTTTCTCCTACAACTTCTACCCTCCTACAAAGGGACTTGAACATACATAATGATGATTCCTCAACCTAGGAATCCTAACTAGTCCCCCCCCCCCAAATTCTGCAAAAGAATGCCCTCATACCATCCTTACTATTCTCTCTTACCTCCAATCTCTTCTTATCTATGGGCTCCTTCCCTGCTGCCTACAAATACACCTATAACTCCCTCACCTTTAAAAAAAAATAAGTTACAGAATCCAACCATCCCTTCTAGATAATGTCCTAGCTCTCTTTTCCCCATTTCTCAGCTAAACCAGAAGAAGCTATCTACACTAGGTGCCTCCACCTACTTCATCTTACTGACTTTTAAACCCTATGCAATAATGATTTTTAACTGAAACTGCTTCCCTCAAAATTAATGATAATCTTTCATCAGGTCTAAGGGCCATGACCCTCTCCACCTGAACACCTTCTCCTCTCTAGGCTTTCATAACACCTCTTTCCTTATTCTTCTCCTAAATATCTGAGGGTTACTTTTCAGGTGTTTTTCTGGATCACACATATTTGGTACTTCCCAAGACTCTGTTCTGGGTCCATGTTTTCTCTCCATATACCATCTCACTTAATGTGTCATCAAGTGCCATAGGCTAAATTATCATATCTATACAAATGATTCCCAGATCCATCAAGCTGGCCTAAATCTTTCTCCTAAGTTAAGTTCCAGTCTTATATCACCAACTTCCTTTTAGACATCTCAAACTGGATATCCCAAAGGGATCTCTAATTCAACACGTATAAGACAAAACATTTATTTTCCCCCAAAAAATCCTCCCCCTCTCTTCCTAACTTTCCTATTACTAACAAGGAGACCTACCTACATTCTCCCAGTCACCCAGGCTCACAACCTCAGTGTCATCCTCTATTCAGTTACACTCACGCTACACATCCATTCTGTTGCCAAGTCTTGTCATTTTATCTTTTCAACACCTTTCACATACATCCCTTTATGTTCACTCAAAAAGCCACCACCTTGATGTAGGCCTTTATCACCTCCTACCTACACTATTATCTCTGTTCCCCATTCCATCCTCCACTTAGCAGAAGTCATTTTCCTAAAGCTCACATCTGACCACGTCACCCTACTACTCAATAAACTCCAAAGGCTCCCTATTACCTCCAGAATCACATATAAAGTCCTCTCATATGACATTCCTCCTCCTAATTTCATCTATTCCTCCATGCCTGGAATGCTCTCCCTCCATACCTCTGAATCCTAGTTTTCCCTAGTTTCAAGATTCAGCTCAATTCTTATATTGAGCAAGGTCTTTCCCAGTCCCTCCTTCCCCCATAGTTCCTTCCTTCTATTATTACTTTCAATTTACCCTGTATGTATCGTGCATGTGCACAGTTATATATGTTGTCTCCTCCATTAAAACATGAGCTCCTTGGGAGTAAGGACCCTGTTTTTGTTTTGCTTTGTATTCACAGTGCCTGGCACATAGTAATGTGCTTAATAAATGCTTGTTGACAGACTGACCAAAAACAAGGACTGTAATATATATGCTAAACATTATTTTACAACAAATAACTATAGCCTACATTTTAAAAGTTATTTGCATTGTATACTCCCCCAAAGCATACTTTACCAACCTTAGTTACGAGCACCACTTCACTCACCAAAATCAGTTATCTAGTAAAATGTCCTAGAGACTCTGGACCAAAAGTCACAATACAGTAGTTCAGTATTTCAAACGGGGGGATAGGTAGAGGAAGCAGGGAATGGTGTGCCCAGGTGAATCTGGAGGAAGAACTTAGGTGGTCATGAGAACAGTAAAAAACTAACAAATGTCGTAAGGGAACTTCAAAGATTCGATAAAGTTACATAACACTCTGAAATACAAGTTACTAGTAGCAAATCTTTCCACTTCAATAGCTTAAATCAGAGATGTCATGGAGCAGGTAGCTGTGCTAACATTTTAAGACACAAAAGATAAGCCCAGTTCTTCTATGAGCCAACCAGTTCCTATTCTTTAATGTAAGTAGTTCCACCAACTTAGGAGCATACTCCTAACCTATTCCTCTCATTCTCATTTGCTGCTGAGCTTGGTATCTAAAGCTAAATGGAATGGTCCTAGACTTTTCACCGAAGTGTCCATCTGAATGCTACAGAATTCTATACCTAACCAAAATACTAATAAAGACCTATTTAGGAATTGATAACCCTACACATGACTAAAAAATCTGACAATTTCATAAAAATCATGCTAGTTTTAAAGGAAATAATCAATAGAAATTGCTTCTTTCCCCCTATTAAACCAAAGTCAGAATAATTGATAAAACTCATAAAAAAAAATATCAGACACATAAAGAAGATTTACAAAGCACTTTTCCATGCATTACTTCACTGGAGCCTAATAACCCTGTGAGAGAAGAACTATAGGTATTATACCCAATTTGAAGATTAATAAAATAAGGTTAAGGGAGTTTAAAACTAGTCAGTGATCATAGAGTTAGTAAATGCGAGAGACATGATTTTAATCTAAGTCTCCTCAAAATCCAAATCCAACACTCATCAAACCATACTATAATGCCTCTTTCCTCAATTATTTTCATGACTGGCAGTAGAAAACTGATTAATGATATTTCTCTAAATCATCTAACTCAAAAACTGCTGAGGAGTAGGAACAAAATAAATTTAAAAGTCTAGTAGGTTTCTTTTTTTTTTTTTAAACCAGATCCATATAGGAATCTCCCAGTGAGGTACATCCTCTAAAAATGCAGAACAGCACCTTCTCAGCAACTTAGTTTTAGTGACTTGCCTGAGGCACTGAGAAGTCCAGTGACTTGCCCAGGTCACACAGCCAATACTGTAGAAGGTGGAACCTGGATTCATGTCGTCCTGACACTAAGATTAGCTTTCTACTCTATACCACTTGGAAAGAAGCATTAGAGTAAAACGGTGCAATTTCCATTGGTATTGGCAAGATATTCTGGAAAGATCATCTGCAAAGATCATGGGAGATCTGTCCAAAAAAAATTTATTTACAGGGACACAAGAAAAAAAGATAAAAGTAAATCTACTAAAGTTACTAAATAAACTAAAAAAAAATTCAAGCTATACAGATATGATTTGTTTATTTCACAGTATTTTGCTAACGTCAATCTGAGACAGCTGCAGAGCACATATCTTACTATTGGTATTACCATTTTTTAAACTCAATATTAATATGTGTGGTAACAGAACAAAAAATCTCTTAAGAAAAGACAAGTACCTTCATTCTCAATAGCATGACATTTCACCTTCAATACCAAGTCGAATGTTCTTTCTGGATTTTCTCTATAAAAAAAAGAATTAAATTAAATTTATGCAGAAAGACAATTTTTCAAACTTGTTAAGTTTCTTAATGGTAAAATAACATTTTTCCTCTTTTCAATTTACTCCATAAAATTATATATTTTAGTTACAAGCTTTCATCCTCACTGACTTCCTAAAAATGCTTTACTATATCTTATAAAAAGGAAATCTAGAAAAGAGCCTCAGTAATCCTTAGATTTGACAATCTAACTTCCTTAGAGTTGACAATCTAAGGAAAGAAAAAAAATTTAAAGGTCAAATCTGATCTATAGAAGCTGAATTTCACTAAGTCACAAAGCTTTATGCCAAAAGTTAGACCATTATAAAATTGTTAATAGTGTATTCATAAATTTGATTACGTTTAAAGTTTTGCATATTTATTATTAGATTATCTGATAAGAAGCTTTAGGGCTATGACAAAGTATTCTATTTTTATATTAATCATCCTTTAGAAAAAAAATTGTTGGGACAGCTAGGTGGCACAGTGAATAGAGCACCGGCCCTGGAGTAAGGAAGACCTGAATTCAAATCCAGCCTTAGACACTTAACACTTACTAGCCCTGTGACCTTGGGAAAGTCACTTAACCCCAACTACCCTGCCTTCCTCCCTCCAAAAAGCAAAAAATACAAAAACAAAAAACATTTGTTTTTGTTTTTCTGGCTATCTAAGTACTGGATTCATCTAAAAATGGAATATGTAAAAACACAATTGACCTCTTCTTGGGCGACCCCATAGTGGTCATTAAGTTCCTTTTTGGATAGAACAGAAAAGATTAAACCACTTCTGTTCACGTGGATTCCAGGACTATTAATATCTTGGTACTTGGTTTTAAAATTGTTCATACTTCCTTTCAGAAGTTAATCCTACAAAGAAATTAGAAAAAATAAAGTTTGTGAATTACAAAATCTCCACTGTCACAGAACACACAGAAAGTGACAAACCGCCTATTTTTAGATTAAGCTTTCTTTCCCTGCTCATTCAATCCCAATTTATTTCAAGAAGACAATTCTGAAGAATTCTACACTCCCACAGTATTAGTAATGGAGGGACCAGGGGTGGGGGAAAGGTGATGTGTCAAAATCATTTCCTCCAACCTTTAAAAAGCTTTCTAGTGGAAAGTCAATCATCATTTAAGCATAAATACAGGACCGAAGAAAACTTCTTACAAGTTACAGAGTTCTAAATTATTATTATATGCCTGCTCACATTCAAAGCCTTATAGTACAGAGTCAATCATTACTTAAGCATAAAAAACAAGCCATAGAAAACCTACATATAATTCTAAATTATTTCACTATTCACATTCACTGGGTGATGATATGTAAAAATTGCTCAATAGCTCCCAAATCTTAAAATTAAATTTCACTTAAATATATCAACATTTAAAGTAAGAAGGAGGCAATTTCACCCAAATGTAAATGTTATTTTGAAAGGGCAGAAGACAAGGGAAGAAAGAAGTAACCCTTCCCAAAATTAGTTGACAAAACATTAGCTAGCATTTAGTATTATTTTAAGGTTTGCATGCACTTTACATGTTATGTCAGAAGCTTTTTATGATCAAATGAGGTGACACATACAATGCTCTGAAAACCTTAAAGCACTAGGTAAATGCTTTCTATTATTCTGTCTTATATGTCACAATTCCCAGAAATAAACCTGCCATGCCCAGTTATCCTTACTGCCAAATTAAACAATACTGTATCACTAGCCATAGCAGTGTGGAGACAGCATATAAAGTGCTTTGTAAACCTTAAAGCCTTGTATAAATGCTAGCTATTATTTTGTCTTATTTACATGTTATAATTCCCAGAAATAAACCTGAACTGCTCAGTTATCCTTATGTGCCAAATTAAACAATTATTATATGACTAGCAAAAGAACTGTGAAGACAACAAACAGCGCTTTGCAAACTTTAAAACACTGTACGCATTTTTGGTATTAACACTGGCTTATTTACATGTTACAATTTCCAGAAACATACCTATCTTGCCCATTCAGTAATCCTTATTGCCAAAGTAAACAATATTACATCACAAGCCATAGCATTATGAAAAAAGTAGTACCCCCTGGTATTTTAACATTCCGATTCTGCTAGTTAAATATGGAAATACATTGTGGACAGAGTATCTCTACATCAATAAAGAGAGAACACCCCCCCACCCACCCAAGACATCCTAGGCACCAACCCTTAGTGATTCTATCTCGAGGACAGGAAAGCCTTCAGAACAATAAACTATGAAGTGACACCTCTGAGACCACACACCACACACACATTAAGTCTGACACACTAGATAAAGAAAAAGAAACCCCAGCGAGGCGGGGGAGGTTGGGGAAGGATGTCAAGAGGAGAGGAGCGGAGAGGAGCAGAGCCTCCCCCATCCCCCGACACACACACACACACACACACACACACACTAACACACACACTCTCTCACAGACACACACACACGCGCACACACACACTCACGGACTCACACCCCTTGGGGGGATGAGGTTTCCAAGCCTGGGTGTATCCAATCCCGGAGGCACTCCCCGCTTCCTTCCTCAGGGGAAGGACCTGAGCGTCCCGGACCCGGGCAGCCGCCGCGGGATGGGGTGCCCTCGGGTCGCTCCGGCAGCTCGGTCCCCGCCGCCCTGCGCTGGAGACCCGGAGTCCTGGGGAAGGAAGGCTTTGAGGCCTAGTTCCCTCCCCAGGGGGCGGGCGGAGGGACTGAAGCGGCCGCCCCGGGAGTTTTCTCCAGGAGTCGCCTCCTCCCCCGGAGCCCACAGAGGAGGCTTCTCCGTCCTACCCTTCCCCCCCACCCCACCCCCGGGACAAGGGCGGGCGGGGCGAGGAGGAAGCAGACCCGAGGGTCGTCAGAGGAAGCTGGACCCCCGCCCCTCACTCACTTGGTCCTGCAGTCCATGATTACATGTCGAGTCCGAGCTTGGCTCGCTCCGCTGCTCGCCTAGTCCCACGCAGCCAGCCCCGAGGGTCGGCCCCTCCAGAAGGTGCGGCTCCCGCAGGGCCGGGGCTAGTGGTCTCGTCCGGAGGCGTTGGCGGCTGCGCGGAGACCGGCCTCACAGCGCGGGAGACTTCGGAGCCATTGCCCGCGGCGGCGGCGGCGCCCCCCCCGCCCGAAGCCGGTCCCTCAGTACAGCCCGGCTCGGCCCGGCCCTGGTCACTGTGCTTCTCTCTGACAGCGGCGCCGCCCCCGCCGGCTCCAGCTGCTGCCCAAAGCTCCGGCCCCTCAGTTCCTGTGAGGGAGGGCGGCCACCGCGGCGCCGGCACCTTCGGCGAACCAGGAAGTGCCGAGGAGTGGGAGGGGGTGGGGGGGAGCCACGGACGCCTCTCCCTGTGGCTACACCTGGTCCTCGGGCCCTCAGGCTGCAGCCCAGGGTGAGGCCCGGGAGGGGAGAGCGCGCCCCGGGGTTGGGGGAGGGGAGGACGGCACGGGGCTGGGGGGGGAGGGGAGGAGAGCCGGCGCAGCCCAGAGAACCTGGGCACGCGCCCCTTCGTGACTCAGCTTGAGGTCCCGCCAGGTGCCAGGCTCAATACACAGACACGCGCGCGCGTATACACACACGCACGCACACACGCCCCGCCGTGGCCGCCGGAGAGGTCAAGACCGCTGGGAATCAAGCTGGCCCGGGTGGGACTATAGCACGCTGGACCTGCACTATTTCCCACACTCCCAGGGAGACGAAAGGTCACTGACTGGGGAAGGTCCTTGCAGCTCAGGCTTCAGGAGTTGAGTTTGAGGCTCTCACCGAACCGACCTTGTCAAACCTGCTGTGCTCTGGCTATCAGGAGCTTTGCAGTACAGACCCACGCGCCTGCCTGCTTCACGGAATAGGGGCGCCAGGACACTTGGGGATATCTTCCCCCATTTGAAAGTAACCAGCAGTTCAAGTACTCAGTCCTCTTAACTTTTTTATGTTCCTGTTTCTGGGGCATCCACAAACAGTAAATAAAACTTTGATTCATAATATCAGTAATACAATAAATATGTGCCTTAAATAATATTTAATAAACGCTTATTAAGTGTCAGGCACTGTGCTAAACTCTGTGGGTACAAAAAGAGGCAAAAGAAAGTCCCTGCCCTCAAGGAACTTTAGACAGATAGATAAGATATGTGTGTGCATATATGTGTATGTGTGTGTATCTGCTCATTGTTTGTCTTTTGGCTTCCTTCACGAATCAGCTAAAAACCCAACTTTTGCAAGAAACCTTCGTGATTTCACCCTAATACTAGTGCCTTCCTTCTGAGATTATCTCCAGTTTATCATATATATGTATAATTTGTGCATAGTTCTTTTCATGTTGTCTCCCCCACTATATGTTGAGTTCTTTGAAGGCAGGAACTGTTTTTTGCCTCTCTTTGTCTGGCCTGTGTTTATTTAGTAGCTTGTCTGAAAATAATAGGTACTTGATAAAAAATGATTCTTGGCATGACTAGACTTTCATACAATTGCCTTTACTTATAAAATATGGACATTTGAGGACCAAGGCCTTTTATCTTAGGTTATGCTACCAGAGAATTAACAATAATGGACTATCCAAGGAGAAGAATTCAAAGGGGTGAGAGGAGTTGGAATACCAACTTCTCAGAGACTTACCCTTGAAAGGATGATGGTGGTCTCACTAACCTGCATTGCAACATGACAGAGTGGATAACCAAATTACAGGAGTTTAGAAAGAAATCTTAAAGACCACATAGTTCAACCCTCCTCATTTTGCAAAGGAGAAAACTTCAGGTCATGATGTTTTCCTTCAAATGAGGTTTTTCTTCAGTGCTGCTCAACAAAAATGGCAGAAAGATAAATATGACATTACTTTATGAGACATATTAATGTCACAGTGCCTGACACTTAATAAGATGTAGGCATCTTCAGAATCTCATTACCAGAATCAAGAAGTCATTTTTCTAAAAATGGATCTGCTTTCTAGCCATACTGCATGTTGTGTGACCATCAGTCCAGGTTGCTAAAAAAATGTAGCATTACCAAGAACTAAACAGAAAAGACAAAAACAGAATAAAGACACGAATTATCTAACACATGTGTTTTTTTATTCCTTACATTAGTGTATCTTTGGACAAGGCCTTTTACCTAAGTTTCTCAGTTGTCTTATTTGTAAAATTGGAATTGTTAACTTGTGTTTCACATTAAAATGTGAGGTTCAGATGAATATTACCAAAAAGCTTTTGAGGTTCTTTAAAAAATTATTCTATGACTTTCAATGCATTCTCATTAATTACATGTACTACATATATTCTCTTACAATTGCCATTCTTTTTGCAGAAATTACTAAGCTTCACATTGCTCTCTGAAGTGAAAACCACTTCCTCTCTATACACGACTGAATTTGTGGAACTTCTTCTTTCGTTATAATTAAGTCTTCCCTATGGCAAACAGAATACAGCAGCATTGCCAACTATCCCTGCATCAGCAGTTTGAGGTCAAGGTGGGGGGATGGGGAGGGATGAATACAGTAAAGCAATAATAATTGGCCGTTTACCCCTCCATTTCCCAGATTATTCAAATATGTGGACATCATACCCAACAAAATTAAAAATAAGTTTACCAATTTGTCTTACAGAAAAAAATACATTATACACACAGTGCCCCTATTGCTTCTTCAATATTCCAGTGAATCATAATCTCATCAATGTGACTACTTCAACAATGCCAACCTATCCAAGTTTATCCCATCTTGTCCATATAGTTCCATGAATCCACTACCCAAAATGCTGGAGGTTTCTCCATCTCTTGACATTGGAGGCATACAAATGGATCATTTGTCATGTATTTCTGATATCTTTTCCTCTTCTAAATAATAGACCTCATTTTTTTCTTCCAGTCCTACATTTATTTGATGATAACGTTTAGATGATCTGCTTTATTTTTCATTGGCAGTATGCTGTAAGCTTACTCACACCCACCACATACCTTTTTATGGACCTCTAAGTGATCCTAAACTTCAGTTCTTCAAGGGTTATATAGTATTTTCTTGACTTGCAACCATACAACATCCCTAAAAAAATACTGATGTAAAGATATGGGCCTTTGTCTCAGGGGGAAGTTTAAGGTCATTAAAAAAAAACTAAGCAATTTCCCAAAAGCCATTCAGCCTATGGGCCTCCTTATTTTCTATTCTGGACTCAGATCATTGTCCACTTGTAGTGTCTTCCTAAGAAAAATGTACAAATTGACAAACTCTGTAATCATCCAGGTAATTGTATATGCTAGTCTGGAAATTAGACCTCACACACTGAGAGTTTTTTGTTCTCTTTTTAAAGGGAATTACTGTATCATAAGTCATAACCAATATGACACAATCAAAAACTGGGGGAAAACTTGTATGATGCACAGGAAAGTGAGTGAAACCCAGAGACAATATACATAATGATCACAGTAATATAAAGGAAAACAATTCCAAGGGACACAAAATCTGATCAATGCAATGATCAATCATGAAAACTTCAGAAAAATGATAACATGCCTCCCATCTCTTGTCAGAGGTGTAAGGTACTGTAGATATAAAATGAGATATGCTTTTCCAACCATATCCAGTGTAGTGTTATTTGTTTTGCTTGACTATATTCATTTGTTACCAAGGAAGGTTTCTGTTGGGGAAGAGTGGGTGGATAGAGACAGATGTTTAAAATAAAGAAGAAGAAAAGTTCAAAGAAACATTGAAAAAAGACGTAAGAGTAGAAGGAAGCTCAGAAGTGGATGAGCAGGTTAGTTTTTTTTCCTTCTGTGTTAAATGTAATATGCAATTGAAAACTGTATATAACAGAAGTTGGAGGTTTCAACTTTGAATAATGTTCATTTTGTTATATACATGTATATATATGCATTTTTTTTATTTTGAAGGGGAATTATTTTGAACTTATGTAAGTGATAATGGATCTCATTTAGGGGGCTTTATAGTGTTCAGTGGCTTGTAATAAGCACAATGTCATCCACAAACAGGGGCACTTAAAGAACCTAACTATAGGGAAACCTGCTTCCATTTGGATTCTTTGATGAGATGGCAGTAGCAAACATTTTTGGCAAACATGTCTTCCTGCTTTATGACTTGCTTAATGTTAGAAATCAGAAGATTATCAAAGCATCTTTGCTACCTCTTCAAGGAATCTTATATGATTTTGACATGTGCATGGGGAATTCCTTGGCCACCTAGTCCACTACTTTTTAATAATGAAAAAATAATCAACACAGTTGGATTTTGTATTCTCTGTTCTTCAGTCAATTATTTATTTGGCTATTGTCTAGAAGAAGATAAAATAAAAATTCCTTAGCTTGGCATCTACAATATGGGTTCAGACTACTTTTTCACATTTCACATTATTCTGGCTCACTATAGATCCCAACAAGACTGGACTACTAGTTACTGTCATCTTCTGTTCCACACCTATTCCCCATTCATTTACATAGCTCTATGCCTAGGCTTTACTCACTCCATCATTATCTGATGAAATCCTTTTCCTTCCATGTTTAGGCCAGGTGTTGCCTTTTCCATCTTCCTTCCACAGGAAGTCAAGGAAAACTCAAGTTTCTTCATAACCTCTCTCTGGAATATACCTTCTAATATGAGCAACAAGTGTGATCCATCCTGAAACTTTGGGAACACCATATGGGAGAGAATTTTTTTTTCCTTTTGGAGGGCAATTGGGGTTAAGTAACTTGCCCAAGGTTACATGGCTAGTTTTTTTTGTGTGGGTGTTAAGTGTCTGAGGCTGGAACTGAACTAGGGTCCTCCTGACTCTGGAGGCTGGCGCTTTACTCACTGTGCCACCTAGCCGCCCCCTTGGGAGAGAAATTTTCAACACTACCTATATGATATTCCCATCTCTCAACCAAACAATCAACAAGCATTTGATTGGTATAATTTGTGAAAATGGGTCAGATGAAATGAGGTAGAAGCAACAAGATTTCTCATTTGATTAGGTACCGGGGGTCAGAAAAAAGAGCTGAGGAAAACAACTCTCAGGTTTTAAACCTAAGAGACTTTCTCACTTAAAAATTTCCTAGGGTTCTTTTCCTGGATCTTTGCCCTATCACATTCTACTCTGTATCATCATTATGTGTGTACATGACATATCCTCATGTCTTGAGTATGTTATTTACATCTTTGTATACCCTGCCTTTAGTACAGTGTCTTGCATTGCTAAGTACTTAATAAATGATTGTTGAACTGATTATGTTCCAATATTTGAAAACCTAATTTTGGACATTATTGTTATAATGTGTAAGCTCTCTATTCTGATATAAGGAACAGGACAAAAATAAGGCTAAAATTCCAAATTGTCTCTGAGAGAATGTCATGAAGAAGAAAAGGAACTACTAAAAATGACCCCAAAAAAAGGAGAAAAAGGAAAAATTAAGGATGCAATGAAATGTCATAGAAACCGAAAGAGGAAAGAGCATCAAAGAGAGAATGGTCAAAAAGTTTCAAATGTTGAAAAAGTCAAAGAAGATGATGACTGAAAAGATAAAAGGAAAAAGTTTCCTGGATTTTGAAATTTTAAGTCAACTGTCACCTTAGAGCAATTTCATTAAAAGATGGAGGTGAACACCAGACAACAGAGAGTTGAATGATGAATTATGAAGAAGAAAGTCTATAGCTTACTCTCTCTAGCAGAAAAGAGAGAAAAAGAAAAATAACTTGAGTTAGTAATAGAATCAAGAAAAGGGTATTTTTAGGCTGTGGCAACATGGGCACATTTGAAGGCAGAGGGAAAGGATCCACTAGAAAGTTGAAGATGCATCAGAGAAAGGAGGATTGATGGAGCAAAATTCTGGGGGTAGAAAGGAGGGTTTGGTATCCTTGGTACAGATGAATGAATTGTACTTGACAAAGAAAAAGGCTACCTTATCTTCTGAGACCTGAATGAATGAGTAGAGGAGATGGGAAGCCACGGAAAGATTTTGAAGTATGAAGAAAAGATAAAGGAAGTGTTTATTATACTATATCTAGGTTTCTGTACCTCAGTGTCCCAGACTAAGTTACAGAGCTGGTACTGATCTGCATTAGAAGAAGGATTTCCTCACTGGGTGCTCCCTATTTGGGAAGGAGTAGTTCAAAAGAAAAAAATTTCAATTTCTAATATTAAATCTCACTTGATTAGTAACAAAAATTCTACTGCCAGTCTTTGGAATACTAATTTGACCTTTTATCTAAACAGAAATTACATTTCTATTTCCACTTATACAAACAGAATGGATCGAATGGGAGATATATATTAACGGGTCTGAAACTCTTGCTACTGAGCTAGCAGACAAGATTAGGACATCAGGGATTGTTAAGAAGATCCAAGCCACAGCACTTTGGTGTTTAAGTTATGTATTATCTCATTTGAATGGATATGTAAAACTAACACCAGCAAGCCCACTGCACATGTATCCAGAAATGGGCTTGTTAGAGGAAGATACAGTAAGAAGTCAGACAAGCTGAGGGTTGATATTAAGAATTTTTACTGGAGGACAGCTCAAGGTTAGGTCAGGGACCCATAAATGGAAGCAGCCAGGAAAGGAAATGGCAACAACACAGTGAAAGGATTTCCTAGTTTGGAGCACTCTAGGGAAAAGTGTACAACTGTCGTTTGTTTCTCAATTCTGAAATATCCATTTTACTTTTATATTAGCACTATTCAAAAATACCTGATGCCCAGGGAGGAAGCTAGTCTGCTCTCTCTCTCCCAACTCCCTTCTTTCCCAAGCCCCTTTCGTGGAAGCTGTCATAAGGGGGAAGAGTGGTGGATTTCTAGTTTCTCCAGCTAAAACTCAAGCTGTAATTTCTCATAGAAACAATGTCTTAATCAGCGATTGTATAGTTAAACTAATACTATTAGTACTGTACTTCCTGTATATTATGGGATGAACTGGATTTTGTGGGGAGAACTGATAATCTAGTCAATATTTATAACATTGTTTCTATAGAAAAAAATGTGTTCCAAATTCCAAACAACTTGCTTGCAAATGAATCTTTAGAAAACAACCTCTTCTTGCATTGGTAAACACTTATAAGTTGAATACCACCTTAGCTGACAAGGGGCCTGAAACATGATCATTTTTTCAACACTTTATTTTGCCAGTGAAGTGGTGATAATGCTGTTACCTGTGATTTTAAAAGGCAGTCCTCGGTCAGGAATAAGGCTTCTAGTTTGAAGTCAAAAGGTCAAATATTACTTTATGTCTACATTACAAAATCCAAAGAAAAATAACAATTTATTCCCCAATAAATCAATGAGGAAACAACTGATTAAGCACCTGTGATAGTAATGGAATATGAAGATTCCCCTGTATTGGCTTGGTTTTCAAATTGATTGTGTTAAAACCCAGAGTTTGTTAATCCCACCTGTGGGATGGACTTGTTGATGTGAAAAGAAAGTCCTGAACTGGGAGAAGCTGGTGACGTAGATTTGGAGAGACAAGAGAGAGGCAGAAGAACTTTGTGGAAGCAGCACCTCGTGGAGGCAGAGAGAGAGACTGAGAGGATTGTGGAGGGCCACTTTGAATCGCCCTGGACTTTTGAGACCTGCCCCCTGAGCTGCCAAGGACTGAGAAGACATGGCTGTTTTGCTGGTACTTTGTCTGTCTGTTTTGATGTTCTTTTGCCAGATTTGTCCACTGGTGAAAGACAGTCCTTTTGTTGAAGAAGTCCTGGAACCTGGCTGTTGGCTAAGAGCTCCTGAGACTGTCCTGCAGACAGAGAGTGAATACTGTCCACTGGTGAAGGACAGTGTTGTTGTTGCAGGGGTCTGGAGACTGTCCTGCAGACAGAGTGAATACTGTCCACTGGTGAAGGACAGTGCTGTTGTTGCAGGGGTCTGGGAACCTTTCTGTTGGTTCAGAAGCCCTGAAGAAGGATTTTCTTGTTGTATGTTTACAGAAATCCTGGGAGAGGGTTTTGCTAATGTTTTCAGGGGTTCTAGGACTGTTCTACAGACAGAGGATGAATTAATGAAGAGACTGGCAATGTATCTTGTGGCCTTGCTAAGCCTTGTCTCCCCAGGAACTAAGATTGCTGAGAACTTGCCTCATGTCAAGATGAAGAAAAGACCTCCATTTGGGTATTAAGTGCTGTGCTTAAACTTGATGTAACTCTGGGGTGAATTCAATTGTGATCCAGGGGTGGGGGACTTTTGACCTTTTTGTGTTCTATGGTTGAACAAATGAATGTACTTTACTTATGTTTGGAAACTAATCTCCATTTGAGAAGAGGGGCTTTGTGGTGAACTAAATGAAGGTACAGCCTAGGGGTGGAGTAGTATTTAGAACAGGGACTTTGTAATTGATTGAATGAATGGAAGGTCCTGGGGTGGGGTAGTCCTTGGAGATTATTTAATCACACTTAGTAAATGCTGTATTTTGAATGATGTCATGTTTTGACCTTCTCTGTTCTTGGTTTGTCACTGAATAAAATGGAGAGCACCTATGCTGGTATTCTGAACCTTGGGAAGTTGCCTTTCCTTGGCATTACATTACAGCACCTAATATGTAGCAGGTAATATTTTGTGTATATGTGTGTATGCATATAAACACATACATATATACACTTAATTATATATTGTATATATGTATACATACATATATATATATATACACACACACACACATACATAGTCAAACAATAAATATTTATTAAAACTTATGGAGTGCCAAGCACTATACTAAGCACGGGAGATACACAGAAGGGTAAAAGGCAGCCCTTGCTCTCAAAGAGTCTAATGGGAGACACAGATATGTACGAATAAAATGCATAATGAATATTTAAGAAATAATAAACAGAGGGGGAAAGCACTGGAATTAAGGAGGATTAGGGATAAGGGGATTTTATATGGGACTTGAAAGAAGCCAGGGGAGTCAGGAGGCAGAGATGAGGAAGGAAAGCATATAGACAGATAGACATAAATGTATGTATATATGTGTATACATACATAGGTGTATGTGTATGTTTTTTGTCCTGAAGAATATAAGCTAAGCCTTTTTGACAAAGGGCAGCTACATTTTCCCAAAATAATACAATCATCTCCTTCCCCTGTTTCAGATAGTTTGTTCAACTCTCCAGCATCACTTTTGTCTTAATTGAGATAAATTTCTATTAGTTCACCCTTATTTTTACTTCTTTGTCTCTCAGTCATTGGAAACTTTGAAAATGTCTATGAATCAAAAAGAAAGAAGATATGAAACAGAATATTTCCAGCAGGTTGAAATCAAGAACCAAGTTCCTTCAGAGCTTTTCTCAGAAGCTACCCTTGTACCCTGAGCAACAAGGATGCTGGATCTTTGAATCTTAGGGCACCACTTGGAAAAGAATTACACCACCACCAGCAGGGTATGCCTTGCAAGCCAGTAATAAATACATTTGGAAGATAACTTTGTAGGGTCAGAATTTCCCACATGGCTGACTACAATACAGACAGCATGACCAGCCCTAGGCAAAATAGTGAAGAAGGTGCTAATCTTTGGGTCTTTCTACCTACTAATTTTTGCCTAATTATTAGGCAGCACAATAAATGTGCATGCCATTAAACATTCAACAGAATAATTTTGTTGTCAATTGTTTTTGATTAAAACATTAAGCCCCACAAAGATGCTTAGTATCCATAGTCATGGTTTTCTGTTCCATACTTTAAAAAAAAAAATAGAACAGGCCTAGGCCTCTGTTTTTCGAAGTGTCACCAAAGTATAGACAGAGATCTACCAGGACTTGGTAGAACCAGGATAGTCGGTCTCCCTGATATCTGCAGGTATAAAGTTAAAAATTCAATTCCAACCTATCTATTAGTCCTTCAAACAACATATTACAGAACTTAGCCTTGATTTAAGCCAAATCTTTCTCAAATCCAGTTATATTTTCAGCTTGCCACCTCAAAGCTCTAAACGAACTTGGGTGTTAACCTGATTTTAGTCTGCTGGAAATACTCTGTTTTGCATCTTCTTTCCTTTTGATTCAAGATCTTATTTCAAGGGTTCTAATGTCTGAAGACTGAAAAGTAAAGATAAATTTTTGCATTTGTGATATGGAGGTCAATAAATACTCCAAGAAATAGTTAAAGGGTAAAAAAAATTAAAATAATAAAACAATCATCTCCTTCTCTTTCAGTGGTTTGTCCAACTTTCCAGCATCATTTTTTACTTACTGGAGATAAACTTCTGCTGTTTAGCTTTATCTTCAGTTAACCCCATGCTCACTGGCACTGATGAATCAGGTCTCTCAGAGGGTTGGCCAGTAGCTACATCTCCCTTTCCTTCTCCCCTTTAGGGTTCTAAGACAGAGTTCTTTAATCTCCCATTCTGGCATGTTCTTCCCCAATGATAATTTTCTTTTTTTTTTACTTTTTATTCATTTTGAATTTAAATAAAGACAATAAAGAACATTTCCATGTACACAGCATAACCTAAAAAGAGGATTCACTATAAAACCATGAATTTACATTTCACACTGTTCACTTAAAAAAAACTATATGAGTACTACTTGTCTTTTGCAAAGCTGCTCTGCTTTCTGTGCTTCCTTCTACATTTTCTTTTATTCTCTGCTATGCAGTATTTACCGATATATATTCCCTCTCTTCCTCCACCTCAGAGATGGCTACTGTTAGATACAAATTAATATATACATATATAATACATACATACACATATATATTTGTATATATGCACACTTCTGTTTATTAGTTCTTTCTCTGGAGGCAGATAGCAACTTCCTTCCTTATTCACTCACAGTTGTTCTTAATACAATATTTCTATTCCTATACATAACATTCTCCAATTTTAATTTTCAGTTCAATTCAATAAACATTTGTTAAGTGCCTATTATGTGCCAGGCATTATGCTAATCACTACAGATATAAAAAGAGTCAAAAGACAGTCCCTGCCCTCATGGAGCTTACAATCTAATGGGTGAGACAACATGCAAAAAAATATTTACAAAGCAAGCTATATGCAGAATAAAATGGAAATAATTTTTTAAAAGGGAAAGCATTGGAATTAAGAGGGGTTGAGGAAGGCTTATTGTAGAATTTGGCATTTTTGATGGAACTTAAAAGGAACCCAGGAAAGTCACTAGTTGGAGTGTAGGAGGGAGAGATCCAGGCATTGTGGACAGCCAGAGAAAATGCCTAGAAGCAAGAGATAGAGTGTCTTGTTTGTGGAATAGCTAGGAGACCATTTTCACTGAATCAAAGAGCATATACATATTGGGGAGTAAGGTATAAGAAGACCTGAAAGGTATAGTTAGTATCTCCCTTACATCCTTATTATCCTCCAGTGACTAGCCCCTCAGTGTCATTCAACCAATGAACATCAATTAGCTTTTACAGAGGGATATATAATGAAAAGATACAGCAAGAACAGAAGTATAACACCTGGGTATATCCTCTCCCTATACCACCTATATTTGCAGAGAATGTGAACTCAAACTTAAAGCAAGTGATACAAGGTATTAGCGCCTAGAAAGTTCATTTCCAAATTTAGCATAGCTATTGGAGGAGACACTCCTCCTTCTTGCCTTCCTTCAATCCACTGCAACACTGGCTTATACAGATTGTTTAGGGTTTTTCTTTTTAACAGGAAAAACTTGACAGCTTGTTCTTCCACCCTTTTAAAGCTAACAAAGACCTAACCTAGTGTCCAATACTTTTTTAAATTTATTTTTGATGAAGATAGGAAAGAATAGATAACAGCAGGGATGGCCAAAATAGCAGTCCTGCTTTCATCACCTGGGACAGTAAGCTGGTGCTGGCTCTTCTTACAAAGTTATTATGGTAGTCCTTGCCTCCTCACTCAAACACACGCAGTCTGGTTTTTGACTGGTTAGTAACTTTTGAATGCATAGCCAAGTCCAACTCAGCAACCATTCAAAAAACAATTATTTCCAACATAGTAACAGACTAGAAATAGTCAGAAAGTCCCTGACCATGCTCTGACATGGAGAGTAGGACTGCTCCATTATTAGGCACTAGTAGGAGTAGGCTCACCAAACACGAATGCACCCGGGACTGAGCCCTCATTGGCCAGTAGTTTATTACAGGTGCCATATAGAAGAGATTGGGATGAGGGGATGGGGAAGCTGGAGAGGGTTCAAAGGGTGGGGGTTGTGGGGGGGGATAATAGATTGAATTAAATGATCTCTGAGGTCCCTTCCAACCCTCAAATTCTATGAAGTCAATTTTAGAGCCTTTCAGGGATTTGATCCTAAAGCATCTCAAAAAATTAACTGCTGTATCCTTAGGCCTCTTACTTCTCTCTACACTACAATGCTTTTTTCTTAGAAAAAGAGAGAAATTTTTATTCAGAAACAGTGTTGGTGGTAGGTAACTTGGAGAGGAGTAAATAATTAATCACAGTATACTACATGTTCCTTCCTATTCAGGTTTCTCATCTGTCTTCCATTGATAATCAAATATTTGTCCATTGTTCTAAGGGATAATCCACATTTTTAAGCTGTTTTAGGGGGCAAAGGGGCTAGCCCTGGAAAATACTCAGTATTCTAGATGGGATTTGCCTTGCTGATTTGATAAAGTTGCCCCATTACCCTACCCTTCTGACCAAGTCATTTATCTAGTCTTCAAACCCTCCTGAGACTTTCCAGAAACTTGGGCTCCTCTGGGATGGGATGGTTTCTGAACCAGAAAGCTCAACTTGAGATGTGGTTTGATTGGATGGAGGATTAAAGACATGTTGAGTCATTAATTATTATGTTCACTTTTTATCATAATTATATCATTGTGGTTACTTTATACAACTACTCAGTAGGAATCAATTTTAATTCTGTAATGCAAGGGATAAAGCCACTGCCATGGGACCCATTTCCTCCTATGATTTTTCACACAGACATGTAACACACCCCTGCAAATGAGCAGGTACATATTCTTAAACAATGAAATCCATGAAATCATAGAGAGTGGGCTAATGCTCTGATTAAAAGAAAGATTATTTTTTAGACCATTGACTACTATTGTTAGTAATAGTTCACTTAAATAGCAAAACTGTGTTTTTTTCCATTCCAAGAAAACAGAAAGGGCATTTCCCAACAGTTGAGTCATGACCTTGTTTTGTGCACATAAGGCTATATCCATGCCAGAAAGCAAGCTTTACCATATATGCATTATCCTTTTTATAGGTATTGCAATGCTGCCAAGTACTTTACAATCTTTTTTATTAGTTGGATCTCTCAACAATCCTGAAGTATAGATTAGCAGGTAACATGGGTATCATTTATGGATGATGCAGGAAGCAAACTCTCTAGGGACTCTTTATCCTAAGAATACATGGATGGAAGAGTGTACTTTTCCCTGTTAACCCAAAGCACCAGGAAACAGAACCAAGGCAACATCGAGGGCCTTGTTGCTTTTTAAAAGATTTTTCTTATAGATCATCTAAATATCATACTTTTTCTTCAAATTAAATAATAAGGTCTAACGTGGGTCTACATTTCAATTCAGGCTTATTTGCTACCACATGGTATACTTATCCTGATGTGCTTTTTAAATACACTGAAATTTTATTGACATTTATTTAATAATATATTGTGTTTTTGCCCTGCCCTAAAACTACCTTCTTTCAACCCTGCTCTCCCTTCAGTATGGCAGTACAGCAATAGAATTGGAGTCAGAAATATCTGAGTTTTAATCCTGGTCCTGATACTTACCATGTGACCAAGTCATTCTTTTGCTGAAAGACCTTTCTTTACTGAACTTAGAGATCAAATTGTAATATTTATAGAAGTAAGGAAGCAGGATAAAGTTGTTAATATTGTTCATAAAGATGACTCCTTTGTCCCTCCTGGAGGACTCTAACTTCTATTTGTTAGGAATTCTATTCCTATTCTTTCCTTTAACACATTTCTCTCTGACCTGTTCAGCTTTCATGAAACATAATAATTAACTTTGATATAGCTGATTTGATTCTTTGGTGAAACTCAACTTCTTTACCTATTTATCTAAGTTAACATCTAAGATTAGTCTTATTAAAGGCCATACAGCCTTGAGAAGGAAAATTATCTAATAATTTCTTCCTTTGAACTACCAAGTACTTTTATTATAGCTTAAATAAAAAATGCTAAGGCTGAGTGAGACTAGTTCAGACTCATTGCTTATGGTCTCAGTATCTATATGTCCATGGATGATCCCAGAATAGAACCAGGTCTTAACTTTAAAAAAGAGGACAATCAGAATGAAAATATCATTTTGTATCCATATTTGTAACAAAAGCTAAAATTAAAATGTTTGTGTTATTTTCAGGATGGTAAGCATTTTCCTTTCCAGAGTTTAGCATTCTTGTATTTTCTATTTGACTTCTTTTAAGTCCTAGTTAAAATCATACCTTCCCAATCCCTCTTAATGCTATTGACTATGTCCAATTTCCTTGAATGTATTTTGCTTGTGTATCATTATTTGCATGTTGTCTTAAACATTAGACAGTGAACTCTTTAAAAGCAAGTCCTTTTTTCCATTTTTTCCTTTCTTTGTATCCTCAGCATTTATCACAGTGCCTTATATATAGTAAGTGCTTAAAAAAACTTGTTGCCTTGACATAATTGATAACCATTTAATTTTCTATTCAGCTTTTAAAATGTCTTTTCCTGACCTCTACTATTAATTTGAATGTCACTAATTTGAAATTGTCTTAATTGAGGTTTTTAAAAGTTTTATAAAAAGTAATGAATCTATGCATTTTTTTAAAGCAATTGGGGTTAAGTAACTTGCTCAAGGTTACACAGCCAGTTATTTCTGGGTGTGGTGCTAAGCATCTGAGCCCAGACTCGATCCCCAGGTCATCCCGACACTGGGGCTGGTGCTCTTACTCACTGAGCCACCTGGCCGCCCCTTGAATCTATGCATTTTTAAGAAATGAAAAACAAAGCTCATTTTTTTTCCTCATGGAAAATAATCTCGTTTAATGAGTATATATATATACACATACATATATATATATTTTTTTCTAAAGGTTTTATGAGAGGTGGAGGACAGTGGAGAGTGAGTTAGAAGGCAAACTGTATGCTTATCCCGAATACTTGTGCTAAGGGAAAGGATGCTTTGAAAAGAAAAAAAGCCTACTCAAATGTCTAGACCATCATAGTTTTGGATTGACACAATTTGCAGGATTGTGCATCAATCCCTCCTTCAATTTGCTTCCAGGTTTTATCTTCTTGTAAAAGATCCCCTCTCTGTCACCAAACTACAGTATAATTCCATTTTGTAGCCTACACTGGCACTCTTTCTACTTTTGAAGGTCTCTGCTACAGCTTTGGACTTTCAAAAATTCCACTCTCTCCATTAATTCATTTTTCTCTAACATATTTGGTTTACAACAGGATCACTAGTTAATTGTTAAGTCTGGTTCTACCATTTGGTGAAGTTTAGCAGTTTATTCTATTGTTTCAAGCTATGTCTCTGTAAAGGTTATTGGTTTTGGTAGAGTCCTCCATTTAATAATCTCACATACTTCCTCTATACCTATATCATGCATAGCTTTTTTTACCTCTTATGACATTTTCAGATTTTATAGTTATTTGTGCACATATTATCTCAAAATTGGACCAGTAGGAAATAACACATCTAGCCAAGAACAGAGAAAGGTTTACCAAAAGCAAACAGAAAACCTCCTGAGAAAAAGAGAGACAAAATCTCTGTTCTCTTTCATCTTATCTTGTTGTTCAGTTGTTTTTCAGTCATGTCCAATTCTTTGTGACCTCATTTGGGGTTTTCTTGGCAAAAATACTGGAGTGGTTTGCTATTTCCTTCTCCAAGTCATTTTACAGATGAGGAAACTGAGGCAAACAGGGTTAAGTAATTTGTCCAAGGTCACACAGGAAGTGTATGAGGCTGGATTTGAACTCAGGAAGAAGAGTCTTCCTAACTCCATTGCACCACATAGCTACCCTATACAACAA
The DNA here is from genome assembly GCF_028583685.1 of Petaurus breviceps papuanus. Lineage (NCBI taxonomy): Eukaryota > Metazoa > Chordata > Mammalia > Diprotodontia > Petauridae > Petaurus > Petaurus breviceps. The sequence goes on from NW_027187372.1 coordinate 22,141,636, forward strand.
GGTAAGAGGTAAGAGAACAGAGATTTTATTTCTCTTTTTCTCAGGAATCTTTCTGTTTGTTTGTATGGAAAGTGACAAATGTGCTGATGCCCTGGGAACTCTTAAAGAGGAAGGCTGGCTGTCCTGTATCCCACACAGGACATGGAGGCTATGAATATGTAGCCACCTCTGTTTCTGTATTTATTTCTTGCTGCATTCTTTCCTGATATCAGACAAATATTTCAAAATAGACATGACCACTAATTTGAGAGATTCAGAGATTCTCTCCAAAGTTGCACCAGTGACAGGAATTGATGACAGAGTCCTCAGGAGTCAGTAGCAATGGCCTCCGAAGGAGTAGGGACAATGACAGAGGAAGTCTGTCCCCAAAAAAGGGACACAGAAAGAGAGTTATCAAAGGATAATGATGCCTTCTGTGAATGAAACCCTCTGTGAGAGAGAGAAGAGTTGGATGCAGATTTGACAGAGACAGAGACCCTTTGGACCTAACTGGTCTGTCTACCCTTTCAAGGAAGACATTTAAGAGGAACTTAGCTGTTGGCAGGTAGGTAGACCAGCAGATAGAAACAGACTGTACCTGAAGTCAGAAGACCTTAGTTCAAATTTAGCCTTAGACATTGTGTGATCCTAGGGAAGTCTCTGTCTGCCTCAGTTTCTTCATTAATAAAATGGGAACAATAATAGCACCTACCTTTGAAGATTTGTTGTTAAAATACAATGAGATAATTATAAAGCCCTTTGCAGAACTTAAAGCACTATATAAATGGTAGCTGTTATTAATACTTCACGATGTCTCTATTAAGGGAGAAAAGGACACCCAGGATCAGGAGTCAAGAGGTACCATTTTCCCACAAGTACTACCTATACTTCTTTTGAACTTTACTTTTGAGCACACTTTCCCCAGGGATCTTATGTGTGCAGGGAGAGAACATATCCTTTATTTGGGAGAATGTTTTCTTCCTGTTGACTGCTCTTACCATACCTTCTCAATAAATCCCTTTTCTAAAATCTAATTGACATCAACCAATTGATTGATAATGAAGAGAACACCAGTGGAGAAAGAGGCTACAGTATTAGAAGACACAACTTCTTGGGGTTACCCCTACAACCTTAAGGGCAGTAGTGGTCAGCTATCATCTGGCATCAGGGACCCCAAGCTATTATTATGTGTAATGTGGCCATCTAGATGTGTCTCATAGGGAAGAAGGAATAGATATTTTTAATGTCTCTTCCCCCTACCTCCCTAAAGTTTCCAAGGAAGACTTTAATTATTGACAGGCATGGAAGCAAGAGATTGGGGCCAGAGACTGCTCTCCTAAGAGAAAAGGTGTATTGGGCTAGAACTATATCTATCTTTTCCCTTAAATATTGTTAGTTTAAGAGATGTAATCTTGAGGTTCAAGCTAATCTCCTAGTTGCTATTTCTTAATGGTGGAGTACCCCAAGCTTCATATCCAAACCATGACCCCCTTCCCACCAAATGCCAGTTCTGCAATGAACACACATAGCAAAGCAACCTATTTATTCAATGTGATAGAAAAACAGAAATTAGAGAAAGTATGTATACATACATATATACATATGTTATATATAACATATGCATAGATACATATATATAGGAAAATACACATTAGACAATCCAAATTGAAGGAGTTCTTCAAATGGGAGCAAGGTATCTCATGAGGCTCTATCAAAAAAAAGTGTGCCAGATCATACCCAAAGGAAAATTTCCCAATGTCTCTAGTGTAGCAACTATGAATAGGAACATGATCAAAATTCTATATGCCAACTTCTTCCCAAGTCTTTTTCTCTTCATAGCTTTGAAGAAAGGATAGAATCACCTGCATCTTTCTCTTTTCATGCTGGAAGCCTTTAGCAGCAAGCACCCTAGCATGCCTAGGAGGGCTGCTAGCACAGGTTCTTTGATCTGCTTTTCTAAGGGAAAGCAACTCAAAATGGGTTAACATTCTTACTTTAATCAAACATATATCATTAACCTAGTCCAGGGAGGAAAGTCAGCACCCTCAACTTGAGAGAATATAAACAGAAGTCACAAGAAAACAGAAATACAGACAGAGAAAATAACACAATTCAACAGACAGGGCTTCTAGCGGTATGACCATTACATACATAGTTAGTTACCAGAGAGAGAAGCACCAACATCTGGGTTTTCAAACCTGTGGGGGCTCAACCCAGAGTCTCATCTGGCCAAATCACACAACTCTTCCCAAAGTGAGCCCCAAAGCAAAACCTCCCCTCAGGTATACATAGTCTTCTCCAGAGTCAGAGGATATCACAACCCTTGTGACCCACATGACTACAAAGTAGCCAAAATTGTGTCTTCCTGAAAAACAAGCCTCCCACCACAAGCTCCATGTGACCACATTTAGCCTATTAGGGGGCAGAGTATATTTTCAAATCAGCAAAGGTCTTCAGATTCACCTAAGGCTATTAAGGGGCAGGAAAGATCTTCAAATTTCCGTTACCATTACAAAGCCAGAAGAGAGTGAAGAGAATGGATTCCTCTTTCTCTGCCATTCTCACCAGCTCCACCCTTCACTGCCACATGGGGTACTGATCTCAACCAAGGAAGAAAGCGTTTCATATCAATGGGCTGTGGGACTCAGGTTACATATGAATACCTGGCTGGGAGTGTGGCCCCATGGGAACAACTGTCTCATCTACCATTTCATCTAAGGAATTTACTGTACAAATAGCTCAAGTGGTAACAACAAATTGAATTCCATCCATTCCAACATCAAATCCTCTAAAATCCTGTGCTTCAGTTTCCTTTGACTATTCATTTTAGCAAAACCTTCAAATGAACCTCCATACCATCTGCATAGTAATCCCTTTCCAAAATGTAGGCACTTTAGGATTTCATAATCCTAGCCCAGTTCCATCACCCATTTCTTGACTCTAAATTACCAAGCCAACCCAGAAACCATCAGCTAGGAAGTATCAGGATGTAGGCTTTTGGAAAGATTGGAGAAGCAAATATATAGGTATTATATAATCCTGAGAACAGGAGGCAAGAAAGATGTCTAATTGAAATGAACAAGTTACTAATCTTACTTACTGCTTCCAAACAAGTTTTCTAGGCCAAGGTAAAAGGACAATAATCCACAGTATTTCTCTGTGGCAGATTATTTGTTCAACCCTGTTTATGTATGACTTTTTTTTTCCATTTTTACTTCCTCTCCCTATCTTCCTACCCTAAATCCTTTGTTTTTCCCAAACCTTTTCCATTCTTCATATGCTCTCCAGATACCTCTCCCCATCACCTTCACCCTTACTGGGTGGCCTTACCTCCTCCATTATCAAGAATGTCAAAATCAAGCCTATGTGATAGGAATTCCCTCAATGTCTCTTCTTTCTAAGTCAAACTTTTTAAATCTTCACCCATCCTTTCCTCTTTTCCCTAATATCATACAGAAAAGAGTTTTTCCTCTTTTTCAAGGCCTTCCAACCATCTTCTCCATTCTTTTCTGAGACAACAACCATTTCTCACCCTTTCTGGGATACTCAATACTTCTGTCTTTCCCTTCTCCTTTCCATCTGCTCGCAAGCATACTCAGGTTTCAGGTTTTCCGTGCCTTAAAACTACTTTCAATCATGTTATCCCTTCATACGGTATAGTGGATAAAACAATGTGATTGGAGTCAGAAATACCTGAGTTTTAATCCTGATGCTGATACTTTCTGTGTGACCAAGTCATTCTTTGAGTTTCAATTTCCTAATCTGTAAAATGAGGATAATGATCCCTATAGTACTTATTTCAGAAAGCAGTTGTGAGGTTCTAATGACAAGGTATGTAAAACATTTTTTCCAAACCTTAAAACACTACATTAATACCAGCCATTATTTTAAATTTTTTTCAATTACCAAACATTCATTTTTTTCTCCTTCCAAATTCCCCTATTCTCATTGATGGAAAAAAGAAAAAGAAAATCCTTATAACCACTATGCATAGTCAAGTAAAACAATTTCTGTATTGGCCATGTTAAAAAATGCATCTCATTGTGCTTTTGAGTCTATTACGTGCTAGGAGGTGGGTAACCTTCCATGATCCATATTCCAGAATCAGTCAGTTGTTGTATTGATCTATGTTCTTAAGTTTTTCAGTTATTTGTTTTTAACAATGTTATTATTATTGTACTGTTGATTCTCTCCTTTTTCTGCATCAGTTCTTACAGGTCTTAAGTTTCTCCCCATCATTTCTTACATTATGATAGTACAATATTATTGTCATATACTATAATTTGTTCAGGCATTACCCAATTGATGACTAGGCTAGTTCTTTGCCACCAAAAAGAAAAAAAGGAGCTTTAATAATTTATTTTTAATATAAATGCAAAGATCATTTTCTTCTTTCCTTGATCTTCTTGGCCTAGTACATGTAATAATGAACAAAAGGAAATGTGCCTTTTTAATGGCCTTTTTGGGCATAGCTCCCAAATGTTTTTCAGCAATTCACATTTCAACCAACATTATATTAATGTGTCGCATTTTTCCAACTCCCTTCCAACATTTTTCATTTTCCTTTTTTTAGGTGTATCATCTTTGCCAATTAGGTGGGTATTAGGTAGAGCCTGAGAGGTGCTGTAATTTGCATTTCCCTAATTATCATTGATGAAGAGCATTTTTTTTAATATGGCTATTGATACCTTAGATGTCTTTCTTTGAAATTTAAATTCTGAATTATTCCACTTCCTTCCATCCCTCTCCCATCCATTCTGAAGGCAAGAAATATGACATCAATTATACATGTGAAATCAAACAAAATATATTTCCACATTGGCCATGTTACAAGAAAAAGCAAGAAAAATAAAGTGGGGAAAATATATGCTTCAATATGCATTCATACTCTATCAGATCTTTCTCTGGAAGTGGATAGCATTTTTCATCATGGGTCTTCAGAATTGTCTTGGATCATTGCATTGATTAAAATGGCAAAACTATTCACTGTTGGTCATCATATAATATGACTGTTACTCTGTACAATGTTCTCCTGGTTCTGCTCACTACATTTTGCATGAGCTTATATGAATCTTCCCAGGTTTTTCTGAAACCATTCTGAACATCATTTCTTATTAATATTCCATCACAAGCATATAACACAACTTGTTCAGTCATTCTTCAGTTGATTGGAATCCCCTCAATTTCCAATTTTTTGCCATCACAAAACCCTTCTAATTTTAAACATATTGGTTTTGATGGTACAAAATTTTCTAATTTTATATAGTCAAAACAGTCTATCTTATACTCTATGATCTTCTTTAATCCTTGTCCCAGCAACCTAAATGAAATGGATGAAATTTACAAAAATATGAAATGCCCAGATTAATAGAGCAAAACCCAGATAATTTAAATAACTAAATCTCAGCAAAAGAAATTGATTGAGCCACAAAGGAACATCCAAAGGTGCAAAAAAGCTCAAGACCAGGTAGATTTACAAGTGGATTCTATCAAAAATTCAAAGAATAATTTACTGCAATATTACACAGATTATTTTAAAAAATAGGAAGAGAAACCTACCAAATTCCTTCTATGCTATAAATACGGTTGTGATAACTAAGCTAGGAAGAGATAAAACAGAAAACAAAAACTATAACCCACTATCCAAATGAAAAATTACATAAATAAATAAAAATATTGACTAAGACACTACAATAACATGTCAAAAAGATTATACCAGGTTGGACTTATGACGGTAATGCAATTATTAACATAATAGACCATAATAATGTCAGTTATCATTATTTTACTTTATGTTTCATCACCAACAAAGCTCTCAGAATGAATAAATGTGAATGAATGAGAAAGAATGCATTAAATTTATAATATGTGCCAACTATTGTGCTAAGTTGGATTAAACATGAAGCATGGTGGACTAATTAAATTTGCACTTAGTCATCAATTAAAATGGTTTAGAGGGATTAAGTTCTAAATACAAGTGAATAAACTTCGTCTGGGACTTGGGGTTTGCATTCTGGACTATAGTACAGATACTATGTAGGTCCAGGTAAAGAGAATTAGGGCAGCAACTGTAGGACAGATGGTAAGATGGCTTGAGTAGATAGATGGATAACTGTACAGCAAATGAATAGTCTGTCCTTCCTGGCTTCACTTTTAAATCCCCTGAAATATGATTTCTATTTCAAATAATTCCTTGAAACTACTCTTCCAAAGTTCCCCAGTTATCTCTTAATGACCTTTTTTCAGTTTTACTTGATGTTTTTTATAGCATTTGAAATTCTTTTATCCCTTGATTTCCATATTATTGTACTTTGCTAGTTCTCTCATCTTCTCTGTTTCTTTCAAAGGCTTCTTTTCTTCCTTTTGCCTCTTAAATCTGTGCATTCCCTAGGACTTTCATCTTGACTTTCTCTCTGTATTTTCTCCCATAATGATCTCATCCACTTGCAAAGCTTCAATGATCATTGACTATGCAGATGATTCCAAAATCAGTATCTCTAATCATGATTTCCCATTCCTCTTTGTACAGGACCTTAATACTAGTTGCTCAAAAGATAATTTAAGGGGAATGGAAGAACAAGTTGTGGTATATGCATTTAATGGAATACGATTGTGCTATAAGAAACGAGGAGCAGATGGACTTCATATTTACCTGGAAGAGGCTTATCCAAATTGATGCTGAGTGAGAAGAGTAGAACCAGGAGAAATTTGTACACAATTATAGACACAACGTATGTGTGATGACCAACTTTGATAGACTGGACTCTTCTCAGCAATGCAGGGTTATAAGTCAACCCTAAAAGACTCATGATAGAGAGAGATGTCTACATCCAGAGAAAGAACTGAGTTTGAATCCAGATTAAAGCAAACTACCTGCTCTTTTTCTTTTTCTTGTTTGGTTTTGTTTCCTCTTTTCCATTGTTCATTCCATCTGATACAATCCTTCTTTATAACCTGACTAATGTCTAATGTGAAAGTATTTGAAGATCCTATACTTGATTGTATGCCACCATGGGGGGGAGGGGAAGGAGGGAGAGAAAATTTGAAACTCAAGGAATTGTGGAACTAAATCTTGTAAACTAAAAGTAAAAAAATTAATAAAGACCAAAAATTTTTAAAAAAGATAATTTAAGTACGGTACTTGAAGATATAAGAAACTAGAAATAAAAAAGAAGATGAAAGAATTACAGAATCTCAGAGGTTGAGACTACTTCGAAGGCCCTCTAGTTCAACCTATGCTTGACTAAAAATACATCACCAGAAAATGTGTTAATTCCATTACCTTGAAGAGGGGTGCAGGAAGAAGTTAGATTAATTTTTTATATTAAGATTTTTTCCTCTTCTCTACAATCTACCCTCAAACAACTGCCAAAATGATATTTCTAAAACACAGATCTCACCATGTAAATCCTCTACTCAAAATAATCTTTGCTGGCTTCTTATGTGGCTAGGAAAAGATACATACAAAGTACTCACCCTGGAATCTAAAGGGTTCTATAATCTGGTCCCCATCTAACATTACCAGTTTTTTTCATATTATTTCCCTTCAACTATTTTTCCTTTGCATTCAAATTGGCCTTCTATTTACTAGTCTATATATGACATTTCATCTCTTGTCCCTCAACTCTGTATCTTTAAGTTGTCCCCTTTACCTGGAATGTACTCCATGCTTACCCCTGTCTCTTGGGATTCATAGATTCATTCAAGACAGTTCAAGTGTCACATACTTTCCAAGGTCTTTTTTTCAGATCACTCTATTAGAGGTCTTCCCTCTCCACTAGAAGTACTTTATATTTACTTTGTAAATACTTTTTGTTGTTGTTTAGTCATTTTTTTCAGTCGTGCCAACTCTTTGTGATCCCATTTAAGGTTTTCTTGGCAAAGATACTGGAGTATTTCTTTCTCCAGCTCATTTTACAAATGAGGAAACTGAGGTAAACTGGGTTAAGTGACTTACCCAGGTCACACAGCTAGTAAGTGTCTGAGGCCAGATTTGAATTCACAAAGATGAATCTTTTTGACTCCAAGCCCAGCACTCTATCCACCATGCCACTTAGCTGCCTCAGTTTTTGTTAGGGGAGATAGTGTTACATAGGAGATAGGGTGCTAATTGTAGAGTAAAGGAGACCCAACTTCAAATTTTGGAAACATATTAACTGGGCAAATCACTTAACCTCTTAGTATCACAAGTGATGCCTGGTATGTAGCAAATACTACATAAATGTTTTTTTACTTACTGACTGACTAAATGTTGCTGATCTGCATTGGTGGAGTAAAATTCCTCAATGGGAAAATCATAGGCTTGCATACACAAAAAGAAGAAAAGACTTTGAGTTTACTCTATACCTGAAAAACCCAGTAGAATGCTTGTTCTTCCAGGGCAGGTACTATTGGGTTTTTATCTTTGTATCCCTTGAGGCTAGCATGTAGTGGGGGCTTTTGTTTGCTAAATTTTTGAATTCTAAAGAATCTTTGAAAATATCTTTTTATTAGTTCTTGTTAGTGGTTTTCCTTTCCTGACCAGGAGCTTTTCATTCCTATTTCTTAAGCCTTGATCCTAAAATCTGCGTCCTGTTTTAAAGCACCATCTTCTCCACCAGTTCTTTGTTTCCCAGATCCATCCTTCTCTGAATCCCCTGGGCTTTCAGTCAGCTACAGTAATGAAAGTACCATCTGTCCTAAGGTCTTCAGAGTTTTGTTCAGAACTTCATAATCCTTAGCAATACTGTCCAGGTTCTTCCTGCTAGTATAGTTTGTTCCCATATGAATTACCAGGAGTGAAAAGTAGTTGTTAGGTTAGACAAAATTTCAGGAGGTTCTTAGTCTTCTCTCAGATGCATGCTTCTAAAAGTTAGCAGACTTTTATACTGTTTAGGTCAAGTAAATGAAAACTACCCTTAGGAACCCTCAGCAAGGAGTAAACAACCACCATTACTCATTTTTTCTTCTTCTGACTATTTTTAGATTACCTCTATTCTGAATTAGGTTAACTCAGGTTAGTCCTCTGACAGTTTAGGTTCTATATTGGAAAAAAATGAGACACTCATAGGTACAGTTAACAAAAGGAAATTTACCTAGCCAGCACAAGACAATGAAATTCAATAAGGATATGTATTGAGAACTCCTTGAGGTGATTCAGCTAAGTGAAATTCTGAGCATTCTGCAATCCCTAGGTTTTCATGACTGCTTTGTATTCAAGAGATGAGGAACAAATTTTGATAGTCTTGGTCCTTAGTCCTTTGAGGAACCAAGTCTTAATACCTTTTAAGGAGAAAGTAACCTAATTGTCATGGTGGGGAGGCATTAATATATCACTCTACCACAACCACAAACCTAATAGTGTCTGTGAATCTACTTATTTAGTCAGTCAGTCAGTCAACATGCCCTTATTAGACACTTCTGATGTACCAGGCACTGTGTCAACTGGTAGAGATACAAAGAAAGGAAGAAAATAGCCCCTGTCTTGAAGGAGTATACATTCTAATAAGGGCAAAAACATGCAAATAACAAGGTACATACTATATATACAGAATAGGTGAAAACTAACATGAGCCGGCAAGGTGCCAGAAGCAGAAGTGGGAAGGTTTGGGAAAGGCCTTCTATAGAAAGTGGGATTTGAGCTGAGTCTTAAAGGAAGTCAGAGAAACAAAGAAGTGGAGATGAGTGGGCAGAGTGCAAAAGGTAGTAAGGGAGACAGCCAGTACAAAAGCACAAAAAAATGGAGATGGAATGTCCTATTTGAAGAATAGTACATAGTTTGGTATAGCAGGATCATAAATGCATGGAAGTAAAATATGAGAAGACTAGAAAGGGAAGAAGGGGCCAGGTTATGCAGACCTTTAAATGCCAAACAAAGGAATTTTTTTTATTCTGGTGGTAATAATGAGTCATTTGAACTCATTGAACAAGGGGTTGATCTGGTCAGACCTGCATTTAAAAATAAGTCAACTTGGCAACTGAGTAGAAGATGTATTGGAGTAGGGAGAGACTTGAGGCAGAGTGACCAGTTAAAAAGCAATAGTCCAAGAAAGAGGTAATGAAAATCTGAACTAGGTTGGGGTGTGTGAGAGAAAGGAAGGTATATGAGAGATGTTGTGAAGGTAGGAAGGATAAGACAGACAATGGATTGAGTGTGGGAGGTGAATGAAAATGAAGAGTAAAGGATGAACCTAGGTTGCAAACCTGAGTAACTGGGAGGATAGTGGTGCCCTTGACAATAATAGTAAAGATAGGACAAAGAAAGGCTTGGTGTGGAGAAAGCTAATGAGTTCTGTTTTGAATCTCTTGAGTCTGAGATGTCTGTAGGACACATAGTTCAATATGGTCACAAGTTGGTTGATGAAATGTGACTGTTAACTCAAGAGAGAATCCAGGGATGGGAGTAATCATTTTCAGATAGTAGTTTAACCCATGGGGGTTGGTAAGTGCCAAGTGAGATGGGAAGAATGGAAGGAAACAAATATTTCTTATGTGCTAGGTACTATCCTAAGCCTTTTAACAAACATTATATATATCATTTGATCCTCAAAACAACCATGGGAGGTAGGTACTATTATTATTTCTCATTTTACAGATGAGGAAACTGAAGCAGATAGAAATTAAATGACTTGCCTAGGGTCACTCAGCTAGTATCTGAGGCCAGAATTGAACTTAGTTCTTCCTAACTCCAGGCCCACTGATCTATCCACATTACCACCTACCTGCCACTAGGGAAAAAAATAAGGAAGCCAGGACAGAGTTTTGGGAGATACCCAAGATTAGTAGGCATGACATGGAAGAAGACCCAGCAAAGGACTCTGAGAAGGAACAGTTGGATAGATAGGAGGAAAAACACAAATAGGGTCTTCTTTCCTTAGAACCCAAGAAACTACTTCCTCCTGTGATATTCAAGCCCTCTACCACAGGAAAAGCCTTATTCCTATTATATGGCTAAAGAGGCACAGAGTTCTTTATCTATGTTGCATCCTTCTACTCTTCATTCTACTGATATGGGTGAAAATTCTCCTCAGTTTCTTCGTGAACCTTTTCAATCCTGTATCTCACCACTACCTTTCACATACACCCTAAACTCCAGTCTTAACACTGGATTACTTTCTCTTTCATTAGCACACCCCAAGCTTTCTCACCTCCAAACCACTGTTCATGCTAAGAGAAAATAGTAGACACAAAAGAAATTTAAGATGTGGTCCCTCATCTCAAAGACTTTACAGTCTTGTTGGGAGAGATAAAACTAAGTGTCTCTCTTTTACTCACCACCTGCACGACCTTAGGCAAATCATTTAACTTAGCTGGCCTTCAGTTTTCTTGTGTTTAGTCTAGTGGTTGGTCTTAGATAACTTCTGAAGTGTCTTCCATATCTAGCTTTTTGATGGTATGATTGAAAGAATTACATGCTAAATTGTAGTCCTGACTACAAGGGTCACTGTGGTCCAGGATGGTCAGAGTTTGAGAATGTGAGCTGGCTCTGAAGGAAAGGTAGTCTTTGGATAGTTATAGGAGAAGGGGAAAAAGAAATCCCAGACACAGGAAAATCAAAAGAAAAAGGTATGAAGACAAAGATAAACGTGGTATATATGGGAGACACTGATAAGGCTTGCTGATTAAAGGAGAGGGAAATAGTGGAAGATTAGGGGGACTAGCTAGGGATGTTGGGACTAAATCTTGTAAGGCTTTGAAGGAGATGTAGAATTGTTTAGACTTGATGTCTATATGGTATAGTGGATAGAGTGCTAATCTTGGAGCTAGGAAGACCTAGGTTCAAAATCTATTCTAGCTATGTTACATGGAGTGAATCATCTAACTTTTATATGTCTTGAGCATCTCCCTACTACTTATTTATCAAGTCGTTGACAAAATCACTAACTCTTCACTAAGTCACCCCTACATACTGTACTTAGAAGTTAATAAATTAACAAGCATTTATTAAGTATCTATTTGGTGTCAGGCACTGTACTAAATACTGGGGTACAAGGATAAAAATAAAATTTTCTTTCCTCAAGTTACTTACATTCCATGGGTGAGACAACACGTGCCAGTATAAATATATACAAATTATATACTTTGCACTAAATTGTCCAAATTGCTGTGAGAACCTATATAAACATACATCCCACAAAATTAGGTCATTATGTCACAACGACATCAAAATAACCTTTGTCATTTTACTTTGCTTCTTGTTTTTCAGTTAGCTTAATATTGTATGTTGTGGAAATAAACTGACAGGCAAAAGATAAAAAGATACTAAAGCATCTTTTAGACTCAGCACTAGCAACCATGGGAAAAGGACCATGGTCAAGTAAGCAACAGGTTGTGGAGTAACTCCCATTACCTTGAAAGAGTGGTAAGAGCAGGGACAGGTGTGATCAAGTCTTTTATTGTATGGGGATTAATTTAGGCCACAAATGTTTCTGTGCTTGGAGCAGGTGTGCTAGGGATATATTAATTGACTGATTAAATCAGTTCATCGAAATGTGGACTGCTGGTTGGCTTCTTGCTGTCATTAGAACACAAATAAGATGTTTAAAAAGGAAAATATTATCGTATTAGTTAAGGTCTTAGTAGCTTCAGAGATCCCTCCCTTTACCTCCCCTGCCAACACATAACTACTTGGTAGTGATTCAGTAATGTATTGTATGTTAACCGTACCATATTCCTTCCTTCCTTCTTCCCTCCCTTCCTCCCTCCCTTCCCTCCCTTCCTCCCTCCCTCCCTCCCTCCCTCCCTTCCTTCCTTCTTTCCTTCCTTCTTTCTTTCCTTCCTTCCTTCCTTCCTTCCTTCCTTCCTTCCTTCCTTCCTTCCTTCCTTCCTACCTTCCTTCCTTCCTTCCTTCCTTCCATTCAGTAATTCAATTCATCAAACATTTATTAAGGTCCTGCTGAGGGCCCCTGCACACAGCATCCCAGTGGCAAGTGCTAGGTGAGAGAGAAAGTTTAGATGAGATAGAGGAGCCATCATGGAGGTAACAGTCTGGCAGGGGGCATCACACATACACAAATAACTGTAATGCAAAATTATAAATCATAAGTGCAGGAGAGATGTGCAAAATGATATGTGAAGTACCAGGGGAAAGCTTCATGGAGGAGCTAACATTTGAGTTGAGCTTTGAAGACAGTTAGGCATTAGAGAGAAGGAGGTAAAGATGGGCAAGTAGAGCATCTGAAGAAGAATAGTGTGAACAAAGGCATGGAGATCAGGTTATTTAATACCTACTATGTGTAAATTAATAAATGCTATGGTAGAATGAGGAGGTGGGGATTTCATAAAAGAATAAAGCATCATCCCTAAACTTGTAGAATTTAAAATTTCATGTGGAAGATCACATGTATAACATATAATTATAAAACAAGGTATAATATGAAAGTACAATGAGAAAAAATAGAAAAAATAACCTCAGGTTGGAGAAATCACAGAAGACATCATAGAAGAGATAGGATTTTAGTCAGACCTTAAACGGTGCATAGGAGTTGGACAGATGCCACTGAGTGAGAGGGAATGAGAAGACATTCTAGGTCTATAGTGCTCAATAAATTCTTGTCAACCAATTGAATTCATTTCAACAATGATTAATTGCCTACTATGTACCAGGCCCTGTGTTGGTCAGTGCTTATTTAAAGAATTTCATGTAAATATGAGAGCCACAAAGTAAGGATCAGTGACCTTCAGCATTCGCTGAAAGGAGCTGAAATTTTTCACTAAAGGATGCATTTCATTTTCTGTTTAGTATCAATTGGAGGCTATCTAGATAAACTCATTTATTATAAGACCTTTTTTCAACTGATATTTAGATCAATTTACATAAATGGAATTTGAGAATAAGAAAAACCAGGAATAATCATAGCTGCTTAAGTATAGCTTTCAAGCTTAAAGAGGACTTCCCATAGAAGAAACTGAAAGTTTACAAATTAGATATTCTCTAAATACTGTAAATGAAGATGCAGGTAATAAAGTGTTTAATAAATGCTTTTTATTATATTAATGCTATCTAGGGGGATAGGAGTTCCCAGAGCTCATCTCATAATAAAAAGACAGTTTTAGTTTTCCCAAGGGTACTAGATAACCCACTTCTATACTGTTGAAAGGCCTGTGGCTCCCGGATTTCTCTCCTTGCTTATCCAAATTTGCCTAATCCAGTCTTCTGTTTTTAATTCCTTTTTCTCTAATTTTAAAACAATTTCCTAGTGTCTTAATGGGGAACAAATCACTAAGTACAAGAAAAATGTAAACTCCATCTTTTTTTTTAAAGAAAATAGCTCAACTTATACTGAAAATATCTTCTCTATATTTTCATGAAGAATCTTGAGGTTTAAACCATCATAGGTCCCTTCAAAATTGTCCTTTAGCTATCACATCTGGCTCTTCTGCCTGATAAATTATTTCACAGCAGATGCTGAAAACTCAGAGGTGAAGCTGTCATAAGCATTTTGTATGTTAACTGGTGGGGATTCCTCCTGCTGGTCCCATTGCTTGGCTGCCTCCTTTCAAACTGATGTTAATAAAATTGAGTGTTCTGTCACATGGTTATCTGAACTTGAAAAAGTCACTATTTCATATTTCCTCACTAATGATCACAAATCCCACTAAAACAATTTATCCAAGTACTGGCAGGATTCATGCTGAAGGTTTCTGTTTGTTATTCTAGAAATTTTGAACAAATTACTTAATAAAACTTTTGCCAGAAAAAAACCTCCCAAAATCAGTAAGGCATTTTCCTGAGCACTAGAAGTGTCTTCATGGCTCTTTAGACAAAATAAAATCAAAACCTTCTCCCACTATTAAATGTGCTCCCCTTCAAAAAAAAAAAGACTTTGTAGTCAATATTTTCTTCCCTGAGTTACAATCTTGAGTATTGTTCCCCCCTACGACAAAATAGCAAGGATACAACAATCAGCATCTCGCACTGTGGGCTTACTATAACCAGTCAATCAATTAACACATCCCCAGCACACCTGTTACCTACAGTGCTTAGAATCTAAATTTAAAACTCCTGCCTAATATACTCTTCTACTAGACAGTTCCTATGTAGCTAGTCTGGGGCAACATCTGTTCACAAATGGACAAGATAAGTACCACCTTTCTTCCTACTGCCAAGCAGGTAAATTGCACACAAACAAGTACTGTCAGACACCTTATACTTCTCTATAAAGATTTCTTGAAATAACACTTCAAGATCAGAGACACAAAGGCAGGTTCAATGTACATCAAAATTGTCATAACTTCACTTTTTGTGGTAGCAAAAAAACCGGAAACAAAGGGAATCTCACATTTCACATCAACTGTGGAATGGTTGAACAAAGTTCAGTACATAGAATTACAGATTTAGAGCTGAAAAGGACGTGAGAGGTTATTTAGTCTAACCCCCTCATTTCACAGATAAGGAAACTGAAGCCCTCTGTGGTTAATGACTTGTCAAAGGTCAGAGAGTTAAGAAGTAGTGGAGCCAGGAATTGAATCCAGGTCCTATCACTCTAAACTGTACATACTGCTGGATTACAGTAGAACAGAAATCCAGTCCCTATTCATGTAAGTGAAGGGGGTTTAAAAGGAAACTGAACTCGAGTCTTTTTCTGACTAAGAACAATCCTGAAGCATAGAAAATGAAACATTGTATTCTTCTCTTTTCAAAGAAAATACTGCTTAGGGTAGAATGTCAAATATGCTTTCAGATGAAACCAACTGTTTGGTATTTTTGATTAACTATATCTTTGTTTCAAGGGCTGGTGCAATGTCTAAGTGGGAGGGGAGAGTATTCAAAGAATTGATTGTGATGTAAAAAAGCAAGAGGATCCAGGACCAAAAAGAAATTTTGTTGGGTACTTAAGACCCTTTACAACCTGGGGACTTCCTATCATTCCAGTTTTCTTATACTTTGTTCTATGCCCTGTACTAAACACTTGAACTGGGCTATTTGTTGTTCTTCCCATCGGCTGCTACTGTGCCTTGGCTCTGCCTTGCCTAGAATGCTCACCTTTGATTCCTAGCTTCCCTGGTTTCCTTCAACACAATTCAAATCCCACCTCCTACAGGAGGTGTTTCCTGTTCCCCTTCCTCTAACATCTCTTCCATTTACAATGTATATATCTTGTATGCACATAATTATTTGTGTGTTGTTCCCCCATTAAATTGTGAGTTCCTTGAGATCATAAGCCATGTTTTTAAAAAATTTTCTTTGTATTCTCAGCCCCTAAGTATAGTGACCAGCACATAGTAAACACATAATAAATATTTGTTGATTGTACTCAGAAATCAGTTAACATTGACTGACATTGAAGTATGGTAATTGGCATCATTGAGCAATTGATTGACTCTTGCTTTCCCAGAATGGTAATGTTGATTTCTTTGCTACCTCCTCAGAATTAGATTTGGGGAGTGGATGGAATGTTAGAGAAAATAGCATGGTTGATTTGGATGTAGACAAAATAAGATAAATGCTCAGATGTATAGGAGCATTTATTGCTGAATCTTAACATGCCTTGTGAATTTCTGGTGGAAATTGAAAACAAACAAGTACTTAAAAATCTCATAAAAAAGGATAACTTAGACAACAAATAAGTAATATTTTTAAACAAGTGGATATGGAAGGTTGCTTTAAAATATACCAAGTTAACCAAAATTGTATTTAAGCCAAGTTAGCCCAATTTACCACTGTCATTCCTTCCCCTTTCCTTAGCCTATGTTACTTCCTCCTATCAGTCACAAGTTATTTGGCTTAAAACAAAACACATCATCCTGTATGTATAAACATTCAAAGTGATATAAAGTAAATCTACATTATATCATTTATGGTGACCCATCTTGATGAAGCTATTCAATAGCTTTGGACAGCTGGGAGATTCAGCCTGAACTCCTGAGGCCCTAAGTGGTTTTGGAGAATGTTAAAGATGATATAACTATGAATGATTACATTGCTTATACTACCTGCCTCAAAGGGCTACTAGAGGAAAAACACTTTGTAAACTACAAAGTGCTTTAGAAATGTGAGGTATTATTATATGTGTAAGGGGGAAGTATAGTAGAAAACTTGACTGATTACTTCCTGTAATGATAATGGGATTTTGAAGATCTTCCATGCCCCTTGTGTTGGCAGGCTAGCTGGTGCTTGGCACTTGGTTTCAAGATCATAATTGTGTCAAGTGTTGGGACCCTGAGCTTGTAAGTCCCCCAGGGGGATGAACTTGCTGACATGGCAGGAGGGGGTGCAGTAGGGAGGAGCTGGAGCCCAGTAGGGGCTGGGCTGGAGCCAGCATAGCTGTGGCAGCAGCAGCAGCAGCTGTGGAGGTACCGGCAGCAGCGGTGACTGTGGCACAAACTTCTGAGAGCTAGCCAGAACTTCTGCTGAGGGCTTCTGCTGAGAACTGCCAGAAACGGAAACTGCTGGGAGTGAGCAATGTGGAGGCTGAGCAGCTATTGTGAGTGAGGAGAGAAGGATTTTTGCCTGATGGAGCCTGTTTTGTTTTAAAGGCTTGGGAATGTGGGTGTTCAGTGCATTAACTATGTGTGCCAACTTAGTGGCTACTATAATGACTTTGACTTTTTGGTTATGGGACTCGGCTTTCTGGTATTTGAATAAATGCTTTGGCCCTGTCTCCCATGTGGATAGCCTATTACATTTTGTGATTCACAACTATACCAGCATATTTATAGTCACCATAGGTGTTGTGAACATTGCATTGTTGTCACACTTCCCCATGTGGAAGAGGATAAGTCTTGTTCTGTAATGTGGTTTAGAAGTGCTTTGGAGAGACTGTGGAGCATATGTAAACATTCTTTAACTGGGTCTGGTCTGCTAACCACCACATGCTTACACAGCAACCTTTTTGACTGGAGTTGCAGCATGGAAACTGGGGGCACCCTTAAAAAGCTTTAGTCAGCCTTGGCCATTCAGTCTTGTTGGCTTACTCGGATGATGCTTCCAGTGAGAGATGAGGATGTAAGGTGAGAAACCTTAGTCCTTCTTTCTTCTGAGGCCAACATGTGACCCCATCAAAAGAAGCCAGAGTCCCTCTGCCTCACTGATTGTTCTTTTTTGTTTTAGAAGAAATAGATTAATCTATTGACTCTAAATTTATGGGTTTCTATAAGAGTCCTCCAGGAAGCCAGGGGTCTGGGAGTCAAGAGTCCATACTAGGTTTTCCATCCAGCTGGAGAAGAAAATGGTAAACCACTATCTTTGCCAAGAAAACCTCAAATGGGGTCACGAAGAGTCCCACATGACTGAAACAATTGAACAACAACAACAAAAAAAACAACAGTATCAATGCCTGGAAGTTTAGAGAGTAACCTTTAAGAGTCAGCCCAGCAGTAGCTGAGAGAAGAACTCATCTGGCAATCAAGACATATGTGAGCATGACCTTGGTGGAACCAAAGTTATATAGAGACTTTGCTAAATCTACTCACTTTCCCCAGAGGCCAAGTGAGGCGTTTAGGAGAAATATTTGTATTTTTGTTATTACTCCTTCAAAATAAAAATCCCTTTGCAAAAGCTAATTAATGTTAAGTGGATAATTGGAACTGGGCAATAGTCACCAGTGATTCTCAATGTGAGAGGGGTTGGGTAGTGGCAACACACAACTGGTTGGGACTTAAATCAATAGCATTAGAGAATAGATGCCCCAATCCCTCAGAGTACCTCTAGTACCCCAAAAGGGAGATAGCAGTCTGATTCTGCGCTAGTGAGCCCAGAGTATGTTTGCTACACATTTAATCACTTTATAAACTGTAAAGCACTATGTAAGTGTGAACTGTTTTTAGAGGGGGTGTGGTGTAAAGGAAAGAGCGTGGGATTTGGAATCAGAGGACTTGGGTTCAAATACTGACTCTGTGACCTTGAAGGAACATTCCAGGCATGAAGGATAATTGGGACAAAAGTTCTGAGATGGGAGATGGAGCCTTATTCATGTGTGAGGAGTGGGAAGTAAACCAGCATAGCTGTCCATAGAGTACATGGAGGGAAATAATGTGTAAATAGACTGGGAAAATAGGAAGAAGCCAGGTTATAAAGTTTCAAATGATAGACAGGGATGTTTCTATTTGATCCTACAGGTAATAGGGAGCCATTGGACTTTATTAAATAGGGGGCCATTGGAGTTTACTGACTAGTAGGACAATATAATCTCTTCAGGTTTCAGAAAAAGTTTGGCCATTGGGTAGAAAATGGATTGGAAAAAGAAGAGACTTGAAGCAGGGTGACCAATTAGAAGGATACTGCAATAGTCCAAGTGTGAAGTTATAAGGACTTGAACTAGAGTAGAGGTTGAATGGTTAGAAGGGACTTAAAGGAGAATTGTGGAGAAAGAAATGACATTTGGCAACTGATTAGATTATGGAGGGAGAGTGAGGAGCCTAAACTGACACCTAGATTTCCTGCCTGGGTGACTGGAAGGGGAGTTATTTTTCCAGTTAAAGAAAAAAGCCTTCATTAAAATTATAAACTGCCAACTTCTTCTGTCCCCAAGACAAACAAAGGTCTTAAGAAATAAAGGCTTCCTGGCCCTATTCCAAACTACAATTGTCCCTAAGTCATGAAGCCTATACTGTATTGAACTACCCAGAAAGTTTCCATATTCGATGTTGTGAGAGCCTGAAAAATTCAGGCAGACTTGTCACCCATGTAGAACGTCTTTAATGCTGAGGACATGGATAAGGGGGAATCACATAAAAGAAGATTAAGTGGATGGGATTTACACATATGAAAGAGCTAACAAAGAAAAAAAAGAAAATACAGGAAGAGAGTAAAGTCAAAGGAAGTGTAACCAGTATTCTTGTTATACTGGTCTTAAAAACTACTCAAAGTAGTAAACATGTGTATTTACTTCTGTAGGACAATAATTATCTATAGTTGCACATATTACTTTTAGAAATATTCTTAATTGTTATGCATAGGTATCTGTCATCTTCCTCTCTAGATTTAAATTCAATGGGGCAGGTAGATGGGCCTAGAATCAGGATGACCTGAGTTCAAGTAAGACCTCAGACACTTACTAGTTGTGTGACCCTGGGCAAGTAATTTAATCTCTGTTTGCCTCAGTTTCCTCATCAGTAAAATGAGGATAATAATAGCACTTACCTACTAAGGCTATTGTGAGGATGAAATGAAATACTACTTATAAAGTGTTTAGCACAGTGCCTGGCACATAGTGTAAGTGATATATGTTAGCTATTAGAATTTACATTAGTAGTATTTGAATTCCCCAAAGACAGAAATAATATCTCTAAATCTTTTTTTCTGAGATGTGTTCACAAATTTTTACTCATCAAAGATAGAGTTGAACTGAGCTTTACAGTGAGCTTTTACAGTAAGACTTAGAAATTCTTTGTTTGAAGTTTCCCTTTCCTCACTCAGTTATTTCCCAAAGTGGGCCAGGACTTGTCATTATTTTTCAGGATAAATCAAAAGTTATGATTATTATCTGTAGATGTAGTGGGTGTTGTCCTGCTAGTATTTGAGAAGTGAGTAAAAAAAACCAAGCTGTGCTAGGATGTCCAGAGCTCATTTGGAGAGATTATGTTAACTCTTTCAAGCCATTAGAATCCTCTGCCATGGTAATAGAGTTGAGTGGAATGTCTAGTCCAACTCTCATACTATAGAGTTTTAAGTTACCTACTCAAAGTTGAAAGCAGATTAGTTTTCTGGCCTTCTGATTCCCAACCAATTCTTCCCAAGGCCATGGTTATTTCCACATTTAAATGATGAAGCCCTTGACAATAATACCCTCTTGGTGGTTAGAGTTCTTTCCCTCCCTCCTCAAATTACCTTGTTTTTCACTTATTTGTGCACACATTGGATCCTACCCAGTAGAATGGAATATTATTGATGACAGAACTACTTTTAATTTTGTCTTTGTCTCATCAGTGCCTTGCTCAAAGTAGGTGCTCAATAAATGTTGTTGAATGTCAGTAACAATGTTTAATAAATATGCTTCTTTTTAGGGGAGTAGAGTATAATGGGAGAACCAGATTAAAGAGTTTTGAAAGGGCAAGATTCAGTTGCCAGGACTAACACTAGCTGGGTGACCTTGGTCAAAGAACTTATTCTAAGTATTAGTTGCTTCATCTGTAAAACAAGGATAACAATAATTTGAGCTAATTACTTCATAAAGTCATTATGAGGATGAAATGCTATCATGTATACAAAAATGCTTTGTCACCGAAGTATTATAGAAGTGCAGGGTATTGTTTTTTTTAGCTTAATTGCTCTACTCCAGATAACACTTTAACTGCAAGGGCAATGTAGTATGGTAGAAAGAAAAGGGTCAAGTTGCCCAGTCAGCCAGTCAACAAGCCTTTATTAAGCACTTACTGTATGCTAGGGACTTTGCTAAGCACTGGGAATACAAGTAAAGGCAAAAATCACCCCTGGCCTGAAGGAGATTGCAGTTTAATAGGGAAGACAAATATGAAACTAACTAGGCACATGCAGGATATATAGAGTAGATGGAAGATAATATCAGAAGGGAATCACTAGGAGCTGGGAGAACTAACATGAAGGCTTCCTGCAGAGAAATTATATGCAAATGGAGTCTTTGGATGTAGTATCTAAGGACCTAGGTTCCAATCCCAGCTTTGCTACTACTTATGTGACCTTGGGCAAATCACTTCCCCTCTCTAGGCTTCAATTTCCTCCTCTGTAAAAAGAGAGAGTTGGATAATATGATCTCTAAGGTTCCTGCTTGTTCTAGCTCCTATAAATATGCCTCCTTTAGAAACTATCCTTTTTTTGTCTCTATCTTGTGTTATTGTGTATTTAATTTTGCAAGCCATCCTACATTCTTTGGGAAGCTGGTGGGTTATAAAATATGAATACATACTTACACATATACATGGGAAGACTTTAGAAAACATATCATTTCATTTATATTTGACTATATGCTATTTTCTTTTTACATAGCATCGGGCCCAGGGTTAAACAGTTTGGGAAGGGAGGGTAGAGTAGGGGAAGAGAAGGGAAGTGGTCACTTGGACCATTTGTTCCCTTTTGACAGCACATTTTCCCTTTTAGTTCTCTCCCTCTACTCTAACTGCTTCTGTCATGTTTGCTCCCGATGTTCAAGCTCTAGAAACCTACTGCACCAAGAAACTGCTAGAGATTGGGGCAGATACAAAGAGAGACAAAGATAAGTAAGGCACAATTTCTACCTTACAGTCTATTAGAAGAGATAAAAACAGGTACACAGATAATGCTAATCCAAAATAGAATAGAGTGAGTTCAGTAAGAGACATAGGAACACCAAGCTATTGCTTTGAGCTCCCAGGAGGGTAGAGATCACTTCCAGTGGGGTGCTGGGGTTTGATACTGATCTGCCCTGCATCTTATTCCCTCAAGGCCAGGCTTTTTATTCCTTCTAATGTGACAATTAACTATTTCAACAAACTAATCAGTGTTGGTAGCCTAGACTTCTCCCTCCTCTCTCCTCCAGGCAAGGTTTTTTCTTAAAAAAAAAAAAAAAAGATAAAAAGCCCTGTTCCAGGTAACAAATGTACTTTTAACAGTGATGCTCTGTGTTTTGGTCATATTCCCCACCTCGCCACCCACTTGCCCATCCTCTGCCCTCATCTGTCTTTTGTTTATGCTATTCTCTTCACATTCCTGAAAAACAACAATAACAACAACAAAACCAGGACATTTTCTTCAAGGTCTAATTCAACTCTTACCTCCTCTCAGAGGTCTTTCCCAACCATTATAGAATACTATCTTTCCCTCCCATTTTTTTTCTTCCCCTTCCATAAGCTCCTATCATCTTCTCTTTTTATTTAACAGGTTGTGACAATGCTGAGTAGAGAGTGGGCCCTTAACTTATTGTCTTGTTTCAATTATTTTCCCTGTTTTTTTTTTGTTGCTGTTGTTGTTTAATCTAAGAAAGTTAATTTAATAGTAGGAATTTCAGTTGAGGTAGTAGGAAGGTGGCAGTAAGACAAGTCAGGAGGTGGGGGGTGGGGGGCAGGAAAAGCCAGGCCTCAAGACAAAGGATGGAAAGCCCCTAATTTGCTTATCCATAAAACTAACATTGACCTGGAAGCCCATTTATGCATCATTTTCTCTGGGCACCTTTGATTTCATAGGCTGCAAATGACTATGTAGTAAGTCAAGAATTATACTTTGTTTGTTTTGTAATTCCCTGTACCTAGTATGGTATTCTATCTACAGTATGCACTCAAATATTGTTGACTGACAGAAACTGAGAAATCATGGGTCTCAGCTTTCCCTTTTGATCCACGATGAACTAAAACTTTCCAAAATTTATCATTATGCTCTTTATTCATTGAAATTACAAATGTGGCTAATTTTACATAATTGTGTAATTAATGTGTAATTAGGCTATTTTACCAATACATTGTAAAATATCAGTCATTCCCTGATATATAGCCTACCCCCATGAAAGCTCTTTATAACAAAGAAAAACAACTAATCAAAACCAGCCAACAGAGCATCTGTGTCTGACAATATATGCAACATTCTGTACCCATAGTCTTATTCCTCTTTAATTAGAAGGAAGTGTATGTTACCATTTCCCAGAGCTCTTACCACTTATTATAAATCATCTTCATTCAGTTGCCTTTTAGTGTTGCTTTCATTTGCATTATTCTAGTCATTTATAGATTGTTCTCCTAACTCTGCTTACTTCACTCATCAAAGCAAACAAATTTTCTCAAGTTTCCCTGAATTTATTACATTTGTTTCTTACTCCATTATATTTATATAACAAAATATGTTCTGATATTCTCCAATTTCTGGGTACTTAACTTCATTTCTAATTTCTTATCCCAAAAAGCGATAGTATGAATTTTCTGTAATGTATGAGATAATTCTTTAAACCTTTGATCTCCTTGGGGGTATATACAGAGTAATGGGACCGATGGTTCAAAGAGTCTGAACAATTTGATAACTTCTCTTATATAATTAAAATTGTTTTCTAGAATGTTTAGATCAATTCACAGCTCTTAGCTGTAGCATATTAATATATTTGTTTTACAATAGCTTTTCCAACACAGGTTATTTTTGTGTTTCATCTAGTCATTCAAAAAACATTCATTAAGAACTAATGAGGGGCAGCTAGGTGGCACAGTGAGTAGAGAACTGGCCCTGGAATCAGGAGGACCTGGGTTCAAATTCAACCTCAGACACTTAATAGGAAAACTAGCCATGTGACCTTGGGCAAGTCACTTAACCCCAATTGCCCTCCAAAAAGCAAAAAAAAAAAAAAATGAACTAAATGTCAGACCCTGTATTAAGTCATGAGGATTTAAATAGAAGCAAAAGGAAAGATAGGATGTGCCCTCAGGGAGTGTACATTTTAATGAGAAGACACATAAAAAAGAGTGAAAAGTGTGTGTGTGGGGGAAATAGTCAGAAAGAGCATCATGGCAAAGTCAAGAGAATGAGAGATGACTGGTCTGGGGCCCTTCCCCCAATGGAGGTGCTGGAAGGGACTTAGCAATGGGAGAAGAAACTCGCAGGAACACTGTCTGGAGGCAGCTGAGGCATGGTAATTAAGCCTAGAGAATTTTTTTCATCATCTTTGCTGATTGGAAGGATTTAAGGTGAAACTTCAGAGTAGTTACTTGGATTAGTAATTAATTAAAAAACAATTTTTTTGGTTGTTGTTTGATTGCATTTCTTCTTTTGAAAACTGTGTTCACATCCTTTGCCCACTTAGGAAAATTTTTTAAAACAGAGAATCAGAGCATCTCCAATTGCTAGGTGAATAATTCTACCTAGATTTCCCATAAAAATATCATATACAACATGGCCCAAACTGAACTCATACCTTTCCCAATAAACCTGCCTCTCCTTCAAGATTTTCTTTCTGTTTTGGGCACTACCACCTCAAGTTTATAACCTTAGAGTCATAGTAGTTTCTTCTCATTCATTTTTCCTCCTTACCTTCCTCACCATAAACAACCAGTTGCCACGTCCTATCAGGTCCTATCAGGCCGATGTCTTTTGTATCTATCCTGTTCTTTCTATGCATGCAGTGATCACCCTAGGTCAGGCCTTCAATCCTCTTGCCTCCTACCCAATTGGTCTCATTGATTTTAAACTTGACATTCTATAGTCCACCATCCACATTCCTGTCAAAATAACCTTAAGGTTTAAAGTTTTTAAAGTTCATACTATGTTATTTTCCTGGCCAATAAACTTCAATGGCTCCCTATGGCTTTAGAATTATATACAAAGTTGGGGGTGGCAAGGTGGTGCAGTGAATAGAGCACTAGCCCTGGAGTCAGGAGGACCTGAGTTCAAATCCAACTGCAGACATTTAACACCTCGTAGCCATGTGACCTTGGGCAAGTCTTTTAACCCCAACTGCCCTGCTTTCCCCCCTCCAAAAAGCAAAAAAAAAAAAAAAGAATTATATACAAAGTCGTCAGCCTGGCTTATAAAACTTTCCATGATCATGACAATGAAACATGGGCTTTCCATTGATTATCTCTTATCCCACTTTACAACTTATCAACTTTTTTATTCTGGACATACCAATCATATGTGTTCTGGACTTCACAACTTTGATACCACTTCTCTTGCATTATTTCTTATTTATAATATGTTTCACCCTTTTCACATTAATTTTTTTTTCTATCACCCTTTGAGTATATTTTAACTCCCATTCTTCAGACTATAGTATTCCATGACTCCAGCCCCTTACCTTTACTCAAGTTTATTTCTTATAAACAACATATTGTTGGATCCTTTTTTTTTTTTTTGCTTTTTTTTTGGAGGGGGGAAGGCAGGGCAGTTGGGGTTAAGTGACTTGCCCAAAGTCACATGGCTAGTAAGTGTTAAGTGTCTGAGACTGGATTTGGACTCAGGTCCTCCTGACTCCAGGGCTGGTGCTCTATTCACTGTGCCACCTAGCTGCCCTATTTCTTGACTTTTATCTGTATGTTAAAGTTGGACTCTGCTCCTGTGGCGAAGGGGATACTCTCCCAAGATACTAGTTTTTATATTACTATTTTCAGAGCTAGGCCTAGAAGTCTGTAAGTTTTTGGTTCTTCTAAGATGGTATGATCTAAAGAGAGGTATGGTCACTGCTCTCCTGGCCTATGCTCTGGTCTGTGAGTGACCATAAGAACTTTTCTCCACCCTGGAACTGTGACCAGGGTCCTTTCTCTCCTGTGGCCCCAAGTGCTTTTGCTTCTTAAGGCCCTGGGATCATGAATCTGACTCCTGCTTTCCTGCAGTTGCAAACATCAGTACTCATTTCTGCCTTGAATCTGAGACTAGGGCCCTTGCTCCACCATGAACATTCTTCTCCATCCTGGGCCTATGACCAGAGTCCCTGCTTCCCTGCCAATGAAATACCTAGTACACTAGCATTCTTCCTTGCCCTGCGACTGTGACCTGGAACTGCATATGTGCAATGCAACAGAGTCTTATGCCCAATGCCAGTAAGGGTCCTCTGTAATCTCTTTTTGATTATTTGACAGTTCCCTTATCATCTGTGGACTGAAAACTTCCAAAGCCCTTGTAGCTTATGCAATTCTTCCCAAGACCCACTTCAGGCTTACCGGGGCACAGCCTTTATACACTGAGCTCTAGGCTGGACCACCACCCTGGTGAGATAGACCTTTCCTGCAGACCTCCTAAGCTGTTTTGGGCTGGAAATTGTTTTACCCTGAACTTTTGTTGATTCTGCTACTCCAGAATTTGATTTGAAGCATTACTTTCAAGTTGTTTGGAGGAGAATTTGGGAAAGGTCAGGGGAGTCCCTTCCTTTACTCAGGCATCTTGGTTCTGCCCTCTCTTTCAAGATATATATATATATATATATATATATATATATATATATAATCATCTTCTCTGATTTTGCCAGATGTATGTGGGACCCTTGTTGGAAAAGACCCTTGAAGGCAACATTTTGCTGGCCAATTCTAATGCTATTTTATTGTGCCCAAATAATAAACACAGTGGGATCTTGTATTCTTTACACCTTCCAGTTAATTGTGCTCAGAGCAGGTGTGGTGGTCTAATAAATAATATGCTGTTCTATACATTCTTGCCTACTCTGCACACAGAACAACACATTTTTATTAACATTTCTAAAAACCTTGTTTGTTGAACCTTTGCTACACTTTATAAATTACCTCATAGTCCCTAAAGAGGATTTACTTTCCAGGAGATTAAATCCTACACAAAACGGCAGATTCAGATAATCCCCACCCAGATGCTACCATGTGCTGCTGTGTGGTTTGGGACTGAGCCCAGGGCGCTATGGCCATATTCCAATGTCGGGAACTACATTCTGACAACCAAAAATTTCCCTGGGACTTTAAGTTTATTCAAGTATCTTCATTTCTGGTCCTAATCCATTGCTGGGCTGGGCTAATGGGGACTGTTTCTGTTAAGTGAAATGCTAATAGCATATCAATGAAAAGCAATTATAAAATGGCAGACAAAATTCCTGTTTAAAGCAGAATATTAGCATCTCTTCTAGCTTCACTCCTTGTGCTTTGCCAGAGTTCAACCTGACATCCAAAGGGGTTTTTGTCAGGTTTAAACAAACAAACAAAAAAAAAAAACTGAAACAACCCCAAAGCTGTTATTATAACTAAGAGTTGTAAGATCTTTGTAAAAAGAGATTTTTAATTCCACGTAGTCTCTTTGTTCTTATTTCACTGATTCATTTATTAGGTTTTAAGAGGAATGGATGAAAAAAGGAAGAGGTTAAACAACTATTGATTCCTCTCTGTCAACCCAGAAACCACTGGTTTCTTCCCACAATAAAGCCTAGAAAACAAAAACTTGTTCCTTATAGCAAATAGATTGTGTTAATGATTCAGACTGAATGACTAAAAATAGATAAAAGATTTAAGGCTGAAAGAGACCTTAGAAGACATCTATCTCATCTTATTTAAGTTTTTCAAAGTAATTTTCATGTTATCTCATTTGCCACTTACAACAACTCTGGGAGGTAGATGCTATTATTATCCCCACTTTATAAATGAAGAAAATGAGGTTGATACATATCACCTGTGATCACACAGCTAGTAAATGTCTGAGGCAGGATTTGGACTCAGGTGTTCCTGTTTTCAAGTTTGCTGCTTTATCGAGTGTACCTCCTATCTAAAAAAACCTGTCTAAGATAGCTTTAGAGGACAGCAAATAATATAAAGAATATATAGGGGGTTAAAATTTGAGTAAGAAGTTTAAGATCTAGTTGCAAGGGTATAAAACAAGGGTGTGGTGCAGCCAGTTTGGACATACTTGGACAGTTTTAAATTTTCACCTCAGAAATCCACAAACACTACAAATCAAGTTCTACTTTATTGTTTTGTTGATTGTCTAGACTTAAGAAAGTGATGGAGAAATGTAGATTAAACCTAA
Organism: Petaurus breviceps papuanus; assembly: GCF_028583685.1. Lineage (NCBI taxonomy): Eukaryota > Metazoa > Chordata > Mammalia > Diprotodontia > Petauridae > Petaurus > Petaurus breviceps. The sequence goes on from NW_027187372.1 coordinate 22,169,933, forward strand.
AAGTGCTTCATTTGCTTTTTTTTTTACCCTACAGAGAGCTAGTTGTTAAACATTTACTATCATATCCCTGCCCTTAACACTTTCTGTGTCATGGATGCCTTCAACAGTCTGGTGAAGTCTATGGTCCTCTCCTCAGAACATTTGTAAATGCATAAAAATAAAATACATAGGATTAGTAAGAATACCAATTAAATTAAAATAAATGTGTAATTTTTTTCTATCCAAGTTTGCGCTCTCTAATGTCTATCCATGGACACCCTTGGGATCTGTGAACCCCACATAAATAATCCCTGGCCTGGAGTGTTTGAAATCAGCATAGTTTGGTACTTAAGGATCTGATTATATTGTGCCAATATTCTATTCACCATTACAGATCACAGTCCCTCTGTACATTAATAGGTGTTCTGCAGAGTTGTCTTGGCTAAAAAAGTCATGGTGATGAGGTCAATGAATCTCTTCAAAATAAATTAGGCTAGTTCTTAGATAATAGTCCCAATAACACTGGGTTTCTACTCAAAACTGTTCTAATTTGGCTGGACCTGTCTGACTTTGTACTGCACTGATGTATCCTTCAAGAAAACAGGATCACCTCCACACTGAAATACGTCTCAATCAAAAGAATATTTTAATTTCTATGCAGTGAAATGGATGCACTTAATCCACAAAAATAAGTCATTTTAAGTAAACAGAAATGGAGGGTTTACATCAAACAAATAAGACTTAAAGAGAAAACATTTTAAACAGAACACCGTAGGTATGTTGGTTTTCTTAAAATGAACATGGTACAAAATGTTGCTATTACCTTTAAAAATAAGACTTTAGTATAAATCATTTGCTTCAGATTATTTAAATAACTTACAAATCCTAGAAAACCCTAACACACTTCCCAAAACAGACTAACCTGTTTTTCTTAAGATCTAAATGAATCTAAGCAAAAACAATTCTCTATAATATTAAAAGATAAGTGATTTCCAAAGCTTTTTGATGTTTTTAGATCTGTTTTTATTGGCTCAGATTTCATTCTTTGTATACAAAATGAATGTAACAAACAACCATCAAACACTACATATTTTCATCCTTAGCAAATTACACTGCAGATGAAATACTGTATCACTAAAATATGGCATCTTGGAGAATTCTGACTACTCAAAAAAAGGCCAGGAAACATTATGTTGGAAAACATATGTTCTGACCCAGAGCCTATAAAGGCCCTTATAATCTTAACACTAAAAGAAGAGTATAACTTTTCTATTATAAGAACCCAAATGACTTAACCATGTGTTATTTCTGCAACTCAAAACATGGCATATCTAACATGATAAAAGACATTTGTATATATTCCTACCTACTCTATGGTAACTCTGTGTGTCCTACATGCCTCAACCAGCATTCTACTTGTTTACTTGCTCCTTGTTTTCTTCATAAATTCTCATATAATAGAATATGTCAGAGAAAATGACCTAAGGTACTTTATAGATTTGTCTTAGGAAGCCATTCGACTCACAAGAGACCGTGTGATATACCCGGGGTCATACAATGAGTGTTGGAAGAGAAATCTGAACCCCGGTCTTTCTGACTCCAAGCCTAGCATTCTACTATGCACCATTGCATCTATACCTGGGCACAAGAAGGAAAGCTGAGTAGTAAGAGAGGCAGATAAAAAACAAATTCCACTTTATTTGGTCAGATGGACATATTTACATTAATGGACAGAATTGATATTGGGAGAAGGGAAACTGGGCAGTGGAAATTGAGAAAAAAATATATTGACAGTAATAGGTTCTAAATAATCCATGTAAGTTTAAATCTTCTTTATCATTTGACTTCCCTAAGACTCTATTTTGTTATCAGTAAAATGAGGACATTGCAACTAGATGGCCTCTGAGGTCTCTTCTAGCTTTTAATCTATTAAGAGTATGCTATTGCCTAGTAATAAGAGAGTCTATTTTGGCTCCAAAGTAGGAATTCTCAATTGTCCATTGAACATTGGCTTCTCCATTGTTCCTTACACATGACACTCTATCTCCCAAGTCTGGGTGTTTTCAGTGACTGTCCCCATGTCTGGAATTGCTCTGTCTACTCAACTCAGCTTCCTGGCTTCTCTGACTTCTTCCAAATCTCAGCAAACTCCATCTATAATCTGTAAATATTTATAATATAAATAAACAAAATACAACAATAAAATTTTGGGGGAGAGAGAGAGAATAGCCTGAGGCATTGACTTATTAAATGCCCAAGGTCGTACATCCTGTGTATGTGTCAAGTGTGTGTGTCAAGACCTTGAGCCCTGATTACAAGGCTGGTATTCTCTTTATCCACAATTGCCACACTGTCTCTCTTGTCTTATTCTTATCTTTCCTCTTTCATTCTCTGTTTTCCTACCCTATCACTACCCTCCAGAGCTAAGGCCTATGAGTCTGACCTGCTCATGACTCCATCTCTGACTCACTATTTCTCCCTTAGGAAGTTACTTTCTCTCAGTGCATGAGCTTCTCCATCCATAAAATGTGCACACTAATACTAGATACCTTAATGCTTCCTGGAATGGTCATGATAATAATGAATACAGAGTAATGTTACTATCCTTCTTACTGTTTTCCCTTTGTAGAATAGAACTATAATTTATCAGGCAAGGCATTACTAAGCTTTGGAAAAGCTTTCAATGCTGTCTCTTGGATGTCTAATACTGTAAACTTACTGTAGCAGTGGTTATGGCAAAAAAGGTATTCAGTTATGATGAATAGTAGCATTGTAAACTCCAATTCAGTTACCAGGTCAAACTCCTATACTCGACCACCAGATGATAATTATAACTCACATTTATCCCTGTGATGTAGAGAGGAGGTTGCACTTTTTTGGGAGGGTGGAAGTAAGGTCTGGACCTTTGGTTTCATCAAGTCTAGGAAATTCCCATTCTGGAAACTCCTTCCACGTTTGCAACTTACAGTCTTAACAAACTGCCTGGAACATTGAGAGGTTAAGTGACATGCTTGTGGTCACACAACTAGTTTGTTTCAGGCACATCTTCCTGACTCCAAGACGCCTTCTATCCTCTATGAGATTGTCTTTCAAGTAAGACCAAAACAGATTATTACCTAAAAATTTTCTATAGTATTATAGCGATTTCCCAACTGTGTTTCTTAATCATTGCTTTTTATTCCTAATTAAATTGGGATCTTATTTTCTAAAACAACTGCTTAAGAGTTCTGATGTTAACTAGCACAATAGCATTTAGATGGTACTTTAGGATTTGCAAAGCACTTTCACAAATACAGTTCTCCCTTCTACTTCGTGAGGGTTAGGAGCATGGTACCCCAGCGATCTGGAAAATCTATGTAAAATATTTTGGCCTTCCATTCATACCAGAAAGAAGTCTGATTTTTTCATTTTCTTTTATGGAGTTTTGATATTACATAATACTATATATATATATATATATATATATATTATGCATTTCTGAGTTTTAAAACTTTTTCTGTGTCTGCTGGCCTTTGGGCGTCATCTGTGGCTTCTACAAAACTCTCCCCAAATTCCCATTTAATTTCTTATGCCAGCCTGTGATATAACCAAACCTCAAATGGGAAAGTTGTAATGTTCTGTAGAAGGGATAACTCTGATCCTTGCAAAAACCCTGAGAAGTAGATGATGTTATTATTCATGTTTAAAAGATAAGGAAACTGAGGCAGGGAGACATTAAGTGACTAATTCAAGGTTATAGACCTTGTAAGTGTTTGAGACTGTATTTGAACTCAGGTCCTCTCTCATTCCAGGTCCAACACTCTATCCATTGTACCACCTAACCATGAACTTAAAAGTATGAGCTTCCTTACCAGGTCTTGTGGGGGAATAGTAGAGAGAGTCTGGATCAGTGATTTCATCAGTGAAGGTAGCTTCCTGGTATTAGGACTTTCGCTTCCAAGGCAGAGAGCAACTTGTCTGCAATTTAATTGTAGAGAATTTTCTAAACTAAACACTGAAAGGTTATATCACTTATCCTTATTCATATGCAGCTGTTATGTCAGAAGCAGGGGGTGAACCCAGATTTTTCTGCTTCTGAAGTCATCCTAGAGATTTACCAGCTCATACCACTTCTCGACATAAGTACAAGAATCATTTATACTCATTTAACAGATAAGTAAATAGGTTTAGAAAGGATAAAAGCAACTTATCCAGGGCCATAAAACTAGTAACTGGCAAAACAAGGAGTTAAGGCCAAAGTTTTTTGACTCCAAGTCTGGTGCTAATTTCATTACATCACACTGTAGTGGTAGTATTAGTATTAGTAGTAGTATTAGTAGTATTAGTAGTAGTAGTAGTAGTAGTAGTAGTAGTAGTAGTAGTAGTAGTAATAGTAGTAGTGGTAGTAATTCATATTTATATAACACTGTAAATTTTACTTAGTGCTTTTACATATATTATCTCTTCTGGTTAAAGTTACCACACTGTTGAAAACTGAATTCCAGTTTAAATTCTTTAGACGCATAACATTTAAATACCTATTTTTACATCTGAGCAAAGTATAAAAGGTAGGAAGTCCCAAGAAAAAAGGTACAAAAACTCATGTAGGCCTTGAGGTATCTCCTTTCATAGGTGGGCTTCCTCTCTCCAACCCAAGACCTCAGATAGAAGATCATCTAAAGGTCAGCACCCACTCAAAACTGGTATTGAGAAGAAAAACAAGTGATGATGGCTATCAGCAGATTGTTAAATGCCTCAGAGTACTGAGGCAGTGATATTTAGGGAGTTGTACTGTCTTCTTAGCATATGTACCTGAGATGTGACAGAATATCTCTCAAAATTTAGGGGCAAATGATTGCACCAGAATGAACTTATAAAGTGTGGCTAGGGATTATGAAGTGCTTGCAAGAAGTTGAAGACCTTATAGGCATGGGTGGTATTTTCATCACCACCCAGATTCAGGAACAAAAGGGAGTCTTGGGAAATGAATAGTTGGTCAAGTCTGAAAATAAGATTTAGATTTTTGGACTATTGTTTAAAACAAAAGAATCATGGGCTCTTGGTTAAAGATGGAATATATCTCATAAGGTCCAGAAAAAAAAAATTTTGTGGAAACATTCAAATCTAATAGGACTTGAAAATAAAGGAATAAAATTGTTCACACACACATCCACAAAGCCAGACACCATAGGGAAGGGTGTCTTCTCTGGCTTCTTGTTAAAATGTCATATGAGACTAGATGCTTTTGTTGGGTTTTGGGTCCCTATGATGGGCAGATGGGGTGGTGGTGATGATGTTGAGTATGTGCTTGGATCACTTCAGTGAAACATGTTCTGACATGTTGACAAAGGGGCTCCTGGTTTGTCCTTGGCCCTTGTGAAGGGAAGAGAAAGTAAGAAGAGGCGTATTCCAAAGATGATTGGCAACTGAACAAAAGGAGTCGTCACCTCAGCAGGCTCAAGAAAGAGGAACATCTACTTTTGCTCTTTTTTTTTTTCTCTTTTGAATGTATGTTTTGAGATTCCAACAAGAACAGTCAACTCAACCAGATAAGGGTAACCAGGAAAAAAACAGCTCTATGGGAAACAAGGGAAGAGGCAATAGATAGAAGAAGGGTTAAACCCTAGTGTCAAATGCTACAGAAATACCTGAGTATGAAGACTGAGAAAGGGCTATTTGATTAGCAAGTTCTTTAGTGACCTTAGAGAAAGAGCGATGGGGACAGAAGTAAGATTATAGTAGGGTAAGTAATGAGCTTATGATGAAGAAATGGGGTCAAATATTGCTGGGATTTGTTTTTGACCTTGTATTATTATTATTTTTATCACCGTTTAGGATGAAGGCACAGATCGCATTCTTATCCATTTTTACAGATGACGCAAAGATAGGAGGCATATAGTTGAGTCAGGATCCTAAAAGCTCTCCACAGGAGAGAGCACAGAGCCAAATCCAAGATTAAATTCAAAAGAAAAAATATAAAGTTTTAGGCTTGGGTATATAAAACCAGTTTCACAGAAATGAGGTTAAGGAGGCATTTAGTTGTTCTGAAAAAGATCTAAAGGTTTAGTGAATCAGAAGCTCACTGTGGGTTGGAAGTGTGATTGTGGCATCCAGAAAAGCTAGTACAATCTTGGGTTATATTTAGAGAGGAATACTTTCCAGGTATAGTGAGGTAATAGTCCCACTGCTCTGTGCTCTCATCACACCTTAGATGTGGTATAATGTTTAGTTCTGAGAGCCACAATTTAAGATAAATATTGATATGTTTGATATGCAAAGATATTGATATGATTGATCTTAAATGTCCAGAGAAGGGCAGCCAGGATAGCAAAAATCCATGACTCCAACTTATATGATGGCTGGGTGAAGGAACTGGGAATATTTAGCCTAAAGAAGAGAAGACTCATGGAGAACGTGAGAACTTTCTTCAAGTAATCAAAGAACTGTCATGTGGAGGAGGGATTAGACTTATTCTGTTTAACCTCAAAGGGCAGACACAGTAAGTGGAAACTGGGGGGGAGGCCAATTTTGGGTTGATTTTAGGGAAAATAATTCCAAGCAGTCTAAAGATGAAATTGGCTGTCTTGAAAAGAGGTGGGTGCCTTTCCTCAGAAGTCTTTTAACAAAGGCTGGATGACCATTTTTCAGGTATATTATTGTGGAATTTCCTTTCATGAATGGGTTGGACTAGATAGTAGTTGAGATTCTTTTCCACTCTCAAATTCTGTAATTCTATAGCTATATTTATTCTGAAGCAGCAAAGAAAATATCCAAATCCTATCTGGCATCCATCTATGATAAGATGACTCCCATGAGTAATCTAATAGTGAAAAAAAAGCACACTGGATTAAGAATTAGATTACCTGAACCCCACTCCCAGTTTGGCCATGTTCAGTCTAAGTTATATGAAATGGAAAGCAGTATAGTGGCACACAGTGGGGAAAGCACTGAACTTGGAATTAGAGCTCTAGTCTTGCCTGTGCCACTAATAAGGGATGTGACTGTGGGCAATCCAAGTCTTTAGAATAAATGATTTCTTTTTTTCTAGGCACTTATATTTAATATCTGCCAGATTCCCCATCAGTAAAGTAGAGTTATAACTGCCTCTTGCCTAACTCAGAGAAGTGTTTTTGGAACATATGAAAGTCCATGAATGGAAAACTTTTAAATCCTTGGACTTTGTAAAAAGTAAACTTAAGGTATTGCTTTGTTTGATTATTCAAAATACAAGTCATCATATAAGCCCATATATTTTTGTAAACTTTTAAAGGGAAATATTCAATGAGTTTATGTAAGGGAGATGATTCTATTTTGGAGCAGAATTAATTTTGAAACAGATTCACCTCTAATAGCTTTAGAGTAATGGAAAGAGCAATAGGTTTAGTCAGACCTGTGGTTGAATCCTGGATCTGATACTTAACAATTCAGTATCTTGGATAAGGGAACAGCTAGGCATCTCAGGGGATAGAGTACCCCATCCTGAAGATTCATCTGCCTGAGTTCCAGTCTAGCCTCAGACACTCACTAGCTGAGAGACCCTGCACAAGTCATTTAACCCTGTTTGTCTCAGTTTTCTCATTAGTAAAATGAGCTGAAGAGGGAAATGGCAAATCTACCCCAGTATCTTTGCCAAGAAAACCCAAATGGGCTCACAAATAATCAGGCATGACAGAAAACAACTAAACAACAACAAATCTTACATAAGAACCTTAGCCTCTAGGCCTCATTTTCTCTATGTGTAAAATAAAGGGACTGAACAAGAAAATTTTAAGAGCCATTCTCAAATAGAAGATGGTGAAAAGATATGAATAGGAAATTTTCAAAGAAAGAAATTCAAGAGATCAATAATCATTTAAAATGCTCTCAATCACTAATAATTAGAGAAATGCAAATTAAAGCAACTTATGAGGTTCCACCTCGTACACATGTGACTGGCAAAGATGACAAAAGAGGAAAGCAACAATTTTTGTATGGGCTATAGGAAACAGGTACATTAGTACACTCTTGGTAAAGCTGCAAGTTGGTCCAGTCATGCTAGAGAACTATTTGGAACTATGCCCAGAAAGTTACCAAATTGCATACCCTTTGACCCAAATATATTACCACTAGGCCTAACTCCAAGGAAACCAAAAGGAAAAGAACCTATATATGCTAAAATATTTTCAGCAGTCCTTTTTCTGGTAACCAAAAATTGGAAATTAAGAGGAAGTCTTCCTATTAGAGTATGGTTAAATAAGTTGTGCTATAAGAATTTTATTCAATATTATTATATGATAAGAAATGATGACATGTACAATTTCAGAGGAAATTGGGAAGATCTTTATGAATTAGTGTATGGCAAAGTGAGTAGAACTAGAAAGACAATTTATACAATGATAACATTATAGAAAAAACTTTGAAAGACTCTAAAATTTGGATCAACACAATGCTAAACCATGAGTCCAAAAGACTGAAATAAAACATGTGGTTGACCTCCTGACAGAGATGATGAGCTTAAAATGCAGAAAGAAGCCTAATACAAGCCATAAAATGGTAATATGTTTTATTGGATTATGTAGATCTGTATTGAGGAATTTATTTGTCAAGTTTTTTTAATTGTTCTAGAAGGTAGTAATGAGGGCAGACTACCCAAAAAAAACCTTGTTACTTTAAAAACAAAAATGAACAAAAATATTCTAGGGTTCCTATTATAAAAGATTCTAAAGGGGATGGAAAAGATCCCTGTAAGGGGGTTTAAATCGTGAAGTGACAACAAGACATTTTCGCCATCATTTTTTCTGTTGGTGATTTGTCACATAGCAATTGTTCTATAGTTAATGATGGCTAACATTTATATAGTTCTTATGTGCCAGGGACTATGCTAAGTACTTAAAAATATTATCACATTTGCTCTTCACAATGATTGTGGGAGGTAGGTGCTATTATTAGATGAAGAAATAAGGAAGAGGTTAAGTGACTTGGCCAGGGTCACACAGCTAGTAAATAACAGAGGTTGGATTTGAAGTCAGGTCTTCTTTACTCCAGGTCCAACATTCTATCTGCTGAGTCACCTAGATTTCCCCTGAAAAGTAGCATTGAGATTAAATAGCAAAGCCTAAAACATGTTGAGACTATGGATATTAATAGGTCTTAAGGTTGCTTCTTCCTACAAACATTACATAAAGTCCTTTATTTTGTTTTATATTTTTAAAAAATTTAAGGTGAGAAAATAATTCTGTTTAAAACCTTTAACTGGAGATTATGTACAATTAAGGCTAAAATATTTTAGAACATGAAAAATTCAGTGATGTTCCTTTAAAAACTAAATTAATTAATACCAAAAATTTTTACTGCAATCACGAGTTAAGGATGTACACAAGAGTAATCCTCACACAGTACAGCAGTTTGGCAAAAAAAAATAAAAGCTACTTCTTTGTTCCAGGTAGAGATGCTGGACCATCCTCATTCAGAGTAATAACTGCCAAGTTGTAGGGTCATTTTCCAAGAAATTTACATTTCTTGGACTCAGTGTTCCAGCTGGTGTATTGATTTTATAGTGCTCTGTTCCAAATCTGAGTTCCAACTCATTGATGGTTCTTTCTAGCATGGAATACAAGGGATGGTTTATTCCAGGAACTGGTGGGGGATGGAAAGGGAATTGAAATCCTTCTTAACTTTAAAGAGCCATGTGTTGACCTGCATTTTTTGGGGTGACAGAGTCATTTATACATGCTGATAGTCTACAAATCCTCCCTGCTTCTGGGTTTTTCTCTCCAGGGGGAGGCAAGCTGTTTCTTCAATAACCTTTCTTGCTCCTGCCTACACTGATGGCTCAATTCCATGTTCTAATTCATTGTCTTCATAAGATTTAAGTAAATCCTCCTTCAAATTTTCTCCTAATTCAATGGCATGCTATAAATCACATACAGGCTATTTCCCCTGCTTTGGCACAGCACTGAAGCTCTTTGGCTATTTCCTTTAAAAGGACCAGATTTATGACACCACTTTGGCTAAAATTTCTGCAACATTTGCCACATTTAGATTGTTAACTTTGCAAACTTCCATTAACTTAAGTGGTAGCTTACTGGCTGACTCTTCACACATACTGAATAATCACTTAGTTTAATTAGGTGTAGGAGTATTATTCCAAGCACTATTTGTTATCTTGGGGATAACAGACAAAAGAAAAGGAGATACTCCTCATTCTGTTATTCAAGATCCACCACTATCTGACTTTACTTATCTAACCTTATCTCCCATAATTACCAATGCAGAGCCTCCACTCTTGTCATGCCAGTCTCTTCAGTACTCTACTCCAATATATCATGTGGTATGACTCCATGATTTTGCTCATGTTAACCCCCTTAGTACCTTGAAATGCCTGTCCCACTCCTCTACACTTATCCAAAACCTATCCATCCTTCACCAGTCTTAAATGCCATCACTTACATAAAGCCTTTCCCCAAAACTCTAGCCCTCACTGATTTTTCCCTTTCCTGACTTCACATTAGTGAGCTCTGCCACTCATTCTGGTACCTAATTATTGTCTTCTTTTTTTATTTTGCTTTGGACAACACACTGTTTACTGTACAAATCTTATCATTCTAGAATTATAAAATATTTCATCTGGAAGAGACTTTATCATCTAGTCCAACCCACTAATTTTACATGTAAGGAAACTAAGGTTCAGAGAGCTTAAAGGATTTGCTCAAGATCACAAAGTTAATAAATAGTAGGGCAAGTATTTTTATTATATGGTGTAATATTAATATGGCTCAGGTTATGATATGTATTGACTTGGTTATACATACAGACAGGTTGTAATATCTCCCTGACTTAGCGCATCAGTATTTCACGAATTGCCTTCTAGGCAGAAAATGAACAAGGTTTAGAAACGAATAAGAAATTGGGTGAGAATTCATTTAGGATATTGTACAGCGCATTCAATAACCATTGAACACAGCATTCCAAATTTAGAATGGACCTCAGTGGTCATATAGTTGGAATAATTCTAATCCTCATGGTTCTTTGAAAGGGATAGTGACTAGATTTGTGATTTTTATTAGTTGAGGTAACTTCTTGGTGACAAGTGTTCTCTACTAATGCAAGCCAGCACTTTCTCTCAATTTAAAGCCTTAAAGAGCTGCCTAGACTCCATATGGGGTCAAGACCCACAGTTTAAGAAGCACTGAAGGGGTCAAGAGTGGAAAAAGTTTAAGAAGTCCTGGACTAGAGCGCTGAGAAGTTGGTTCACAAAGTATGTCAGTGTCAGGACTTGAACCAAGCCTACCTGGATGAAGGGACATCTCTCTACTACTAGCAAATGCTTCTCCTACCACCTTGAACTCATGCTACATTTTTGAATTTATAGCATCATGGCCAAAACCACAGTTCACTATCTAGGTTCAGGTCAGAAATTTTATTCAGGAACACACAATTAAGAGGGAATTAAGAATACAGAATCTTCCAGAACTGCGTACATGGCCAAGTTTTTGTAGTCTAGAAAAAATAAATTGGTTTTGTCTCTCGTTAGTCTTGCAAACAGAACAGAGCAACTTGTTTCACTCTGAAGTAAGCTTTCTAGGTGGAACTAGGCAAAATGCTTTTGTCTAGTACATAGGGAGGGATGAACCTAAATTATGAAAAACAGGACTATTTATTTTGTCTAAAGTGGATGCTGATTCATGTCTAGAGTGAAGGGACCCAAGGCACTTCTCTCTGGGTATCCACAATAGATTTTTTTTCTTAAAATGAATAGAATTTATCAAGTTCTCTTATTCTTTTCAATTCTTACATTCAATAGCAAATGCCTCTCCAAATGAGTTATTGTATGATATATCAGTATTTATACTGGGGAGGGGAAAAGAGAGAATCTTTTTCCCCAGTAAAACCTCAGAGATCTAAGTGAGATTTATTTAAGGGTATTTTTTTTTTTCGAAAGCAATCAGGGTTAAGTAACTTGCTCAAGGTTACACGGCCAGTTATTTCTGGGTGTGGTGCTGAGTGTTTGAGCCCGGATTCGATCCCCAGTCATCCCAACACTGGAGCCGCTGCTCTTACTCGCTGTGCTACCTAGCCGCCCCCTATTTAAGGGTATTCTTTATAGCTGATGACAAGGTATTAGCTCACAAAAATGTTTCCCAACCTTCCCTTTTTGTACAAAAAAGATCCCATTTCCAATGTGTGGCAGTTTTCATTTTCTCTCAGGGACATTCAGGGCATTAACTGATCGGTGAACAAGTACCTCTTTCTTTAGAACCACCTTTTGGGATTTTGAGCATTATTTAATGTGAACCTTATATAACTGATGAAGGAAAGAGAAAGGAAGCTGGGAAACAGTCTTACCCCACAGCTGACTTTGGGGTTATTCTCATAGACAGGAGCCTATTCTTCTTCACCTTGGCCAGGCTCCTTGACCAGGCTTTCTTGGAGCCTGGAGTTCATCCTTCCAGAATATGGCCACAAGTTCATAAGTACAGGTATGGCAAAAACAAGGAACAAAGGTGACAAAATGTGTTCATAGATCCTAGATATAAAGCTGGAAGGCACCCCAGAGATCATTCAGGCAGCTTAAGTGACTCACCCAAGGTTATACAAATAGGTAACATTAGAGGTGAATTTCTTATTTAACTCTTTATTAGCCTGTCTCCAGATTCTAAAGTATGATGTAGATACTATTAATAGGCTAACATTCACTCAGTTGTGTAGCTATCTCATCATGTCAATAAGCTCCCTTAGTTTAATATCTCATATATTAAGTTATGCATATATGTCCATACATGTGTGTGTACATATACATATTTATATGATGGGCCAGCTGGCAACTATAGGTGAGCTAAAATCCTAAAGGCCCTAATAATATACCAGACAAACATATACTAGGAAAAAAATCCCAAACTACAGCATGCCCAATAAATCTATCTTTTACTTGAAGACCCTCATGAGGGGGATCTCACTACCTCCCAAGGTAGACCATTTTAATTTTAGGTAGATTGAATTATTAATAATTTACCCTGATATCATGATTTCAAGCTGCTCCCTGTTGCAAAAGTCTATTTTTTCATTATCAATATTCTTCCAGAAATGTTACATGATTGTGAATCAAGGAACACTATGGTTTCAGAACAGACACAATTACAGGTTACCCGCAGGGCAATTGTGGGGGTAGGCTGGCTGTGTCATATTACCAACATAATGTGTGGGGAGAAATGACATAAAACACATTACCAAAGAATGAATGAATGAATGGAAAAGAATATGGGACTGTTGAGGAACAAAAGTGAGAAATAAGATAATAATCATGACTAGCATTTATATAGCACTTTGAGTGCTTTTACAAATGTCTCATTTAATCTTCACAACAACTCTGGGATCTAGGTGCTATTTTATCCCCATTTTAGAGATGAGGAAACTGAGGCAGATGATGGTTAAGTGATTTGCCCAAGGTCATGTAGATTCTAAATCTCTGTAGCCAGATTTGAACATAGGTCTTTCTGACTCCAGGTCCAGTAATCATCCACAGCACCGCCTAGCTGCTTTGGGCAGATAGTCTACGTATTGTACTGGTAGTCAACAAAATATTAAAATAAAATAAAATACTTTAACATATCTGATCAATACTCTGTGGAGGAGCCATGGAAAGATATGAATGAAAGCACCACAGGCTAAGAAAGGAGGAAAAGGTTATAATCTATGCTGGAAGAGGGCATACCCATGCAAAAGAGAATTCAGATCCAGTGAAGTGTTGAATGAAACAAACTATATGTGTAGACAGCCTGTCTTGCCCATAAGCTCATTTAGGGAAGAAAAAACACTACATTTCTTGTATATCCCTTTCCAAAGACTAACACAGTGCTAAGAACATAATATGTGTTCCATAAATAGTTATTGTAGTGATTTGAATAATGGCAGAAGGATAGACTAACATTTATCCTGACAAGGTCCTCACAGCTGAAGGTCAAAACCTTTGGAGATCAGGGCATGAAGTCTTGTAGGGAAAGGAAGGACTTGAGGAGCCAAGCAGAACTTCTATAACTAGCTGGCCATCCTTGAGTTAGATATTTCAGAACAGAAGTCTAGTTCTCCAAACATTGTGATTCCATAGTACTCTCCACACTTCATAGTTTGGGAATGAAGTGAGGCTATAATAATGTGGATATTTGCTTGTCAGAAGTTCACAGCTTAGATTGACACTATCTGAATTCTGGAAGGCAGTTAGGTGGCACAGTGGAAAGAACATAAGACATAAAGTCAGGTAAGACCTGAGTTCAAATCTTCATCAGATATTTCACAGTTTTGTGAACCTGGACAAGGCACTTAACCTCTGTCCCGCTCAGTTACCTCTTCTGTAACATGGGGATAATGACTTCAGACTTCAGAGTACAACTTCAGAGTTGTAAGTATAAAAGGAGATAACATTTGTAAAGCATAGTACCTGGCACATGGCATTGCTTGTTCAGTTGTGTCCTACCGTATTCCTCATGACCCTGTGGACCATAGCACACGAATACTATCCATGAGGTTTTCTTGGCAAAGATAGTGGAATGGTTGGTTTGCCATTTCTTTCTTCAGTGGGTTAAAACAAACAGAAGTTAAGTAACTCACCCAGGTTAACACAACTAGTAAGTGTCTAAGATCAGATTTGAACTCAGGTCTTCTTGCCTCCAAGTCCAGTACTCTATCCAGGGAGCCATCAAGCTGGCACATAATAGACTCTATATAAAAAATTTATTCCATTTCATTTCTTAAAATGCTTTGCAAACTTTAAAGTACTATATAAATGCTAGTTAGAAGGAAGAAGAGGAGGAGCAGATGATATCCCAATACTATCTACAGAAAAATACTGGACAATTTGCTTTCTCTTTACATCATTCCCCTCTGTTCCCTAACAGAGAAGTGGGTGCATGGGTTTCATATAAATACAGGAGGGCCTGCTTAAAGGCCCCAGTAAAATTATCATTCTAACTTGACCTTGTGGACAGGGTCTGCAGTTCTTTCCACCTTGCATAAAACACAGCCTGGTGACAGCAATTGTTGTCTGCAGGTTGCGTCACTGATTGACACCTTTCGTTTTCTCCTCTCCAGCTGCCCATGGCTTTTGTTTCATTTGCGTAGAGTGCCCACGAGAAGCACTTTGGTCTTTTTGTCTTTTTCAAGTTCCAAACTCCAAGTGAATAAATGGAATTGCTGGTACCTTGCCAGATACGTGTGCTCTGTCTGAAAGGAAAACAGTAAGCAATCCTTTGTGTTTGAAAAGACAGAATTCAGAGATTACTAGCCTGACAGGTTAGGTTTAAGACTCTCTCCCTTTTTCCTTTGCCTCATCCCCCTTTCTGTCTAATCTTCTTTTGATAGCAGAATGGGTTGACTTAAGAGTACCTTTGCTAATTAGAATCCAGTTGGATTGGATGTGGGGGTGGGACAATTTTTTTTAAAACCCTCAAAACTATAAACTTTGAGCAGCTAGTTTCTAAATCATCACTATCCCTAAAATGAGTCTAATGTCACTGGCCCTGTTAGATAATACATTTTTGCTGTCATAAATAATTCCTGACCAGTTAATTTCAAAGTATTGGGATATAGCTGCTTCCATTTCATCCCCTTATGCACTGTACATACAATTTTACTTTAAGCAGCCTTTTCCCCCACCCCAAGAATGTTCCTCTATTTCTTCCTGGTGCTATTTCTAAACATATGGCACTCAGCTCCCCACTCTGGAGAGAAGAAAGCAGACTATCACATACCAACAGAGGAATGCCCAGAGTATCCCTAAATAGGCTCAAACACAGAAGAGGGTGAATCGCACACTGAACATATTTGCACTGCATTTTTATTTGTAACCACGAGTCTTGTGTGTTACTCCAGTTAGAAGGGTATGGTTGATGTCTGTTGGGTAGGATCCAGGAATCTAGTCTTGTACGGGCAGCAATTCTCTCATAGACACTGCAGACATGTTCCTGTGCTTTCTTCTAAGTGGCATAAGAAAAATCCTTTGCTCATGTCCCATCTCCTGCAGGAAATCTTTTCTGACCCCCTTCACCGTCCTTAGTCATTACAACTTTCTCTCTTCTCAAGTTATCATGCATATTATATGTCTCTCTCTCTATATATGTATATATATGTAAAACACAAACACATACATATATTATATACATTACATATATATTATTTATCCTCCTTTCCCCAATAGAATGTAAGCTCCTTGAGGACAAGATTATCACTTGGAATTTATATCACCAGTATAGCGTCTTTACACATTAACAAATTGCTTTTGGATTGAATTAGATTGTCTCCTTAAGTGAATCTGAGAGATGGGCCAGGAGGGAGATTTTTTTTTTCTTTTCTGGTTAGGAAGCTGATTATCTGGATGCAGAAGAAAACCAGACTAAACTTGAAACAAGAAAGTGAGATTAAAAAGCTCCAGCAGCATTAATTTACCAAAGATAAAATAAGATTAAATATAATCAGTTGATCCAAAGACATTCATAAAACATGCTTCACACTAATGGTCAAGCTCACAGACATGTTTCAAATACTTATGACATACAAATACAAATGTATACTCTTTAGAATATAGCTTGCTGTACGTGGAGTTCCTAGGCACTAGGAAATTGTGCTCTTATTAAGGGCTAGGAGTTCATATAGTTCCATAATATGTGAAGTGATAAGGGAAGGAAAGAAGAAAAAGTAATAAATTATTTTTATTTTTTAATAATTTTAATTAAAAAAATTAGTCTATAAAAAGCCTTCATAGTGTACCACAAATATAAAACTGCATCCATGATATTTAGAATACAATAATCCAGCATTAAGATATAGTGAGGTAAATTTATCATCTACAAATCTGTGGCTTCCCACTGCCTCCTAATCATACACATCTGACACTTTCAGTTTTGCCCCCTGCTAGAGTCCCCAAACCCTTCCTCAGAAGACCACATAGTACTTGACCAGGGTCAATGAACTGGGAACTCATTCTCCACCTAACCTTAAACAAATAAACTCTCTTATAAACACTGTGCCTTGGTTTAGCAGTTCTATAATGACACTGAGCTAAATTCCCTTTCCAATTACTCACACCCAACTCCCTGAGTGAATGAATGTGGGACTTATAAGACTAGTTAACAGAAGATAGAGTTTGATCCTTGAAACACAGTCTACCTGGATATTACATATACCATAAATGTGAAGTCAGTACGTGTGTTTCATGAGTATTTGGAACAAAGTCTATAAGTCATTAGTATGGGCAATGCTCTGGGGGCTCACCAGAGAGGTGTTTTGGTTAAATGACCATACCTCTAGATACCTATTCAGTAACATAAGTTTAGAAAATGAAAACATCTGACCTGATATAAAAGGTTGCTGAGCATGAGTGGAGATTATTTCCAACTTCATACTCCTTAGAACAATTTTTAAACATCTCTCTCACCACTGAGCAAACTGATTTTTCCTTTCCACAACACACACACACACACACACACACACACACACACTCATTAGTAAATATTAAACTCTGCAAAAGTTCTCCTAGGTGACCACTCACAAAGGGCATGGGGTGAGTAGGCCATCTTCCTAAGCAAGCTAATTAAAATGAAAACAATACCAGGCAGAGGCAGAGAACAATTTCCCACATCCCTGTGAAGACTTCATGCTTGATAGCATTTGGTGTAAAAGCTCTTGCTGGACCCTGGACCTTTCGTGGCTTGCTTGGTATTGGACTATTCATTCTTGATATCAGCTACAAAGAATAAGAAGAGTCTTTGACATTCTATCAACCCAGAGATATAACTGAGGTACCAGTGTATGGCCCTATAAGGGTAAGCAAAAGGTCTATCAATCAGGCTAGTCACCGAAATGGTACAAATATATCTTTTAATTATATGCACATTTTCCAAAGCCAATTATCACTTATTTTCCCCTTCAAAATTTAGTTGTGAAGCAAGATTGCAAAACATTAAAAAGAGTTGTGACCATTTAATATCACCTTTTGTATTCTCCAATTTTTTCCCTAAGCATGATAAATCTATATGGAAAATAGGGGATTCTATAACTCAAAATACCTAAGGAAACTACACAGCAGAAATGTATTTAGCACACCCCCACCTTAAAATTAAATTTCTGAAAATTCAGATTTAGTTTTATTCTGTCATAGGGAATACTTACAAAGCTATAACAAGAAATATTCTGTTAACCTGCCACAAAATATATTTCTGAAATATAAATTCATTTGACAAATATTTGCTGACTACTTTGTGCAAGGCTCGGTAGGAGTAAAGGACACAGGATGTAACAGAAAACCAAGGGGCTTCCCACTGTCTTTAAAGACATCTTTGTGGGCATGCTTCTCGGACTGAACTGACAACCAAAACCATGACATAAAAAATAACTATATTAATCTAAAAGGTACTTGTGTATATTGTTTTTCTGTTTTCCCAGCACTTAGCACTGCCATATAGGAAGTACTTAATAAATGCTTGTTGACTGACTGAATGACTAACTACCTAAAGAAATTTCCAATTGGTACTTATTGTTTGTTTTAATGTATTTAGTCTGATCCATAGGAATGAATATTCTATTTAATGAAAGTACTTTTTTCATTGCTTTCAAATTTAATTCAATAAACACTTATTAAATATCTTCTTTGTACCAGGAGCTGTACTAGGTTCTGGGAATGCAAAAAATGCATAGAAACAAGACAGTCTCATTCCTCAAGGAATTTACATCCTAGGGAGCAGGAATGCAATGTATATAATAAGTAAGCAAATGGAAAGCATATATAAACTAATACTAAACAATTACAAGGGGGAGAAAGAACTGATACTGAGTCTGTGTGGGGGGGGGAGGTGAAGGGTATCTGGAAAGGCCTCATATGGGCCTCTGAGCTGTGCTTCAAAGGAAACTGGGAGTTCTACAAGGCAGAAGTGAAAACAGAATATGTATACTCTAAACAAGAGGAAACGTGCAAAGGTATAGAGTTGCTTTAAGCTCTAAACTCCTTAAGGACAGAGTTTTGGGTCATTTAATTTAATTTCTTGATCTCATACTTTTCATAAACACCATTGAATCTAGTACAATGCCTTACCAGTAGCAAATGCTTTATAAATGCTTGTTGAGTGAATAAATGAATGAATTCATTATCTTTTCCCCCAAATCCTCCTATCACCCCCTTCCAAACTTACTTGTTACTGTCTTTAGTCACCCAAGATTCTCAGCTTCAGTGTTATCCTCAATACCCCACTCTCCATCACCTCACATATAGGTACAATACCAAATCTTGTCCTTTTTTTCCCCACACTTCTCTCTGCTAACAGAGTTCAAAACCTCATGACCTCTTGCCTAGACTATTGCAATAGCTTCCTGATTGGTCTGCCTGCCTCACATCTTTCTCCATTCCAATTCATCCTCAAGGAAGATGCCAAAATGATTTCCCCAAAGCATAGGTCTGATCATGTCTCATGTGTGCATGCATAATACATATATACATACATATTACATACATACACACATACGTGCGCACACACACATAGAGCACACCATCCAAAAAATGCTGATGATTCCCTATTTTTTCAGGGATGAAATTTCAACTTCTCTGTTTGGCTTTTAAAGCTCTTTATGACCTGGCCTCAACCTACTTTTCCATGTCAATTCCACATTACTTTTCTACTAGTCAAACTATACTAGGCCACTTACTGTTCCTCACATACAATGCTCCTTCTTCCATCCCAGATGGTCTGCCTTTGTACATTTGGTGTCTCTAATACCTGGAATACTTTCCTTCTTCATTTCTACCTTTTAATCCCTGGTAGCCTTCAAGACTCAATTCAAGTATCACCTTTTGCAGGAGCCCTTTCCTTGTACTTCCATTTACATCCTGCTTTTCCTTCTAAGGTTACTTTCTATCTGTTTGGCATGACTCTTTATATGAAACTAATCATTAACAGGTCTCCTATTAGAATTAGAATTAGTTCTTTGAGAGTAAGAACTATTTTTTTTGCTTCTTTCTTTGTATTCCCCAGGTCTTAAAACAGTGTCTGGAACATAATAGGGACTTAATAAATGTTTTATGATTGACTGATTGAAATGATAGAAGTCACAAATGTTGATTTCACTTGTAGTCATATAGAAAGGAAGGAAACAAGCATTTAGTAAGTACCTACTGTGTGCTTGACACTGTCTAAGCACTTTACGAATATTATCTCATATTTTCCTCACAACAACCCTGGGAGATAAGTGCTATTATTATCCCCATTTTACAGTTGAGGAAATCAAGGCTGACTAAGGTTAAGTGACTTGTCCAGGATGAAACAGCTGGTAAATGTACGATGCTATATTTGAACTCAGGTCTTCCTGACACCAGTCCCATTGCTTTCTCCACTGTGGCACCTCACTGCAAATAAAGCCATTACAAATATGTAATAGATAAGAATATCTAGGGATGTCTCTGTCTTTTCCCCATTGTATTATGTCTTTATGTTTGTATTTTTCAAAATATCAAAACTCCTTATCTCTTAAGATTCAGAGGTGGAAGGGACTTTAGCATTTATATAGCTAAATTCCCTCATTTTAGCATATAGGGACACCAAGATATGGAGAAAGTGACTTGCCTGGGGTCTTATCGATAATAAATAGTAGAGATAAGATTCTGGACCTAATGCTCATCTCAAATGTGATAATCTACATAAATAAAGGGCTTTGCATATCTTCAAGTGCTATATAAATGTGAGCTCCTATATCATTATTAATAGTAGTAGTATTTCTGGAGTCTCCAGCTCCCTAGTCCTGAATTAATAACAAACCAG
Organism: Petaurus breviceps papuanus; assembly: GCF_028583685.1. Taxonomy (NCBI): domain Eukaryota; kingdom Metazoa; phylum Chordata; class Mammalia; order Diprotodontia; family Petauridae; genus Petaurus; species Petaurus breviceps. Next base: position 22,190,665 of record NW_027187372.1, read on the forward strand.
AACAAGAATTTTAGTTAAAGAGACTATCGGAAAAATGTTAATAAAAGGAAGATGGGAAATTTCTTCTATTAAATCACATTGGAAAGGATATTGTCGTCTCACTTGGGTCTTACCCTTGGGATCAGAATCCTCTTCCTAAAGATGCTGTTTTGTTCCTGAGTCATAAAGCATAGCAGAATATAAATCTGGAATTTTGCTCTACTGACTGACACAAAAGTGCAGTAACACAACCCTGCTCTTAGTGTATGCTGCAACCCCAGGCAGAAATGTATTATGCAGATAAATCTCCAGTGTAATTTAAATTGAAGAAATCAATGCACCTTAACCTCTCAGATTCATGCTTTGCAAGTAGACAGAGTATGAAGAAAATATTGCAGGAGAAATACCTTTCTGAAATGATAATGAAAGAAATGAACAATTATGTACTTTTTGTAATGGCTTTCATTAAGAGGGAAACAGTAAGAAATGTGTGATATTAAATGCAAGAAGAGAAGCTGGAATAGAAGGCTTATAATCTTAGTTCTAAAATAGATTCTCTTTCTGGCCTTATACAATTGAGTTAATCTCTCTGTCTTTTTGTTTGTAAAATTGGAGTACTACTTTCCAGCTTCCTAAGAATTTGTTAGGAAAAGCAATATTTACCTGCAGTCCCTATGAATATTTGCTTTACAAAACAACTTAAATACAGAAATACCCTCTCCCTCTTGCCCAATTCTGCCAGAGTCTTGCTCTCACATTTAGAGTCCCCATTGCTCTGCTATCAACTAAGTTTTTGAGTCCTAAAATTGCCAACCAATTCTTCCAGAGAGACCCTATGGTATGGTTCAGATTTAATAGGCCTGGGACTGGAGCCTACCATTGCTACCATAATCCATCCACATAATAGGTATAACAGAAGTCCCACATAACTCTGGAATTCCTTGCTATACCAGGTTCAGCGTGAGGTTTTTGGGGGGTAATCATAATTATGTTACAGTGGAGAGGGCACTGTCTTTAGAAGCAGAAGAACTGGATTAATATTCCACCTTGACCAAATCACTTACCCTTCTTAGGCCTTGACTTCTCCATTTGAAAAATGAGAGGACTGGACTAGATGACTTCTTCTTACTGTTCTAATTCTATGATCCTTGAATCATAAGTCAAATAGAAAAACATTTAATTAGAATAGAATAACAAAGTAAATAACAAAGGGTGATCAAATAGTCAAATCATCCTTTACTCTCTCATGCCTGTAAGAGAGAGAATACTCTGTAGTCAACGCAACATTCAATAACTATTAGGTCTATAACACCTCTCATGGTTCTGTTTCTTGGCAACCAAGCTTGCCTCAGTTTTGCTCCTTTCTTTCCCCCCAAGGCTTTTGTTCCCTCTTTTTCCACTGTGCTGAAGCTAGCATGTATTGATGTATCATCTTTCCCCATCATTGGGTAAGGGAAAGGAGTTCCTTTCACCTCCCACCATGCCCCTCTCATCTAGTGCTCAGGACTACAAATTATCCTGTAACTTAAATCAGCCTCAAAGAAACATGTAATATCCTTATTATTGTGAGAAGGAAGGGCCTTACATTTCTACCATACTGGCAAAGATTCTCATCCCCTTTACATGAGTTAGGGAGGCTTTGTGGGGAAAGACCCTGAGAAGCTATTAAAATGTATGACATTTGAACTATGGGGAAATCCCTCGAGTTCTTTGCTTTATAGATTTAGAGCTGGAAAGCATCTCAGAGCTCATCTGGTCCAGCTGCCTCATTATACAGGGGAAACTGAGGCCCAGGAAGGTGAATTGAATTGTCCAAGGTCACACAGGAAGTGAGCAACAGAACTAGGATTCAAACCCAGGTGCTCTGAGGTCAAATCCAGTTCTGTTTCCACTACTCTATACTATTGTAACCATATTACAAAGAAACTTTATAAACACAAACCGTTGATGAACTTGGTCTGCCTGAATATAGTAAATGTAAAGTATAGTTGGGATAGCACTATGGCTCCCTGATTGTTTGTTTTAATGAAAGATAATATGAAAAGACATGTTTATGATGGACTTTATCACCATTTACTTTATCTTTTCAGATTAATTACCTACTTTTCTATTATTGAAGCCAGATTTCCTAATTTTGGGTTAGTTTCTATAAATGTTTAATTTCTATGCATACAAATAAGCTCTAACCTGTATCAAATATGTTGTTACTTTGATGCCTTTTGTTATTAATAAGAAGTATGTTCACATCCCCATCATTGGAGGCAGCGTATTATATTGGAAAGAATATTGCCTTTGGAATCAGTGGACCTGGGTTTGAACAACCTTGCTCTGAAATCTGCTACTTGTGTGTCCTTCGAGTCGCTTAACCTTGATGGATCTCAATTTCCTCATCTGTAAAGTGAGATTCTAGATGACCTCTAAAATCCCTTTCAGCTCTAAATCTCTGAGGCCAAGATCTGCAAAAAGTTGTGACTATAGGGGAAGCGAGGTAGTACAGTAGAGCACTAGTCCAGGAGTCAGAAGAACCCGAGTCCAAATCCAGTCTCAGGCTCTTATTAGTTGTATGACCCTGGGCAAGTCACCTAAACCTCATTGTCTTCTTCTATCCCCTACAAAAAGTTGTGACTGTAGCTATCTGTAGGTAGGACTTGTTACCAACTTGAACCTAAATCTATTGTTTTAAAGCAATATTCCAGGAAGAGAACTATCAAGATCTTTTTTTCTTATTTTTGTTGATGCCTCTTGTTTTTACATCATATTCATTTCCAGACATATTCTTCACTCCCACCCAGGGAACCACACCTTGTAACAAAGATTTAAAGAGAAAGAGAAAAAAGAACAATTTTTCAAAGTTAACCAACACTCCGATTGTCCTATAACCTATGTGATATGTCGTACTTATTACACCCCTCCACACACACACTTCTCCAATAAAAAGATCAATTCTTCAATGAAGGGAGCAAGGTACAATATCTCAATTTTTTTCTGAGTCTAGGCTCAATCTCAAAGTAAAATATTGAACACAATTCTCAGTACTGGGTCTTTGTTCTTTCCATTCGTATTCTCGTAGTCTTTGTAGATATTGTTTTTCTAGTTCTGCTTACTTTATTCTGCATTGCTTCATATATATCTTGCCATGTTTCTTTGAATTATTAATTGCCATCATTTCTTATAGCATAATACTTTCAATATTCAAAGGGATCTGTGAACTCAAACAATTTGGGGGTTCTTTCCAATGATGTAGATTTCAACACATCTATGCCTGTCCACTTTGTGTGACTCTTGTCCATGTCCTTTCAAAGTTCACCATACTCACTCTGAATTCAGAAGTCTCAGGCTCAGACTTTGACTCTGTCACTTGGGATGTGTATGACTTTGACTAGATCACTTAATTTCTCCTGGGCCAGATTTTTTCTCATTTGTAACTTGGAGATGGCCTCCAAGGTCTCTTCCAGTTCTATGTCATAGACTTAGCTCTAGAAGGGATCTCAAAGACCTTCTAGTCCAACATCCTCTTTTTACAGATGAGGAGCCTGAGGCACTATAGGTGAAGTGACTTGGTTAAAGAACCTAGGTTTTCTGACTCCAAATCTAGAGTTCTTTCTACTATAGTACATTGTGCTCTAAATCTAAGACCCTACGAAAATCACAAACCATATCATGGAGGTGACTTTTCCATAGCATTTTTTTAAAATAGCTTCCTAATTAATAGCCTTTCATCTTTAACCTCAAGTTAGTGATAACATTGAAGATTCCTTCACCTTCAGACTCAAACACTGCAAAAAAATCCCACAATTATTGCTGACCATTTTAAAGATCTCAACAGTTCTGACTATGAAATCATTGAGTAATGGCTGCTCCCAGCTATGTGATAGGCCAATGAAGAATGTCCACAAATTCTCCAATGCTTCGATATCCTGAAATCAGTCCCCTAGCATCTTCCACATGGATAATACCATCTTGGGGTGTGTAGATATGCTCCTATTCTCCATTTTATAACTGAGGCAGACAGATGTTAAGTGACTTGCCCAGATCATACAACTAGGAAGTATTTGAGGCTGGGTTGAACTCAGATCTTTCTAACTCTAGGCCCAGTGCTCTATTCACTATGAACTAGCTGCTTCAAGTACTGTGAAACAAACCAAAAATATGTAGAGTCTATAGAAAAAGACTTTCAATGCAGCTCAGGTTATCTTTCTCCTATTTGTACTGGTTATTTTCATTATTTTGAAATCTCTTCAAAATTTTAATACTTTTATCTAAAGAACTTTTAGCCTCAGAATCAGACATCTGTTTTCACTGCAATAGCTTCTGGATTATCTGTGTAAAATCAAAATTAACAACTTGCTTTCTAAAAGAATTTGCAATAGGATTTGAAATTAATGGGCAAATCTGAATTTAATATTAAAGTTTCCAAGGGTTAAGGAAGTAGTATGATGTTCATTCCACAAACAGGTCCTGTCATCCAAGAATGCCTCATGGGAATATTTACAAAGCAAATGCATAAGGTTGGTGATGGACCTCATGATTTCTTACTCATACTCCCCAAACCTTATCACTGATTAACAGTCTTTTGCTCTCAAACCTCTTGGTTTAATAATAATATATTATTTAAAAAATACCCCATTCCATTACTCTAGATTTTGCTTCCCTTAAAATAAACAAAAAAATTTTTTTAAAGATTAGATGGAGTTGTGGAGAATAATTATTTTTACTCAAAAAAATCCTTTTACTTTAAATAATACAAGTATTTAAGGCCTTTCACAATGTGGCTGTAGACTGCCTTCCTACACATTCCATATTACTCTCATGTATGTATTCTATGTTCCATCGACCCCTCCCACCTCTATCCATGTGTTTGCACAGGTTACCTCTATGCATGTATGACTTCGATCTGTATGCTCATTCATAGGGCTTTTCTAGCCAGATTCTAGCTAACCACGTGGGCTAGCTTGGAATCTGGAATTTTAGGGATAACAAAACCCCTGGCTGCTTCTAGATAGCCATGTGTGACTTGGAACTAAGAGGTACTCTGGGATAAGAAAGCAAACCTATTACTGGCCATGGAGTAGTGCTAGCCAAAGACTTCGTGGACCTTTGAAAGGGAGTGACCCATTCTCAGGTGAACCTTTATCTTCCTGTCTGCAAATCACAGTGAGAGCCTTCCAGTAATTTTCTGGAAGGCTGGGGGGGAGGGAGTAGTGTGTGGAGTGAGAGGGAGGGAAATAGCTCATCATTTCCCCCCTACACACATACACACTTGCTTCCGAGAAGCAATGAGCACATGGCTGCTAAAGCACATGTTTTGTCAATCTGGAGCCTAAGACTGGATCTCAAAGCCCCAGCTGCCTCTTCTGTGCTGCATTTCTTTTCTGAGTATGGGTAGAGGAACATTAAAGCTCATGATGGATATGTCCAGGCAACTGGCAACTTCAAGAAAGTCAAGAGATTCAGAGGTCCTAGATCCCTTGGTTGGAGATATCTGGAAGCAGAGTAAGCTATAATAATGCCTATTTAGTAGTCCTGAAAACTACTTAATGTTCTGAAGAGATTTAATTCTCAGAGTACAAGTAGCAAAGGCACCGAGTCTTGTTTTAAATCCTCTCAAGCAATGATTATGTTTTGTATTTGGCATTTCTTTTGTACATAGGAAGCAAATACCAGTCCCATAGCTAATTTATATTGTAAACACATCGAATCCTTTTCTACATCCCCTCTTGGGGAGATGCTAGTAACAATCTTATGTCCTAAACCTTAAGTAAAATTTCTCTGGGATGCCAGGGTAACAGGTGACAAAAAAATGTGAAAAAGGAAGCCTCTTCTAGGGGTTCAGATTCTCCCCAAACTGAACCCACTCTAGAAGGGGCCAGTGGGTCCACAGCAGATGAGTGGAGCAGGCTCCCTGGGTTCAGTAGTAGTTTATAGTTACTGGGTTTGAAATGACTTCCATTCTCATTTTCCACCATAGAATAGTCAGCATCTTAGAATCCCAAGTGCCACCTTCTATGGGAAATTTTTCCTGATCCCCTTATTCCACTCTCTCCTCAAAGCACCTTATATTTATTTGTATATATTATCCTCCATACTCTAGGGGAATGTAACCTTCTGACAGCAGGGACTGAATGAATGATCAAAAAAGAATTTATTTAGTATTTGTTATGTGCCAAACACTGTGCTAAGTGGTGGCGATAAAAACACCAAATCGAAGACAATCCCTGTCCTCAAAAAGCTTACATTCAAATATAGGAGGACTGGCACATAAAGGAGAATGGTGACCAGGAAGGAGTATTTTGGTTTAGAAAATTACAAGGAAGAAGAATGGAGGCTAAGAGAGGGAGGAAGGAAGGAAGGAAGGAAGGGAGGGAGGGAGGGAGGGAGGAAGAGAGGAAGGGAGGAGGAAGGGAGGAAGGGAGGAGGAAGGGAGGAAGGAAGGAAGGAAGGAAGGAAGGAAGGAAGGAAGGAAGGAAGGAAGAAAGAAAGGAAGGAAGGAAAGAAGGAAGTGAGGGAGAGAGGAAGGAAGAAAAAAAGCATTTATTAAGTGCCTACCATGTTCCAGGCACTGTGCTAAGTGCTTCATGAATATTATCTCATTTTGTCATCTCAACAATCTTAGGAGATAGGTGCTATTATTATTATTCCCATTTTACAGTTGAAGAAACTGAGGCAGACAGAGATTAAGCGACTTGCCCATGGCATTTAAAAATATCCTTTTGATTTTTTACATCATCATAGTTTCCACCAGGAAGGAAATCTGCCTCATCTACTACCCTACCTATCTGCTCCATAGGGCAGTAAATTGACAAATTATTTTCAACAGCAATGGAAGCATTTATCTGATTATAGCTCCGGAACTAGATAGCAAGATTAGGAAGGAGGAGTTGAGGAAGTGCAGTACGAAAGAGGGTATGCCCCCAGCAGTCAAGCAGGTGGAGATATTGCCAGAGACTGAAATGAAACATGATTTGAGCTGGCTTGCCCAGATATTATAAGGCACCTGAGGCACTCCCCAATCAGGACAGCAAGGCCCCAGGGCAGGATTTTGGAGATGAAAGATTAAGTTAAATCCTCCAAGGCGTCTTCTTTGATCTGGGTAGCAAGACAGCTGTCAAGGAGGTGGGCAGGGATTCAAATGACTGTCTCATTTTTGCATCCTCAATGCCTGGTGTAGCACTTATAGTAGGCACTTAATAATGTTTGTTGAATTGAGCTGGTCAGTTAAATCAGTAAACATGTATTAAGTACCTACTGTTTCTCTAGACCTGTTAAGCTCTGGGAATGCAAAAAGAGGAACTATAACCTCTTCCAACTTAGAAACTAATTGGAGAGAAAAGGCATACGGGAAACTCTTAAAGAAGAATACAAAACAGAATATAATTAAATGCTGGATTGTATAGAACAGATCATGTGCTGTAGAAACTCAAAGAAAACAGAGATCACAGTAGGCTCAACCAGAGGTTAGGAGTTGAGCAGACAGATTTCTGAGGGAAATATTTTAATTTCAAATCCTTAAGAGAGATGACCACAATTGTGAATGAGAACAGTCACGTGAAACCTTCTCATCAAACACATTAAGGGTGTGCCATGGCCCTCCATGGAGAGTAGGGTTTTTCTCTTTAAGCCTGACATGTTTCCCCACCTCCCCATTTTTAGAAAGAAGGTCACCTTCCCTTAGCACACCATTGCCAGCCAGTTCTTTGTTCTGGGGTTGGAGAAGTATTCTATTTTATGCTGTGATCACTCCTCCCTCTTCACATATCCTTCCTAATGCTGTGATCTTTTTGCATCTGTGCTCATCCTTATCTGCATTCCAAAGAATAAAGTTCTCATTTTAGGGCATAGGAATCATATTTTTTTCTCCTTCTGTGGTCTTTTTTTTTAAACTACATTTGATTTAAAAACTCATTAACATGCTATAGAGAGGAACTGTTACTTTAAGAGCCCGTAAACTGTATATATTCTCAGATTATTGACAATCTGACATCCCCTCTCTCCTCATTGTTGATGATCTGTGGTGAATTTCTGCTTAACAATAATTATGATGATGATGTAACACTTATATAGAATGTAATGTGGTTTACTAATTGCTTCACATGCATTAGATTGTTTGATCTTAATAAATGCCAATTAATTGACTAATCTTTACTAGAACCTACCTGGTTTGTCTACAGCATGCATGTGAAGACTTTTCCCTTCAGAATGGGTGGATGAGAACAATTTGCTCCAACAGCCATGAAGGCATCTGAAGTAAGTGCTGTAGAGCGCTTAGAGTTTGATCAGACATTGGAGATGCCAAGGTCATTCACTGCGTCCTGGGCCATTGCCAGTTGTCCGGACTTTTGTCCTGCCACTGGACTTAGATAAATCAGGAAGAGAAAGTGAGGTTGACCTGCTTCGCTTAATTCCAATTCACACACAAGTCAAGACATCAACCCATGATGTCATTAGTCTTCGAAACAAAGGGCAAACAACAACAACAATTAGAACCTAGTGAGGTAAGTGCTGCAAATATTCTTATTCCCATTTAAGGATGAAAAAACTGAGGATTATTGAGGTAAAGTGACTTGCTTGTCCGAGGTGACACATCTCCTAGTGTTAGAGGCCCAATTCCAACCCAAGGCTCCCTTGGTCTTTTTCCCCCATACCTGCTATCTGTATACTTCAATAGACATCTACAATGTGTAAGGCATTGTGCTAGGCACCAAGGGTGTCAAGATAGAACTTTGGCAGGGTCCTTCCCCTCAAAGAGGTTATATGTGTGTGTGTATGTATGCATATATATATATATATATATATATATATATATATACACACACACAGGGCAGATAAGCCACACACATGAGTAACTATGATATAATGGAGAATGTATGTATAAAAAGACAACTAAGCCAAGGGCTTAGAAATTTGAGGAGGATCAGTTGTAGGTGGGGGATCAGTGTAGGCTTTTCAGAAGAGGTGGCACCTGATTTAGATCTTGAAAGAAGGGAGGGACTTCGATAGACAAAGATGGCAAGGACTGCATATGTAGGGAGTGATGTGGAGGGGACAGTGGGGAGAAGTCTTTTCTGATATGGAAGAAGTTATGAACCAAAGGACATATGGATATAGGAAAAGGTAGGATAAGAATAGGAAACAGAGAGTCCAGAGTTTACATTGTGGAAGGTTTCAGATGCCAAGATAAGAAGTTATTCTATATTAGCAGGCAACATGGAGCCATTGAGTTGAGAAGTGACTTGATTAGAGTGGTACCTTCATATGAAGGGCTCCTTTATCCCCGTTACTCTTTCCTATGCTATACATAGCTATGTAGCTCTCCCAGTGGAATGTAAACTCCTGGAGGTAAGGGACTATCATTTTTTGCCTTTATATCCCAAGTACCTACTAGAGTCTTGTACAGAATATGTGCTTAATAAATGTTTGTTGAATTATTACTGCCCCACCAGTGAGAACCCCAGAGGACCTGAAGGATAAAAGGGTTCCAAGAGAGATCAGGGTATTGTAGCCAACAATTTAACAAGAGATTTTATAGACTGTCAGAAAAACCTAGGGTTCCATCAAATACTGTGCTTATAATACAGTACAAACTTTAGCAAAATCCTGTAAGCCTACAAGAATTACCTGCTAAAAATTCAGTTACTCAATTTGTTGCAGATTAATTATCCACTCTTAGTCTATATGAAAAAAAATGCAAAGGATGATTGAATAGAAGCCAGACTCAGACCAAGGGAAATAGTTTTTTGGGGGCATCTTCTTTCCTTTTCTTCATGGCTATAAATATTGCTTGATATATCCCTGTATTAAAGAAGAATGTGGGAATAGTTTATTTAAAAATCGTTTTACATCATCATAATTTCACCCAGGAAGATAAGCCATTCCATATAACAAATAGCATTTTAAGACAAAAATTAAAAAGACAATGAAGCTGAAAAAAATCAGCAAAACTGATCAATACATTGAAAAAGTTTGAAAATATGTGTAATGTACAACACTTGTGCAAAAGGCATAAATGCTAGTATCTTACCACATTTCTTCTTTTGAGCCATGATTGTCTTTATAATATTGCAGTATTCGTTTTTGATTTTTTGTGGTTATTCTTTCCATTTACATTGTTGTAGTTATATTATATGTATGTATGTGCATATATACATACATGAATACATACATGTGGGGGTGGAGAGAATGTTTTCCTAACTGTAGTTACCTTATTCTGCATCATTTCATGTAGATCTTTCCATGATTCTCTGTATTCATCACATTATGCCATTTCTTACAGTATGGTAATATTCCTTTCCATTCACAAATATCAATATGTTTAACCATTCCCCAATGGAATTTGTTGCCAATTCTTTGCTATTGCAAGAAGTGTTGCCATATATTTTTTGGTTGTATACAGGGACTTTTTCTTATCAATGGCCTCCTTGGGGTAGAAGATGGTTAATTTTGTAAATAATGTGTAAAAAGTGTAAGGAGGCTCTTTCTGAAATTTGTTTGGGGTCCTCTGAAATCTTTAGAAACTACCACAAGAATTTATACTGTTGCCAGCTAAGAGGAAACTGAGAATATAATTTTTTCCTATAAAGATGAATTTTAATTACATATGTCTAAAAGAGAGACAGAATCAGAAAGAAGACACAAGAGAAAAGGAAAGAAAATTCTGTGAAGTACTCCTTAATGCAATGCTGAGTAGGGATGGAGGTGGGGGAAAGTTTCAGACTACTTCCTGATACTTTACTTCTAGAAAAAAAGGAAGCAACAAGATGAGGAATCAGAAGACATGGTGTGTTCTGACTACTAAAGTATCCCCAAGGAATTATAACTAGAGATAAATATGGTATTAATGATATTATGTTCTAATGCCTGGTTTCTTACATATTATTTTACACATATATTACCTAGCATTTCTCATTAACACATCTTTTTTCCGAAGCCCATACTTTTAGATTGTTACAATAATTAGGAATAGTTGAAACACAAAATTACAACATTTTAGAGTTTAGACCTTAGAGATTATCTAGTCCAAATTCTACATTTACAGATGAAAGAACTGAGGCCTGGAGAGGTCACACAACTAGTTAGTGACAGTTGGCCTAGAGTCTTGAGCACATAATGTCAGATTTCCAGCCTGGTGCTTGTCAGGCTATAGTATAATCTTGCACCTAGCCATGTGTACATTCAGGCTTTGTCATGGAAAGTTTATAAGTGGATCAACATTTTTTCCCCCTATGTGGCCAGGGGAATTCCTAATCATATTACATCTGAGTTCTTTAAAAAATCATGCAACTTCCCAGTTTTAAAAAAATTTATATATATATATGTGTGTGTGTGTGTGTATATATATATACATTTAATGTATACAAAGGGCAGTGCCAGCATTTCCTCAGTTGAACCGCACAACCACCTTAGGAGGTAGGATTATACAAAATATTAGCTCTAGATGAAGAAACTGAAGCTTGTGCATTTGTGAGTCTTGACTGAGTTTGTGTCTTGCTCCTGTACACAAAGATTCTCTGAAGAAGAATTTGTATTTTAGGTTTCCTGTCTCCAAGGCTAGTATCCATTGGCTGTGCTACATTCCTACTCTAACATAAAGTTAATTTCTTTTGTTCCATATTTGAAATAAATTATAACAGTGTTTTTCTCTATTTCTAACTAGTCACTATTGATTCAGTATTTCCACAAAATGCATGTTTTCAAAGTTCTTTATCATTATTCATTAGTTTTTGCTTCAAATCAATAAAGCAGGTCAGTATGAAAAGTATGTTCCAAGATGTATCATCAATAACATGATCTGTCCTCATAGTATTTTGTCCACTTATTCCTTTTGGTTGGTGACCTATAGGTATGAACAGTAGTACTTGTTTGAATCTACTGAACATTCATTGAATGTAACAAAGTAATTTACATTTTGACAGCTGTGTTTTCACCTAAGTCTGCTGAGAAATTTTTTTAAAATTGCTCTTGTGATTTGCATATTCAACTATGATGTCCTGGATTTTGTGAATCTGTCACCAAAAATGATGCCAGGAATTCGGACAGTCTCTTAATGGGCATATAGAAAAGGACAAATTCATTACTTTTATTATTGCTATTTTCTCCAGAGAGAAATCTGAACATGGCTGAAATAGTAAAAGTATTAGAAGGTTAACCTGTACTTTTCATACACTAATGAAAAAAAGTAAAATTATTTCAGAGAAATATACTCTATTGGCAAATGATTATACTATGTAAACTCTCTTAATTGATACTTTTATTTAGTTAATGAGTATTCAACATCCTAAAACCAAAACTGCAAATTAGAAAATCAATTAAAGGGGTGGCTACGTGGCACTGTGAATAGAGCACTGACTCTGGAGTCAGAAGGACCTGAGTTCAAATTCGACCTCAGACACTTAATACTTACTGGCCCTGTGACCTTGGGCAAATCACTTAATCCCAATTTCCCAGCCTTCCCCCCTCCAAAAAGCAAAAAAAAAAATCAATTAAAGATGACATAAATATTGTACCAATAAAATCTATTTTGAAATGGAAGAAGTGATACAATAGCTAGAGCACTGGACCCGGAGTCAGGAATAATTAAGTTCAAATTCAATCTCAGACACTTACTAGTTCCATGACCCTGGGCAAATTACTTAACCTCTGCCTTCCTCGGCTTCCTCAACTCAACCCAGTAAAATGGGGCTAATGCTAGCTCCTACTTCCCAGAGTTGTTGTGGGGATTAAATAAGACAATATTTCTAAAGTGCTTTGCAAACCTTAAAGCATTATATAATTGCTACTTATTATTATTACAATAGGTACAATTAAGTATACTTACCTATAAATCAAGAAATACAGCAAACTAGTTGTCTAATGTAGTCTTTCTGAGTCACATTAGTTCAGTTGATGATGGTATTGAGAATTGCCAGACTTTGTAAAAAAATTAATTTATAACTAAACATTTGGATCTAATTCAGAATCTTAATTTCTTTCTTTCTTTCTTTCTTTCTTTCTTTCTTTCTTTCTTTCTTTCTTTCTTTCTTTCTTTCTTTCTTTCTTTCTTTCTTTCTTTCTTTCTTTCTGGAGGGCAATTAGGGTTAAGTGACTTGCCCAAGGTCACATGTCTAGTAAGTATTAAGTGTCTGAGGCTGGATTTGAACTCAGGTCCTCCTGACTTCAGGTCCAGTGCTCTATTCACTGCTCCCCCTAGCTGCCCCTTTAATTTCTTTTAAAAATCACTTTGATAATAACTAATCATCAAATGATACAAATTCTATTATTAGTTTCAAAATATCATTATGGTGGTATTCTGAAAGGCAGCATGGAGTAGGGCAAAGGGCACTGAACAGAGCGTCAGAGAGTCCTGGATTCATATCCTGCCTCTGACAGTTCCTAGCTCTGTGACCTCAAGCAAGTTAGTTAATATGTATGAGTTGCTGTTGCTACATCTGTAAATTGAAGCTAATAATGTTTGTAGTACCTACCTTGCATGGTTGTGAGGGGAGCACTTTGTAAACCTTCACATATGTTTGAATTATTATTTCAAAGGTTCCATTATTCTATTATGCCAATGGATTTATGATTTAACTGAGGTGGTTATTTCTTCTAATCACACAGATAGCAACTCATTCGTGTCAACCCTCCTGTTTTACTCTTATTCCCATTTTTATATGTCATCCTTTTCATTCAAACCAAATCATAAAAGAAATATTTAAGATAAGAAAGACCTCTGGACAACAGGTAGGTGTTAGGTTAGATTGGATCTGCACAGCTTGGCAGGAGGTAGGGGCCAAAATTAAAATAGGAAAAATGTCTTCTGAGTGGAAAATAGGTTAGACTAGACACAGAATGACCATGGTTGGTTGCCTTAAGACACTCGACAAACAGGAGAGAATGCACAGTGGCAACGCTACATTTTTCATGGGGTCCCCTGAAATTCCTTGGTGGGCCATATGTTGTACAAGCCTGGGTTAGATATTAGCAAGATCTCAAGGTGTTCTCTGACACAAAAAAACTATCTTTTAAAGCTACTATTCTGCCAATGATGCAGAATGACTGTAAATTGTAGAATATCACCAGCTCTAAAAAAAAAATCTAAATAGTGAATGTCCTGCAAGGTTACACATCTACTTCTTTGGGGAGAAAGAAAAGAAAGCAGAATAGAATAATTAGGAATAATTCAAGGTAGAATAGAGACAAAAAGGAAAGTAAGAGGCAAGGTAGAGCAAGAAAAAAAGAGGGAAGAGGAATGGAAGCTAGGAGGGAAAAGCAAGCGCAATATTCCCAAACAGCTTGTATTTTCTTTGGAATGGGGTTATAAGCTAGAAATTAGTTTAAAAAAAACAAAACTATTTCACCTTGCCTTTCCTTTATCTCAGTCACTGTCTATTTCATTGGCACTTATAGCTAGGTAGCTCAAAGGTTCGAGTTAATGAGACCGTTGTCATAGAGTGGGTGGGACTAAAATCTAGAAAAAATAAAGGGTTCAGGTTCTTGCTGCTAATACATCCTGGCTGTGGGATCCTGGGCAAGTCACTTAACATCTCAATGCTCTAGGCAACTTTCTAAGACAATAAATTGCAGAGGAAATGTCAACCTGCATTGGTAGAGGGAGTTTTCTCATCTGGAGAGACGAGAAATTCACGTACCAAGGAAATTATAGGTCCAGTCTCTATCTCTTTCCCTAAAAGTTGTCCTATTCCATACCCACAAAAATCTGCCATCTCTCTTAATTCATGGTTCCAGAGAAAACATTGTGGTAGAGTAACAACATTCTCTCTCAATTGCCAGAAAAACAAGACCATAGGAGCTTCACCTATGAAGGTCATTGGTTACAATGCCTGGAAATAGTACTCAAAAAACCGGAATCAATTAATCAATCAATAAATATTTATTAAACACCTGCTAAGTGCTAGACACTGTGCTAAGTGTTGATTAAATCAAGGGTCAACTTGCTCTAAGTGATGTCATATCACAGGGTCATTCCAAAGACAATAAAGGGTACACAGGAAGGGGACAGATCTCTTCCCTATTATAACCCTGAACCCCAAAGTGCTAGGTCTAGTTTGTGTGTAATAATGGGATTGTGTCACAATAGATGGGGCAATGGACCTGGACTCAGGAAGTCCATGAGTTCAATGGCAGCCTCAGATACTTATTAGCTGTGTGACCTTGGGTCATTTAACCCCTGTCTGCCTCAATTTCCTTATTTTAAAAATGGAAATAATAATAGATCTTACCTCCCAGGATTGTTATAAGGATTAAATGAGATATTTATAAAGTATTATATGAACCTTAAAGGACCATATAAGTGCTATATTATTATTATTATTAAAATTTGGCACCAAGGTGACCCTAAATACAGGAAAAATGGAGGAGAAGCCAAAGTTGGAATTGAAGAAAGGAAAGAGGGGGGAAAAACAATAGGTACAGAGAATTAATGGCAATCTGTAGAGTAATTACCCTATTTTTCCCTATCTAGAAGTTATTTCACTGTCCCTGGTGATTAGACCCATTACTCCTACAAAGATAGTTTAAACTAACAAAAAGGGTGCTTTGGAGTTACAAAGTATTAGAGATGGAAAGAAATTATTCACAATCACAACTAGTTAGTTGGTTTAAAAAAAAAAAACACCAAACTCCCACATTTCTAGATCCCAGGTCTCCTTTTCTATTCAATTTATCTTGTACCTTCCCATACTGCCCCTTTCCTAGATGTATCTTCATATCTTCAAATATAATCCTAATGTAAGAATTCCAAGAGTATAAGGTCCAATCATAAAAGAGTGGAAGAATAGCATTTGAATCTTATCTCTGATATTTGTGACCTGAGTAATCTCTGTGATTGTCAATTTCATCATCTGTGGCACGAGGAGAATGACACCTATAGTACCTGCTGATGGGACTTTTGTAAGAATCAAAGTGTTGGGTACAACTGACACTGAAAACTGCTTGGGTTCCCTGTCCCAAGAGTTCCTGAACCTGCTAGGTGCCACACAAGGATAGGAAATGTAGGATAACTAGGAAGACAAACTGTTCTGAATACAAGTTACATATAAGCCTTCAATTACCATATAAATGTCAGTTATTATTATTTTAGCATTCATTATTATTTATTCAACTGCTCTGAATGATAATCATCTGCCTGTGTCAATTCAGTATCCTTGAGGAACTGCCTGGAAGGAGATGCATAGAGAAAGAGATTCAAATTAAATGACACAGAATTTAAAAATTGGGACCATAAAGATTTAGTACAGGGTACCCAGTACAGGGTAATTACTCTAAAGATTGCCATTAATTCTCTGTACCTATTGTTTTTTCCCCCTTTCCTTTCTTCAATTCCAACTTTGGCTTCTCCTCCATTCTTCCTTATTTTGCAGATATAGAAACTGAAGCACAGAGAGGTAAAGCAATATGCACAAAGTCACATAACTAATTAGTGCTGGCACTAGAAGCTAAGATAATGTGGTAGAGCTAAAAGAATACTGTCTTGGAGCCAAGAGCCTAGGGATCTTAGTTCTGATATTGTCTATATGACCATGGAAAAGGCACTACCATTTTCTTAGCCCCACTTTTCTCTTCTACCTATCATTCATAGGGTTTTAAGTCCAGTTCTCTACAAACCTTTAAGTACTATGCAAATGTAATTGCTTGCTATTAGAGAGTTCAGGTCTTCTCCCTAGGCAGTCCTCTTTCCCCCTGCAACACACTGATGAAGACAGAACAAGAAGCTAGTGATGAACGTCTGATATATTTCAAAGACTCTTCAGAGATATAGCCATGTTAGCTTTCTTTCTCTCTTACCACGTGCTTTTTTCCTGATACTCATTGAAGGTGTTTTTAATTTCTAGCCTTTTGGGTTATCAGTTTAAACACAACAAACTTTTTTGTCCTTTTTCTCAGTGATTGGTGGCAGGAATATAAATTACTCTGGCTACAGAAATTTGGACTGTATTATTGTTAAATCCCTTTTATGTTGCTAAATGATTTGCATACTTTTGGAGTCAAGAGGTCACAAGAGGCCACTTGTTGGCCCTCCTTCTCAAGGTCTCCCACTTTTCATTACCCAGTGATTTCATGATTATATCCGTAGAACCAACAGAACTATTCACTTCTGTCTTACATTTAAGAACTGGAATGATTTAGGACCATAATTTAAAACTCCTAAACACTAAAAAATAAAGACTCCTAAGGAGGAAGTAGCCACAGGAGGTGATTATGGAGTTTTTGTTCACTCCATTTTGAAAAAACACAAATCTTGCCGAATTGTAATTACCCAGGAAATTTTATCCGACATTAATAGTAGACTTTCCCCTCCATTTTTGAAAGTAGCAAAGAGATTAAATGGACCTATTTTATTCAGAGTAACCAGTTCTCCTGCCACCATCTGTCACATTCTAAAGACATTTCCTAACTCAGAGTGTCCCCAGTACCAGTTTTCATTGAACTGATTTAATAATTCATAAACTTGAATCAATTGAAGACAACTCCTCTGTCACTTTCATTTTTAAAAGATTTTAAGTTTTAAATTTTCTAAAAATAAATGTTTTACATTTTTATATGAGGATATTCTCATACAAATTGACATTGACATTTGCATTTGGGATTTCTGGGTTACTTCAGGTAGATAAATATATTTCAAACAGGCCTAATTGTTTAATTGGCTTTTTAAAAGTATTTGTCTTTAAAGCCGATAAGGAGGATGGACTGACTTAAGACAAAGGTAATGGGATTTAAGGGGGATTTTTAATAGGAACTAATTAGCCAAGCAGCTTTTTTGCCTCTAGAATGGCTTGATCGTTTTAGAATTTTAGAATAATTTTAGAATCAAAGAATGTAACAGTTAAGAGGAACTTAGAGGTCATGTATCTCAACCATCTGATTTTACTACTTATTTTCAAATGGTATAAAACCATTAAGATTTGGAAAGTGCCTGCCCATTTTTTAAACTGATTCTAGGAGCCATCTCTTGGGTATCATACAATGGAGACTAATCTTCCCCTCCCCCTGAGGTGTTTTGGGAATTATTGACTGGCTAGTTTGAGGCAACAGCTGTTAAATTAGGCATAAGAGGGAGCATTGTCTAGCAGACAGAGATGCAGGATCACTAGCAACATGATCAAGAACAGGTCATGCTAAAGTAACCATGTCTTCTTTCCTGACAAGGTTCCTATACTCCTATCTACTTTAATGCCATAATCTTAGAATACTTAGATGTCAGTAAATTATTCCACAAAGCCTCATTCCATTCTTGTAGATAAGACAGAGAGATCTGAGCTAGATTATAATATTTACCAAGTTTGTAGAAGACACAGAACTGGGAGAGATGATAATAATAATAATAAATAGGAACAACAATGACAATAACAAGAATTAATAATAGCTAGTGTTTTACAATTATTGTCTATTTTATTGCTCATAGCAATCTTGGGAAGTAGGTTGTTATTATCCCCATGTTACAGATGAGGAAGCCAGGGCAGATAGAAGTTACTCGTTCTATAAACATTTATTAAGCATCTATTCTGTGCCAGGCACTAGGCTAAGTGCTGGGGAAGCAAAGAAAGGCAAAAGACAGTCCCAGCCCTCAAGGAGCCCCCAGTCTGATGGGGAGACAACACGGAAACAGCCAGATATATACAGGACGAACTGGACGTGATCAACAGAGAGAAGGTGTTAGGGTTAGGGGGGGGGGCCAGGAAAGGTTGTAAAAGGTGGGAAGAAGCCAGGGAAAGCAAGATATGAAGATAACTGTTCCGCCTGGGGTCACACATCTGAAGATGGAGTTTTCCCAAATCCAGATCCAAGATTCTATCCACTATGCCATCCAGCTGCCTGGGAAAGCAACTTTTGGGGTTTAAAAAAGCCAACTGGATAAGTACAAAGCGGGGTCTATGTGACTAGTAAACAATTTTTGTCAAAAAGATGCTGTGGTTGGAAACTCATTATGAGCTTAACAACAGTATAATAAACCACCCATAAAAAGCTAAAATAGTCTTAATCCTCATTGACCAAGGTAAAGAGCCCAGAATGAGGGGTAGTGGTGTGGTGATGTGGTATAATACTTTCATTTTACCCTCCCTGGGTCAGAACACATCTGTAATATTATGTTCAATTCCGGGGGCCATAGTTTAGAAAGGATATTGACAGACTAGAGTGGGTCCAGCAAAGGGCAACTAGGGTGGTTAGAAGACTGGAAGCATAAGGAATAATGAATGAGTCATTCAGAGAAACATGGGAAGATTTGTATGAATTAATACAGATTGAAATAAGCAGGACCAGGAAAACAATTTATGCAAAGACAACAACAGTACTATGAAGAAAAACAACTTTGAAAGTCTTCAGAACTCTGATCAAAGCATGAAGTAATAATGACTTCAAAAGACTAATGATGAAACTTATTTCCTATCTCTTGACAGGGGAAATGGACTCAAGATGCAGAATAAGATATACATCCTCAGATAAGGCCAATATGTCTACTTTTTTTGGTCTATACATATTTTTTAAAGGAGGACTTCTACTGAGTGAAGTAGTAAATTTAGGGAAAGGTGACAAATGGCTGAAAAAAGCATTAATAAACCAACTTTTTAAAGGAACAGAAGGAAAAATGCAGAAAGTGACACAAACAGCTGCCCTTTTTCCCCCTAATGTGTTGAATTAAAACTTTAAAAACAAATTATGTAATAGAAGTTTGCAGTTTCTAATAATACAAGTTGCTGTCTTGTTCTTTTTTGTAGATAAATATATTTCTATTTGTTGATGATTGTTAAATTTACAATAAAAAGAAAATTGTAAAATGCAAAATGGTTGAAAGAATAGGAAAGTTCAACTTGGGGAGGGACAAAGTAGTTGTCTTTTTTTTTTTTTAGTTTGAGCTACAGTAAGTTTAATTCTACAGAATAGCCACTTTTACTTTTAGAGAATATTTTAGTAGGACCAAGAAAACGATACAGTGACTGCAATAACGTAAAAAGAACCAGGAAAATTCATCAAATCTGAAACTTGTACAATTATGATCAAGCTTGGCCGTAAGGAAGAGATGAGGATGGACCTCCCCCCTTCCCTCTATGAAACAGTTCTGTATAGTGTTTGTTATAAGAGATGGTTTTCTGGGTGGAGCAAGGATCTGTTGAGAAAAAAAGTGATGTCAAATTGAAAAATACTAAGAAATATTTCATAGAAACCAGAAGTGATTAAAAAAAATAAACTTGATGGCTTCAGTTTTGTCTTTAGAGGCATCTCTTTTCATTAGTCATTTGTCTAACATTTGGTCTAACAGTTAAAACATTGATCAAGCACCTACTATGTGCCAGCCACTATGCTTAACACTAGGGGGAAATGAGCTCTGTGGAGGATGGTTTGAATGGGGAGGGGCTTAAGGCATGGTGACCATAGGAAATGCTTGTAGGAGTCCTGGTGAGAGATGACCAGTGGGGGCAGCAATCTCTGAAAGGAAGCATGGTTTCATGTTTTCAATATTCAATATTTCATGGTTTCAATATTTTTCTGGTTTGTTTTTTTTTGTTTTGTTTTTAGGCGAAAAGGTATAGACTTGTTCTATTTGACCTCATAGGGCAGAATAGGGAACAGTGTTGGTGAAAGTTACTGAAAGTAAGAGTTTAGCTTGACATCAGAAAGAACTTTCCAATTATTAGAGTTGCCCCCAACTGATGTGCTGCTTTGGGAGGCAGCCAGTTTCCTCCCATTGGAGATCTTTATTTAGAGGCTAACACTTGTCTGGGTTGTTGTTAAAGCTCTTGCTCAGATATGGGTTGAACCAAATGACTTCTGAATTCTCTTCTAACCCTGAAATCGTGTGAAGGTGAAGGGGCTTGGATTTGGAACCAGGAGTCTGAGGTTCTAATCTTGATTTTGCTACTAAATAGATGTGTGAACTTTGTCAAATCACTTAGCCTCTGTGTGTAAGTAACTGTGTAAGTGTAAGCTCCAAGTCTGATTAATGAGGACAATAATACTTTGCCCTACTTATATCGAAAAACTTTCCTGAAGATTAACTGAGCTAATAGATATGAAAGTAATTTCAAAGTTTAAAAAGTGTCATGTAAATATAAGGTATTATTGCTGTTATTGGGGTAATTATAAAGGAGGGAAGGTTGTCTATAGCCTTCTCTTCACATTGTAAAGAGGCAGCTATGTGGCAAAGTGAAAAGAGGATTGGGCCAGGAGAGAGAAAGACCTGAGTTCAAATTTAACTTCATATACTTACTGGCTATGTGATCCTGGCCAAGGCACTTAACCTTTATCCACCTCAGTTTACTCAGTTGCAAAATGGTGATAATAACAGCACCTACTTCTCAGGGTTCTTGTAAGGATCAAATGAATTAACACCTGTAAAGCATTTACTATAGTCCCTGCCACGTGGCAGGCACTCAATAAGTATTTATTTTCTTTCTAAAATAAATAGAGTGGTGGCAAGGTGGTAGGGCAGCTAAGTGGTGTAGTGAATAGAGCAGGGTCCTGGAGTCAGGAAGAGCTGAGTTCAAATCCAGCCTCAGACACTTAACACTTACTAGCCAGTGGGACCTTGGGCAAGTCACTTAACCCCAAATGCCCTGCCTTCTCCCCCTCCAAAAAGCCAAAAAAAAAAAAATAAATAGAGACTATCTTTAGACCTACTAGTTTGTGTTCAGAAATTCAAAATCCATGAGCTAGAGAAAAACTAAAGTCATCTTAATATTAAGGCGATTTTCGCTTTTTTTCTAAATAACATTTAAATAATTTTTTTTCAAATAAGAACTTATCTTGAGGCATCAGGGAGGTACCCTCTCTGGAGCAATGGGCAAGTACCATAGAAATTAATGGTGTTGATGAACTTAAAAAGATTCGGAAGGCTAAGTCAGAGTAACAAAGCCATTTAAGGTTTTGATGAGCCTCTAATTGCTACTGTCAGACACTATAGGGAAACCACTGGAGGAAACCCTCTAAGTGTTTTCAAGCATTTTTAGTAGCATAGACCACTCTGTAAGCCTATAGACCCCTTCTCAGAATAATGCTTTTAAATTCATAAAACACATAAGATTATAAAATAAACCAATTTTATTAAATTAGAATGGTCAGAATATCAAAATAAAATAAATATCAGAATATCAGGAAAAAAACAAATTTATGGACCCTCTGAAACTTATCCATGATCACCTGGAATGGGGTTCTGTGGATCCCAGTTTAATAACCTCTGCTGGGAGGCCAAAACCTTCTAGTACAATTGAAGGTTATAGAGCAGTTTACATACATTATCTTATTTGAGTCTCACAATAAACTAGTGATATGGTTAGGACAAGTATAGTTATCCATCCCACATGGCAGGGGTTAAGGGGCAAGGCACCTCCAGAATCTGGACAATTCAAGTAAAATTTTTTGGCCTTCTCTTCATACTATAGAAGAAATCTGAATTATTATGGTACTAAAAGATAAAATATATTTATATTTTCATAAAATACATATGTTTTATTAATTTATGATATTCTAAACTTTTTCTGGGTCATCTGCTGGGCTTCCTGTGTCTTCTGCAGCTTCCACAAAACTCCCCCCAAATTCCCATTTAATTTCGTATGCTGACCCACAATACATCAAAACTTCAATGGGAGAAAGTTGTGATGTGGAAGGGATAACTGTATTATTAATTTTTTTGTGTTAGAAAACCAGTTCAGAAGCTAAATGACTTGTCAAATATCATATAGCTACTTTAAGTGTCAAAAGCAGTATTCACATGCAGATCTCTTAACTCCAAGTCCACCTCTTCTTCCACCACACCACAGCATACTTCCTTGGGGTGCTAGTGATACAAAAGTTGCCACATGAGATCAAGAAGTCCTCTCCTTGAAGGATGGAAGGAAATAAGCACTTTCTATGTGCCAGTCACTGTACTAAGCACTTAACAAATATTATCTCACTTGATCCCCACAACAATCCTTGTCACTCCCATTTTACAGATGAAGAAACTGAAATAGACAGAGGTTAAGTGACTTGCCTACAGTCACACAGCTAGTAATTGTCTGAGTCTACATTTGAACTCTGGTCTTCCTGATTCCAGATTTAGTTCTCTATCCATTGCACCACCTAACTGACTCCTTAGCAGGAAGGATTGTTGTTTTCAGTCTTTATGTATAACACAGTGCCTAGAACATAACAAGTACTTAATAAAGGTTTTTGATTGATTGATCTGACAATGAGAAAAACTCTGTTCCATGACCATGCACTTTATCCTCCACAATCTAACTTGAGTTTGTATGGTACTTTACACGTTAAAAACTTTTATGACATTCCTAAAATATTATCCCTGTAATTTGGCAGATAATTTAGTTCAATTCAATGAACATTTATTAAGCACCTACTATGTGCCAGGCATGCTTCTAAGCTTTGGATAATCAACCTTGGCTAAGAGATTAAGTGTCTTGCATACAGTCACACGACTGGTAAGTGTCAGAGCTGAGACTCATACTTCAGGTTTTCTGATTCTAAATCCAATGGGTTTCCCACTATCACCATATTATCTTCAGGTTATCTATAAGACCCTGCCCCCAGGGGAAACAAGAAAGTGTGGATGAAGAAAATGGAAGGGTCAGCAAACTCGAGATTCATTTAAACATCTGTTTTTGTTTGTTTGTTAGTTGTATCACTTTCTGTCATAAATAGATTGAGTTTGAGAGGGGAAATCAAATATTTTTGTCTTTCTAACAAATACTTAGTGTTGTTCTAGAGATAAGGTAGGGTAAAAAATGTTATTATGGTGAATGAAAATATTTTGTTAAATTTGGACAACATCTTCAGAAATGTTCTCATCTCTAGTCACTGATTATGGGTTCATTCATTTTTTATATAAAATTTTAAGCTACAAATTTTCTCCCTCCTCCTTTCCCTCCCCAAGATGGTAAACAATTTGATATATGCTATATATGTGTAATCATGTAAACCATATATCCATATTAGTAATGTTGTGAAAGAAGAAACAGAACAAAAGAAACACACACATGGACACAGACACACACACAAAGTGAAAATAGTAAGCTTCAGTCTATCTTCAGATTCCTCAGTTCTTTGTTTGGATGTCCATATGAGTCTCTTAGACTTGTCTTGGATCATTGGATTGCTGAGAAGAACTAAGTCAAGCATAGTTGATCTTCACACAATGTTGCTGATATTGTATACAATGTTCTCTGGTTTCTGCTTACTTCACTTTGAATCAGTAAATGTCAATCTTTCCAGGTTTTTCTGAAATCCACCCACTCGTCATTTTTTTATAGCACAATAGTATTTCATTACATAGATATACCACAACTTGTTTAGCCATTTTCCAATTGATGAGCATTCAGGGGATATAATCTAGAAAACATACAAATAAGGACGCTATAGGAACACAATAATAAATTAAAGAGTGTGTGTGCATGTGTAAGAGACAGAGAGAGATCTATACAGACAAAGAGAGAGAAAAAGACAGACAGGTAGGGAGGAGTTAATGTGCATTTATATATTTCTCTTAGGTTTTCTCTTTCCCCCTTCCCTTTCTTTCAGTGATGAAAGGATAGAAATTGCTTCTGAAGGATACTGAGAGGAATTGAAGAGACTGAAGTAGTTAGTAAGGAAATGGGAAGAGCTGAAATAATATTATTAAAATCACTTTGCTGACCTTAAAGCCTACATAAATTTAAGCTATTATTGTTGTTGTTATTAATTTGTAACCTCCAAACTAAACCCAATATCTTATCTTACACATTAACCACCTACAGTAATAACTTCTGGGGGCACATAAACTGCTTGCAAGACTTTAGAATCTCAGAATAAGCAATACTTTGTTACCCTTCTAATTCACTTTCTAAATCCTTGCTTCCTTTCCTAGTGGCCTCATGCTGCCCTCTGGCTGTCCAAGGCCTCCTACCTCTGGATAGCTTCCCTTTCTTTCCAAAATTTCCCTTTCTCCCTTTTTGTCCCTACGAAAACACTTGAGAGTTGCTATTATGCCTTAGGCCTTGTTGGATTATTTGATTAAAAAAATTCTCACTAAAATGTGAATGAGGTTTAACCTCACCCAGAGGATACCTTGTCATCTGCCATTGGCAGGAGAAAGTCACTTCCAATTCTTCTTGTTCCCTCTTGGTCATTCCTAATCTATGACACTCATTGTGGTTTGCCAAGGGAATAAAATGTCTGAATTAGCATTGTAGTCCCACACCATTCTCCCTCCCTTCTTCACTTTTAAAAGCAATACCCTAGGGGCGGCTAGGTGGTGCAGTGGATAGAGCACCAGCCCTGGAGTCAGGAGGACCTGAGTTCAAATTTGACTTCAGACAACACAAAAACTAGTTGTGTGACCTTGGGCAAGTCACTTAACCCCAATTTCCCTCCAAAAAAAAGCAATACACTTGAAAAGTATTTGAGGGGGTGACTAGGTGGCACAGTGAATATAGAGCACCAGCCCTGGAGTCAGGAGGACCTGAGTTCAAATCCGGTCTCAGACACTTAACACTTATTAGCCATGTAACCTTGGGCAAATCACTTAACCCCAATTGCCCTGCCTTCCCCCTCCAAAAAGCAAAAAAAACAAAAAGTATTTGAGGAAGTGTGGGTCTATATGTGAAATGTTGGACCCCCCCAGTGCAGAGGTTCCATTGTAGTCTAATATTAATACATCATGACTAGTGAGTGACCCAGAATTCAACTCCTTGATCAGTACCTTAAAATTATAAAATCACAATGGCCCCAGTCTCTGTGTACAAAGGAAGGATTATGTTTCTTCTTCATCATCTCTTGGTAAGTTATCCAGGACAGGGAAAGGCCTAACAGGCAAGATTCTATTGTAGAATAACAGGCAATATAATACAGGGAAGTATCTTGTGCCACATCTGTTCTTGGTCTGTTCTCAATCTCTGAACATGATGATTTTTGGGATCATCCAACTTTTTCAAAATGCAAGCACTAATAATAAAGTGCCCACACTTAAGGAAGCCATAACAACGTATTTGTTCTTCACTCTCCAACAGTATGAAACTAACAACTCTTATGTGTTTTCAATCAGTTTAACAATTGATCTAGATGCACTGAAGAAGGGTTTCTTAACTTGGGGTGGGGGTGTCTGTGAACTCTAAAAAAAACAAATTAGTAACTATATTTCAAAATAATTATTTTCCTTTGTACACCTATTTATTGTATTTTCTGTATTTAAAGATAATATTTTGAGAAAGGGTACATAGGCTTTACCAGACTAACAAAGGGGCCCACAACACACAAAAAAGGTTAACCCCTGCACTAGAGCTGAACTCCTGCACAAATCACTGATACTTTGAAAGACCCCTATAGTACGCAGGGGTATATATTTTTACCCCTTCCCTTTTTGTTATTCTCATTGCACAAATGGAAATAATCATGGAAACTACCCATACTCAGAGTCATACTTAGATCAGAATCAAGAAGAATTAAATTTGAATCTTGCCTCAGATCCTTTTGTTCTGTGATCCTGGACAAATCACTTTTTAGCTTCAGTTTCCTGATTGATGAAACAGGGATAAAAATAGCATCTGCTTCACAAGGTTGTTGTGAAGATCAAATAAGGTGGCATGTAAAGTGCCTTGCAGAGCTAAAAGCCTTTATAAATGCTAGCTATTATAATTATTTACTGAGGTTCTGCCACATGTCCTCCAAGGATAGGGTGGACTAGGTGGATGCCGAGGACCTTTTTAACTCTCAAAATCTGTAACTCTAAACATTAGGTCAAGAGCTAAGCACATGGATTTTCATGGAGAAGGGCAGCCTCAGAAGCGTTTTCTACCTATCATCCTTGGAAAACTTTTTTAGACCTTCAAAAAGTAAAGTAGTTCCAGAACTTTATACCAAAAACTATCCAAATTCTAAACAATTAATACTGCACAATTAAATTAATACTTTATAAAAGTAATCATTCATCAAAATACAGCTGTTAAACAACCGAAAACTAAATCAGAATCATTAAGAACTAAATCTAGGAATTCCAAGTTCATCAAAAAACAAAGATTAAATCATAGAATTTAGAGCTTGGGTTTAATTTAGTGTAGTCCTCTGACTTTTCAGATGAAGAGCCTGAGTCCTTCAAGGTTTCTGTCAGCGTTCTTAAAAAGTAAAAGGCAGCACCAATCTGACCCCTATGTCAGGGCAGTAAAATGATTCAATAGATTTGCAGTTCAAGCAAATCAGCACATGGCTGTACTGAATATAAGCTATATGACCTTGGGTAATTCAATTAAACTTTGGGCCTCAGTTTCTTCATCTATAAAATGTAGATGGCATATTTACTGCCTACTTCACAGGGCATTGTGATGAAGTTGCCCTGCATTTAGGGGATCCTAACCTTTTCTGTATCATGGACCCCTTTGGCAATATGGTGAAGCCCTTCTTAGAATAATGTTTTTGAATGCATAAAGTAAAATGCATAGTAAGAAAACAAAGAAAGCCAGTTATTTCAAAATAAAAGTACATTTTTTCCCATCTTTGGTCACAGATCTCTTGAAATCTATAGGTTCATGGACCCCAGATTCAGAACCCCTGACCTATATAAATGTGAATAGTTTATTTTGGAAAGGTTAGTCAGGTTAGGGTCAAATAAAATAATGTATTTAAAACCTCTGTCAACTTTATAAATATAAAACATTAGAGAGCCAGAAAAGACCTCATAAATCACCTAAACTAATTTAGCCTTAATCCAAGCTATTTGGGACAAATGGCTTCTTCTTTCCTTACCTCCTCATGAAGTCTTTCCTAACTATCTCACCTTTTAGGGATCACTCTTTTCACTAAACCATAACACTTGCCACTTGCATCAATCATCTGACAGGTAGCCAATTACTTCCTTGGATATTTATCTTTTTATGTATATATTTAGTCCTCTCAATTAGATTGTAAACTTTTTAATGGCAGGGATCCTGTCTTAAAGCTCTCTGTGTTACTAATGTTTAATACTATATCCTTTACACAGACTAGTACTCGAAGTGTGATGATCACACTTAGAATGATATTTTCTTTTACCTAAATTAAATCCTTCTTGTTGCAATGTGGTCTTGTTTTTGCTTTGGCATAGCTGCAGAAAGGTGAATTATCAACTTTTGAAAAATCTTTTTAAAATGAAAAAAATAGTTACTAGAATAAAATCACACAGACACTGATGTCAATTACATTTTAGGTAAACTGCACCTGAAACTCTAAAGCAAGCGGCTCCACAGTGAACAAGAAATCAAAGTCATAATCTGGGAGACATATCAAGCTTTCCAGAAGATCTAAAGATTAATAATGGGTTAGCATTAGGTTAATGATTAATAATGGGTTAATAACATGCCAGGTCGATGTCTTCAAACAAAAGAAAAAAGCTTTAGAAGTCAATGAGATAGAGTTCCAGCAATGGAATCACTGGATAAAAAGTTGTCATTTTATTACATATTGTTCCTCAAAATGTTTGCATATCTTCAGCTCCGTAAACAATTAGCTAAAATACCTACTGTTGCTGCCAACTTCAGATCTTACCATTTTGGAATATTTTGGTCAATCTCATGGATTAAAAATGCTATCTTAAAATTTGTCTTGAATTCCATTTTTGCTTGCTAGAGAACTTGAATGCACTTTTGTGTAATTATTAAAAGCTTTTGTTCTGTCCTTTGAGAATTTTTGGTTGATGTGCTTTTGACGATTGCTCCATTGTGGAGTGTGTATTACTTGTCCTAAAGATAATGGGTCAGTTCCTTATAGATTTGGGATATCAGACCTCTAACAGTTATACTTCCTGTAAATTCTTTTCTTCAATCTCTCTTTTAATTTTAAATATATTACTTTTTATGGTGAAAAATCCCTCTATCTTTATCGAATCATGTCTATGAATTTTGTTTAATTGGTAAATATGTTTCTTTTCTATGTAGTTGTAACACATGTTTTTCCACTTCCTCCATTTTATGATTATATATATATATATATATATATATATATATATATATATGTATATATAAATTTAGATCACTGATCCAGTTAGAGTTTATTGTGGTGTCTAGGGTATGACTCCAAACTTTTTTTTGGTTAACTTTTCAGAAAAATTTTTTTTGCGATTCCAATCCCTTGTGGTTGAAAATGTAGATTTATTCTGCTCCATTTGATCTATTTCCTTTATTCTTTTTTAAGACCAAACCATTTTAATTCTTATTGTTTTATAGTACATTTTGTTTCATTATTGTTAGTGGTCTTAAGTAATTATAATGTTTTAATAAAATTCTAATTACTTTATTAAAGTTTATTAAATAACTTTAATAAGTGATTAACAAAAGTTGATCATTAAGAGTAACAAAGGTGAAGGTCAAATGAAAGTGCCATATGTTTGAAATCTGTGGGTTTTAAAAAGTTTAAGTGAAATCAGTACTTATTCATCCCATTACTTTTCATTCTGGCTCTTCACTTTTGTGATATTATAGAATTCCTTGACAGGACAAATTCTCTACTAAGAACTCATTTAGTGCTTTGCTCTTTAAAAAAAATTATTAATCCAAAAAGATCTTGATAGGCATTGGGATGAATATAGTAATATTAACATAATACAACATAATAATATAGTATACATTATATAACGTAACAATAATTATAAGATGAATCCAATAGGGAAAATGTAAAGTCTTGTACTTGGATGTAAAAAAATCATCTTCACATGTATAAAATGGGGGAAGTGCAGTTAGATAGCAAATTTTTGGAAAAGACGTGGGGGTTTTAGTAGACTAGAAGCTCAATACAAGTTAGAAGTGTGGTTGTGGCTGCAAAAAACAAAAACAAGAGCAAAACCTAATACAATCTGGAATAAGAAAGTGACAGTCCCTCTGTAATCTGTCTTTAGCAGATGTTATCAGAAGTATTCTATTCAATGCCGAGTACCAAAGTTTAAGGACATTGATTTTCTCCATTTTGTGATTAAAAAAAAAAAAAGTCGGAGCATGTTCCCCAGAGGGGGACAACCAGGATGATGGATGCTTTGAAAATAAATGCATGAGAATTGTTTGAAGGAAATGGGGGGTGTTTTTGCTTTTCATTTATATCTGCAATACTTAGCACAGAGTCAGGCACACAGGAAATACCTAAAAAGTGATGTTTGATTAATGGATATTTAACCTGGAAAAAAAGGAGTGTGAAGAGAACTTGAGAACAGGCACATGAAAGAGAGATTACATTTGTTTTATTTGGGACCTTAAGACAGGATAGAAGTTAAAAAGAGAACAAGTCAGGCTTGAGGTCAGGGAAATCTTACTAACAATAAAATTGTCCTAAAGTGGAATGGGCTTCCTCTGAGAAATGGTGAGTTCCCCTTCCTTGGAGGTCTTTAAATAGAGGCTTAGATGACTACTTGTCACATGTGTTATAATACCGTGTTTCCCCGATAACAAGACCTATCCTGAAAATAAGCCCTCCCCTTACTGTGTAAGATTCCTCTAAAATAAGCCCTCCCCAAAAAATAAGCCCTATTGAGATTGCTGCTGTAGTGAAGGTGATCCCCTGCGCTACACGCTACATTACGGTACCCTCTGTATGCACCATTCCCCCTCACCCGCGTGAAATGCACACTGTGCTCCGAGCTGCATCCAATCGGAGCTGCAGCAGTGAGCACGTCATCCTGTTCTTCCCCAGTGATTTGCTTGCTGGTGCCATTGAGAGCGCGGAGGAGAGCTGAGGCAGGACAACATAAAAACCTGGTATGTAAGTGGGAGTGTAATGTAATGCCAAAAGAAGGCAACTTCCCAGGTTCAAAATACCAGCATAGGTGCTCTCTATTTTATTCAGTGACAAACCAAGAACAGAGAAGATCAAAACATGACATCATTCAAAATACAGCATTTACTAAGCGTGATTAAATAATCTCCAAGTACTACCCCACCCCAGGATCTTCCAATCATTCAATCAATTACAAAGTCCCTGTTCTAAATACTACTCCACCCCTAGGCTATACCTTAATTAAGTCCACCACAAAACCCCTCTTCTCAAATGGAGATTAGTTTCCAAACATAGAAAGTACCTTCATTTGTCAATCACAGAGCACAATAAGGTCAAAAGTTCCCCACCCCTGGATCACAATTGAATCTACCCCAGAGTTACATCAAGTTTAAACACAGCACTTAATACCCAAATGGAGGTCTTTTCTTCATCTTGACACGAGGCAAGTTCTCAGCAATCTTTGTTCCTGGGGAGACAAGGCTTAGCAAGGCCATAAGATACATTGCCAGTCCCTTCATGAATTTATCCTCTGTCTGTAGAACAGTCCTAGAACCCCTGAACACATTAGCAAAGCCCTCTCCCAGGATTTCTGTAAACATACAACAAGAAAATCCTTCTTCAGGGCTTCTGAACCAACAGAAAGGCTCCCAGACCCCTGCAACAACAGCACTGTCCTTCACCAGTGGACAGTATTCATTCTGTCTGCAGGACAGTCTCCAGACCCCTGCAACAACAGCACTGTCCCTCACCAGTGGACAGTATTCACTCTCTGTCTGCAGGACAGTCTCAGGGCTTCTTAGCGAACAGCCAGGTTCCAGGACTTCTTCAACAAAAGGACTGTCTTTCACCAGTGGACAAATCTGGCAAAACAACATCAAAACAGACAGACAAAGTACCAGCAAAACAGCCATGTCTCCTCAGTCCTTGGCAGCTCAGGGGGCAGGTCTCAAAAGTCCAGGGCAATTCAAAGCGGCCACCAGCAATTCTCTTAGTCTCTCTCTCTCCACGAGGTGCTGCTTCCAAAAAGATCTTCCACCTCTCTCTTGTCTCTCCAAATCTACATCACCAGCTCCTCCCAGTTCAGGACTTTCTTTTCACATCAACAAGTCCATCCCACAGGTGGGATTAACAAACTCTGGGCTTTAACACAATCAATTTGAAAACCAAGCCAATACAGGGGAATCTTTAATTGCCATTACTATCACAGGGAGTGAGGGGGGCATGATAGAGGATAAAAAGGGCATGATGGAGGAAAAAAGAAGAACTCAGGGGGCATGATGGAGTGAAAAGAAGGACTGATGGTCATAATTTTATTATTCTGTCTGTTTTGACCCCCAGACATGAGTACAAAAAGGAAGAGCTATACTGTTGAGTATAAGAAAGCAATTGTAGAGGAGTCACATGGCAAGAATCTTGCAGTTTTCTGTAAAGAAAAACTTTTGGATCTTCGAATGGTCAGAAAATGGAGAGCAGATTATAATAACCTCAATCAACAGGTGGATGAGGGAAAAGGGAAAAAGCTCAGGTCTGGATCAGGTCAGCAGCCCTTATATCCTGACTTGGAGATCCTCATTGGTGAATGGATTGCTGACAGGAGAGCAAAGGCCTTGGTTGTGCGCAGGGCTGATATTCAAGCATTTGCCCTTTCAATGGCACCAGAGTTTGAAATGGTCTCAGAAGGATTCAAAGCATCACAACACTGGTTGGACGGTTTCCTTCAACGGTATGAACTGTCCCTAAGAAGATCAACCACACTGTTTAAGCTGGAAGATGCTGAAGTTATTAAACGTGCACTTGCATTCAAGTCCTTTATTGATAGAATCGACATTTCCAAGTACCAAACCTGCAATATGATTGCTATGGATGAAACTGCAGTGTTTATGGGACAAGGATCTCAAACAACAATTCATCACAGGGGTGCAATGTCAATCTACATTCCCACCACTGGCTATGAAAGTGCACGGGTCACCTGTGTTTTGGCAATTCGTTTGGATGGAAAGAAAGCCACACCTCTAATCATCAGTAAGGGCAAGAAAGATAAGATTGAACGTGTATCTGGCATTTACGTTCTTGAAACCGAAAAAGCCTGGTGTACACAAGCCGTTATAAGAAAGTGGGTTGATTTAATGCTGCCACTTGTTATGCGAGGTAACCAAAGAGGTCTGATAGTCTGGGATTCAGCCAGCACTCACCGCGCTAAAGAAATGAAGAACTTCCTTGCAGAGAAAAGAATAGATCAAGTAATGATTCCTGCAGGAATGACTGCCTATCTCCAGACCCTTGATATTGCAATAAACAAGCCATTCAAGGACCATTTGCACATGGAAGTCAATGACTACATTGAAAATATAAATTTTCTATTGTAAAGAAATCAGCGTGGAAACTTTGTGAAGCCCTGTCTGCAAGAAGTCGTGACTTGGGTGAAGAAGTCATGACTTGGGTGAAGAAGTCATGGGATAAAATTACTGACAGCTGTGTCGCCAAGGCACTACGAGCAGGTTACCTGGACAAGACATATTCATTTAAAGAGAGCTATATTGCTGGACATGACAGATTGGGTCCACTTCTTCTGAAGGAAATGGAGGCGCAAGACATCCAGGACGGAATTCAGGGTATGGACACTTATGACGATGTTGTTGAAGAAGATGACATGATCATTATTGAATAAAGGTACATTTTTTTGTTCACATTTACCTGTTTATTAAAATTGCTGTCAATGTTCATTAAAATAAGCCCTCCCCTGAAAATAAGCCCTCTGGTGTTTTTCTGTCCAAAAAAAATAATAAGACTTATTATTGTCTTATTATTGGGGAAACACGGGTAGTAAAGGACCTACCAACAGAATGGTGGACTGGAAGTCAGGAGGGCCTTTGTTAGAATCCTGCCTCAAACACTTAATGGTTTATGTGACCCAGGGGCAAGTCACCTTCTCAGTGTCAATTTCCTCATCTGTAAAATGGGGATAATAACACCTACCTCACAGGGTAGTCATGAGGATTAAATGAGATGTATCATGTAAAGCATTTTGCAAACCTCAGAGTGCTATGTAAATATTAGCTATTACAAGATGACCACTGAGGTTTCTTTCAACTTTCAGATTCTGTTATTTTGTGAGTAAACCCTTCTGTATAACCAAGTCCTTCCTATCTTGAATCACCCTATGATAAAATATATGAGCCCCACCAATCATGTGAATAATGAACAAAATGAACAATAATACTGTACTAGGAATGAGTTGGGTCAAATAAGAAGCAGTATAGTATCATACAGAAAGAAAAGCAGTGGAGAGGCTTCATGGCTGCTGATGTCATTTCTGGTTCTTCAGTTCTGTGTTTCTGTAAAAATGCTCCTTTGAAAGTCTTCAGATAGCTCTTTTTTATTGTTTTACATTATACTTTCAGGGTATATTCACAACAATTGGATTGGAGGTTATGATTTTTTTTAAAGCAATTGGGGTTAAGTAACTTGCTCAAGGTTACACTGCCAGTTATTATTTCTGGGTGTGGTGCTAAGTATCAGAGCCCAGATTCGATCCCCAGGTCATCCCAATGCTGGGGCCGGTGCTCTTACTCGCTGTGCTACCTGGCCACCCGGGAGGTTATGATTTTTAAAAAATTTCCTTCATGATAACAAATTCCACTCCAA
This sequence comes from Petaurus breviceps papuanus, assembly GCF_028583685.1. Taxonomy (NCBI): domain Eukaryota; kingdom Metazoa; phylum Chordata; class Mammalia; order Diprotodontia; family Petauridae; genus Petaurus; species Petaurus breviceps. The sequence continues at coordinate 22,224,973 of NW_027187372.1, forward strand.
AAATATTCTACAAACTTGCAATTATACCAACAATAAATGAGTGCCCTTGTTTCTCCACCATAAGAACTGAATTTTATTTCTTTTATTTATTTCTGCCAATTTGGTGGTCATGAAATGGTATTTTGAAATTGTTATAATTTGCATCTGTTTTCATTATTAGTTAGGCTGATAATTTTTTCCATGTGATTATTCACCATTTGTTTCTTCTTTTGAAAACTGTCCATTAACAGGCTTTATTTAATTCATACAATGCAGACTGAGGATTACCATTGTGACTTTTATATCTATTCTTATGTCATTCAGTTGTCATCTTTCTTCATCAAGAATACCTTATATCAATGAAATCTCAGCTCCAAAAAAAGTCATCTTTGCCAGTTTTCTGGGTGTGAAGTGAAACTTCCAAACTATTATAATTTGCATGTTTCCTACTATTATACTACAGCAAGATGAATATAAGATTTCTTTTTGAGGTACCCTGTGCCTCAGATCAAGGTTTTCTTGTCAGGCAGGAGTTGCTTCTCCTATTCTGTTAGATTTGCCTGGCTTTGACCTACTCCTCTGCCTTGGTCTCTGGCTTCTGTGCACCCCTGGGGTCTTAACTGTCTCCTTAATTTACTCCTGTTCATCATTCTCAGCCTTTTCCTTGTCTCTCCTGGGCCTGACTGACAGACTTGTCTCCCCTGTCCTTGGCTAAGACAATGATATACCAAATATAACTTCTAAGCCATCTAACTATTTCCCCCCAATAACTTAAACTCTGTGCCTTAGGCTTGGTACAGACATTGCAGTTTTAAGTTAAGAAGGAGAAAAGCAATTCAACAACCTGATTTATTCTGTTAATTAAATGATTTAGAGCAAAGTTTCCTAACCTGGGATCTGTTAACTTGTTAACTTACTAAAAAAAATTTTTTTTTTCAATAGCTATACTTCAGTGTAATTGGTTTCCTTTGCAATACTATGCATTTTATGTATATGAAAACATTATTCTGAGAAGGTGCCACAGATTTTACCAGTTAACCAAAGGTGTCTGGCAATTAGGACTGTAAAATGCTACGTTGTTTGTCCCTTCCTCCTTAAACTTGATTTTTTTTCCTGCAAATATTTTCCAAATACCACTTCTAGGTGAACTTTTCTAGATATTATATATATATATATATATATTTGAAATCAAGTGTTTTTAAAAAAATACCTAATTTACTTCTGAATTTTTCTACCTTCTACCTGTAGGAAACTTGGAAAAGACTTCATTTTTTCTCTGCTTAGTTAAGTTTTACATATTTATGAAGTGTCTTTTAATGTGTGTGAACACTGGTTTATGGCCTGGCAAAGTACTATATTTCTATACTTCAAGACAGGAGTTTGGAGGTCCCTAATACTATGCCCTGAGATGAAAGAGAATAACTTGAAGATCCAGTAATCTAAACCTTAAAGATCCAGGGCAAGGGTGGAGAACCTGGATTCAGTCAAAGGATCACACTTGAGGACCTAGAGGCCAAAGGTTCCCCACCCAGATCCAGGGGAAGTCTAATCCTGGGAGGTAAAGGTCAGCACAGGAACTCAGAGGACTGAGGGCAAGGCCAAGTACTAACAACCCCACACAAAGCAAAGGGCAGAGTCTAGTCCTGGTACAAAGTCCCAATTCAGGAATTAAAGATGGAGAGATGAGTAAATTAAATAAAACAAAACACTGACCAGTATAAAAAATTATTTCAAATCTAGAGATTCCTCCAAAGAAGGAATGAGTAAAACTATAAGTTGAGACTCAAAGGGAAAAAAAAAAGATTTTCCCACTGGGACTACATGAATAAATACCTAAGAGAAATTAATCAAGAAATAAAAAAATTAAATAAAATCTCTTGAGTGAAGAATTAGAAAGAGAATAAGTAGCTTAGAAGAGAAAGTGATAAACTTTTTCCAGGAAATGAGGTCTTTGGAAATCCTAAATGAAAACTGCCTGCATCTGTTAGAATCAGAAAGCAAAGATGAAAAGAATCCACTGTTCATTTCCTAAAAATAAAAAAAAGCAAAACCAAACCAAAAAAAAAAAACCCTATCAGCTAGAGTCCCAGGAATGTCATACCCAAAATCCAAAGCCCCAATATCAAACAAAAATTAATGCAACCATCTAGAAAGAAACAATTCAAATACCAGGAAACTACAGTGAGGATCACACAAAATGTGGCAGCTTCCACTACATATGAGAGGAAATCTTGGAATACAATATAACAAAAGGCAAAAGAGAAAGACTTGCAACAAAGAATAAGGGATCCTACAAAGCTGAAAATAATCCTTCAGGGGATATATAGATCTTCAATGGAATAGAGGATTTCCAAGTATTTCTGATGAGAAGACCAGAGTAGGACATCTGACACACAAGAACGAGCTGAAGAAATCTAGAAAAGTAATTTTTTTTTTGGAAGGAGTTATTTGATGATGTAGAATTAGCATTCTAATAGAGAAAAAAAGTGATCCTTCTGAACCTTACTGAACTTACATTCATTACTGATGGAATTAAATGAGAAATCATGTATATAGATACTCCATCAAACACTATAAATTTCATGTTCCTCAGTTGATACTCTTTTCTCTTGATCTATTTATTGCTCCACCCTACCTCGGGTATACACAGACATGGTCATATACATAATCCATACATAATTGCCATGATCCATAAATTCTAATTCCATGTTCATGAACTTTGAAATTCTTTTATCTGATCATAATTTGTTGTTGTTCTATCTTTGCCTCTACTTTACAATCATTAACCTTGTTCCTTTTCTTCATTATGACCTTCAGTCCCTCCACCCCTGTAAGGGTTATGGGATTTAAAGATCTCCCATGCCCCATGGACGTGC
>NW_027187372.1:22227837-22261442 GCF_028583685.1 Petaurus breviceps papuanus
TGTAAGGGTTATGGGATTTAAAGATCTCCCATGCCCCATGGACGTGCTGACATAGCAGAGCAAGAGAAAGTGAAAAGACGAGCTAACGGTCCTGCGGTTGGCAGTTGGTGGCGGTTGCCTTTTTTTTTTTTTTTGAGTTAGGACCCCTGCTGAGCACTGCCAGGGGCTGGAGCTGCTGGGAGCAGGACTTTCTGCTAAGGACTCCTGCTGAGGACTGCCAGGGGCCGGAGCTGCTGGGAGCGCGCTGGGTGGTTGCTGTGAGTGGGGAGAGGAGGACCTTTGCCTGAGGTAGCCTGTTCTGTTTTAAAGGCTTGAAAATGTGGGTGCTTTCTACTTTATCTACCTGTGCCAATGTCATAACTACTCTGATGGCTTTCACTTTCTGGTTTTGGGACTCAGTCTTTTGGTATCTTAATAAATTTTCTAGTTTATTTCCCCAAATGGCAAACCTGATGTATTTTGTGATGGATAATTATATCAGCATATTTGTAATCTCTATAGGCATTGTGAATATGGCATTGCTGATACAACCCCTCAGTTCTTTACCAAGCTATCATCCCTGCATTGGCTACATCCTCCTTCCTTCCTCATTTTAAGCCCTTGGTGAACCAGTTCAACTCCACACTCTCCTCTTCTTTCAAGTTCCTTTTCCCTTTTTCTTATCACCAGTTTTGTCCTTCCAGTATTTGCATTACCCCCAGTATTCACTTTCTTTGTTCCTATTCATGTGTTATTGAATGAAGCTAGAGAAAAAAAAAATCACAAAACCATGCTGACTGGACAACTACAAATGTGTGTTACATAATCTGAACTAGGACCTCATTGAGGCAGGGCAAACCTTTTACACTTTCCAATTCTAATACCTCTCACTCTCCACAATGTCTTTTCCAAACCTTTTTGTCTTTCCTCAAACCTTCCATGGTTCCTCTTTCCCACCACCCTCTCAGCTGAGAATTTTGCCTCATATTTCACTGAAAACATTGAGACTATTCTCAGAGAGCTCCATTTGCTCTCCTCTTTATCTCACGTTACCCAGATACTTTCTGCCACTATCTCCTCCTTCATTCCTGTCTCACATGAGGTGGCTCTTCTCCTTCCTCTACATGCATAAGTGATTCCATTCCGTTCCATCTTCTCCTGTAGATTGTCTCCTCTATTTATCTTCAATTATTCCATGTCTAGTGGCTGCTTCTCTATTGCCTATAAACATGCCCATCTCTTCTTCATTCTCAAAAAACTTTCACTTGAACTTTCCAACCCTACAACTATTATCCCCTATCTCTTCTGCCCTTTGTGGCTAAATTTTTTGAGAAGGTGACATACAAGACAGTCTCCACTTAGTAAGAGTTCTTTCTCTCTCTCACTGTCCTCTCTGTCTCTCCAGTCTGGCTGCCAACTTCATCATTCAAATGAAATGGCTCTATTCAAAGTTACTAATGATCTCTTAAATGCCAAGACTATTGACCTTTTAAAATTCTTATCCTTCTTGACCTCTCTGCAGTCCCCCAGACTCACAACCTAGTTATTATCCTCATCATCTGACTTCCCCTGCTCCCTTCCACATACAATCCTTTGCCAAGGCTTATCGATTTTACCTTTGTAACATCTCTCTCATATGTCCCTTCTCCCTTCTGACATTGTTACCATGAGAGTGGGGGGAGGACTGCAAATCAGATAACATTGTTTGCTAGAACCTCATTGCAGAATTTTGGGCTCTTCAACAAGGGCAGCCTTCGATACAATTGTGAAGAAAAGGAAGTTTGCTTCCAGACTCTTGAAACTCCAAAGTTCTTATTCTTTATTCTTCCTAACCTCAATGATTTCTCTTCTCCACAAAGAGAGAATTCTTCCCAAACCTTCCTACTGCCCCACTCCACCCCCAACCACATCACTAAAACTGAATGTCACATCTAGAATTCACACTAAAGTGTAACAGACTAATAACTTTAAATATATATATATTTAACTTCCAGGACTGTGCTTTAACAAGGATAAAAACTTGACGAAACGGAAAGAAGATCTGATAGCATTTTAGGCATCCGGTGAAAAGAAGGGGAAAATTTGATCAGAGTGGGGAATCAGGATTTCCTACTCTAGGGTTAGTAAGACCATCCCGAGTATCCACAGATGTCTCTCCTTGCCCCAAGAGAGATTAATGAAAGAAAACTTGCAGTCTTCCTTTCTGCTTCCATTCCCTGACATAATTCTTGGAGATTATCTCTATTTCAGATATCCTCAGAGATCCTACGCACCCAAGATCTCCAACTCTTAAATTCAACACATAATTCCCCTACTACAAAAAAGCTTTAATAGTTCACTCTTATCTGCAGGGTAACATTGAAACTCTTCAGTTGACATTCAAGGACCTGCACAATCTGAACCCTAACAATGATTTTCAGTTATCTCATGAATAGAGCTCTGGGCCTGGAGTCAGGAAGCTCTGAGTTCAAATTTTATCTCAGATACTTACTAGTTGTATGACCCCTGATTAAGTCATTTAACTTCTAGTTGCTTCAGTTTCCTCAATTGTAAAATGGGGATAATAAAAGCACCAATCTTGCAAGGTTGCTGTGAGGATCCATTGAGATAATATTTATAAAAAGTGCTTAGCACAGGGCTTGGCATATAGTAGGCATTATATAAGTGCTTATTCCTTTCCTTTCCCCTTTTCCCCTAACTTGAACCTTCCATTCTAGCCAGACTGTTTTACTTATCATCCCTTAAAAATATCATGAGCAATCCATCTTCCATGACATTAAACTTTCTTGCAATGCTCACCTTTCTGCCTCTTGAGCTCCTATCTATGCTTTAAAGTCTAAATGAAATAGCACCTCTTCCATAAATTTTCTTGACCACTCTAACTCAAAGCCGTCTTATCTGTTGTTCAACAGCAGAAAAGTCCAAACGTGTGTATGCATTCAGTTATAAATTCTGTGAATTATGGCCAACATACCCCACATGGTGGCAACCGTTCTGCAGAGGAGTTGCCCCTTCCATACACAATCAATCATGTCTTAGAAGCTATAAAATCCAACATAAGAAGCTTCTCCATATTTGTTATCTGACCTATCTACTTTTCAGCTTTGCTGGGGGAATAATTTGCACAGATAGATCTGTGAGTCACCAAGTTTTTTTATGATCCATTTTAATAACCAACTCTGACCCTGAACTTTTTATGGCCAAGTCACTATACCTCTCCTGTCAGTGGATATATGTTTTCTTCCAGGCTAGTACCCTGGGGCACTTATCTAGGTCAAATGAGCCTTATCTTCTATGCTCCAAAAAAAAAGAAGAGAGAAAACTCTCAAAAAGAATGTATGAGATAGTGGGATTCCTTTCATATATGGATTGGACTAGAATCAGGGATGGGGAATATATGGCCTTGAGGCCACATGAAGCCTTCAAGATCCTTAAGTGCAGCCTTTTGACTGAATTCAAATTTTAGAGAACAAATTGTTTCATTATTAGACTCTAACAGGAGAGTAGGTAGGAGTTTTAAATTTAGATTCTTATCACTGTAGGTAACAGGTGTGCTGGAGATGTGTTAATTGATTGACTGACTGTAAAATGTTCTGCAAACTTGGACTAGGGATCTAGTCCTAGAAGGCCACAGGTTCCCTATTCCTGGACTAGATGGATATTGAAGTCTCTTTTTGACTCTCAAATTCCATGACCCTATTATTCTGTACTCCTGGAAAAAATATTAGCCATTTGGTAGAAAATGAGTTTAAACAGACATCATACACCACATATCATAAAAATTTTCAAATGGCTAAGAGATCTAAATGTAAGAGGACATATAATTTTTTTTTTTAAGCAATCAGGGTTAAGTAATTTGCTCAAGGTTACAGGGCCAGTTATTTCTGGGTGTGGTGCTGAGTGTCTGAGCACAGGATTCAATCTCCAGGTTATCCCAACACTGGAGCCAGTGCTGTTACTCGCTGAGCCACCTGGCCGCCCCAGGACATGTAATTTTAAAATTAAATAGTGAGAGCACCTTTGAGTAATGGGAGAATTCACAATCGAGTGCTAGAAAAAATAGACAATTTCAATAATATAAAATTTTTAAAGTTGTTGCATGAACAAAATCAATGTAAATAGAAGAGAAACTATTGATTAGAAGAAAAACATTTATGTCAAATATCTTTAATAAAGGCCTATCCAGGAAACTTAGATAATTGGTGCAGATATATGACAAATGTAATTGCAAATGCAATTCTCCAGTATTTTAAGAGGTAAAAGGATATGAATATATAGTTTTCACAAGAAGAATTGCAAACTGTTAATAATAATATGCAAAAATGCTCCAAATAATTAAGAAAAATTAAAATTAAAACAACTTTGAGGTTTTGCCTCAAAACAATCCATTTGGAAAATTTCATAGGATCACAGAGTTAGAGTTATCCCATGACTTAACAGCTGAAGAAACTGAAACAGAGAGCTTAAATGACTTGCCCAGGGTTACACAGGTAGATGACAAAGGACAGAAATGATGTAGAAGAGGTTATAAGAAGATGCATAATTCACTGTGAATACAGCCAACCATTCTAGAAAACACTTGGGTATTATGCAAGAAAAACAACTACCCTTTTATATCCTTTGTCCTGGTGATCCATTTATTGGGCAGGTACCCTCAAGCTGGTCAACAACAGAAAGTCCTAATGTATAATATGATATAATATTCATGGCAGCACTTTCTTATAATTGTGAAAAAATGTAGACAATGTAGATGAACAAATTGTAGCAATAAAATGTAATGGACAATTGCTTTTAACTAGGTGGTGAAGTTAATAGAGTATCGAATTGGAATCAGAAATATCTGAGTTCAAATCCTGCCTCAGTCACTTGCTATATGTGACCTTGGGCAAGTCACATTTCTACCTCTATCAGCCTTAGTTTACCCATCTTTAAGATGAAGTATAATAATACTAATATTAATTATTATAATTAATAGTATTATATAGTAGTATAATAATAGTATTATATAAATATATATGACATATTTATATGGAATACATAATATAGTAGTATAATAATAGTATTATTAATAAGTATATATAAAAATAGTATAATACTATATAATATATATTATATAAAAAATAGTATACTACTACTACTAATAATAAAAGCACCTACCTCACAAAGTTGTTATGAGATAAATGCAAAATGCTTTGCAAATCTCAAAAGGATATATAATGCTTGTTGATAATATAATATACCAATATTTAATTTGCATATAATAATAAATATTAGCAAATAAATTATTGTACCATAAGTAAGGGACAAATATGAGGAATACACAAACTTGGACAGTCTAACATAAACTAATTGAGATGAAAGAACCAAGAGAACAGCATATACAATGAATAGAACATTGTGAATGAAAATAACTCAAAAAGGAGCTAAAAGTTAATTACAGGCAATAACCTATATTGGTTTCAGAGGACAGATTCTATTAGGTAGAGAGATGAGGAACTACAAGTACCAAATGTGTGCATTGCCAAATGAATATGATATGTCAACTGGTTTTATTTAAATGATTTTAATTTTGAATAAGAAAGAGTCCTATGGGGGAGGAAGGGAGAGGACAGACAATGTTGGGAAATTATTATGCTATTAAAAATAAGCAGAAAATAAATAAAAAAAAATAAACCTGTTGGTGAACACCCACTGATCTTTGTGTGGGATGAGAGATTTGGTCATGGGTCTAGAGCTGGCAGACTCTAGGGGTAATAGGTACTGAAGTGAGTTGGCTCCTTGATAGTCTGTATAGATGTCTAAGAATAAATTCTAAGGCCTATCTACATTTAGCAGTAGAGACAAGTACCAAAGACAATATAATAGCTTCAGATGCTTGTTTACAATGATTTTACAGCCATCTGAATTTTTACTTATTTGCTACTTTCCTTACATTTGAATATCCATTTCTTGCCTTCATGTCTTTGCACAGGTTGTATGATCTGGAATGCATTCCTTTTTTAGTTCCACTTAGAATCCTGAAGCTTTTTTTAAAACACAGCTCAGTTGCCACTTCCTATGCAAGGCCTTTATTGATCCCTCCAGTAGTAATGCTCTCTTCTCCTTCAATAACAAACATTTATTAAGCAACTATGACATGAAAAGAACTTAAGAACTTGGGTGGGGGGGGGAGGATTCTGGGAAGATGGCAGAGTAGGTCAGAAAATTTCAAGCTCTCAAGATTCCTGCCCCCCCCCTCCACAAGAGAGATAAAATAGTACCAAGGGCAAACAAAGTGTGGGTAAAAAATAAATAAGAACAGGGCACAACAGGGGTCTTCCTGGGACAATTAGAGAAGATCAGAAGAAAAATCCTCAGACCAGATTTGGTCCCTGTGAAGAGAAAACACCTCCAGGCTATGTTCCACTTTAACAATAAGCAGCAAGCCCTGGAGTTAGTTGGTTTGGGAGGCTGCCTAGGCCCCAATCAAAGAAACTTCTACACCCAGGATAGCAGTGGAGCTAGGCATTTGAGCTGGGGAAGATTGAGGAAATCTCTGCTGATAAGGACTGCCAGACCCAGCTGTGCTGTGGGGAATGGGGATGTGGGGGAGGGGGCAAAGAGAAGAAACCAGCACATGTTCACCTAGTGCAGAAGCAGTGGGAGCACTTACAGGAGGCTGGAGTTTTGTATTTGGTTCCAGGCTGGAGGGGAGAACTGAAAATCTGGGGCAAGAGGCACCATTCTCCCATACCCTAGGACTAGAGGTGATTACAAAAATTAAGCTATTACTACAAAAAATGCACAGGCAAAAGAGAAAGAATCTAATCGTAGAAAGTTATTAAGGGAATAGAGAAGACTGGGGTTCATCTTCAGGGGAGGATATTGAAGCAAAGAAACCCTCTTCTACTCCAAAGAGTAATTGTCAAATGGTCACCTGCCCAAAAAGAATTCATAGAAGAACTTTAAAAAGACTTTAAAAATCAAATGAGAGACAGGGGAGGCTAGGTGGCGCAGTGAGTAAAGTGCCGGCCCAGAGTCTGGAGGACCTGAGTGTGGTTCCAGCCTCAGACACTTAACACGCACACAAAAAAACTAGCCGTGTAACCTTGGGCAAGTTACTTAACCCCAATTGCCCTCCAAAAAAGCAAAAAAAAAAAAAAAATCAAATGAGATACACAGGAAAAACTAAACAAACAAACAAAAAAATAATCCAAGAACAACAAGATTATGAAAAGAAAGTCAACCAATTAGAAAAGGAAATACAGAATCTTAAGGAAGAAAATGACACTCTGAATATTAGAATTGGGCAAGGTAAAGCCAGCAAAATTATAAGAGGTCAAGAAACAATTAAACAAAATATGAAGAATGAAAAAAATGAGAGAGAAAATGAAATATTGTATAAGAAAAACAACTGATCTGGAGAACAGATCAAGAAAAGGACACATGAAAATAATCATTCTACCTGAAAGCTATAATCAAAAAAATAATCTCGATACAATAATAAAAGAAATAAGAAAAATTGTCCTCAAGCATTAGAACAAGGGGAGAAAGCAGAGATAGAAAAAAAATCCATCAATCACCATTTGAAAGAGATCCTATGACAAAAACTCATAGGAATATTATAGTCAAATTCTGAAACTCCCAGCTCAAGGATAAAATATTAAAAGCAAAAAAACTGAATTTAAATATCATGGTGCCACAATTAGAATCACATAATATCTAGCAGTGGAAATACTCAAGAACTGCAGGTCTTGGAACACTATATATCAAAGGACAAAAGAACTGGGGCTCCAGTCGAAAATATCATACCCAGAAAAGTTAAGCATAATCTCGAATGAAAAAATGGACATTTTATGAACTGTCAGACTTCCAAGACTTCATTAAAAAAAATCCTGAACTTAATAGGAGATTTGACATACAAGAGTCAAGAGAAACATAAGTACATACCAAAGTCTGATTACAAGGGATTCAATAAGGACAGGCTGTTTACTTTTTATATATGTAAAATATAAAATATGTGTCTAAGATTGTCATTAGTAATTGGGTAATTCATAAGAAAGATTGGGGTAGACCTGAGTATGATATGACTTTAAAAAGTAAAACCATTTAGGAATAGCTAAAAAGATAATTATTTCATACAAATGAAATGCAAGAGGAAGAATCAATTCAGAGGAACTAGATGGAGGAGGAGCACTGGTTGTTCTGGTAAACTACTTTCATCAGGAATGGGTTTAAGAGGGAAATATACATATGTATTTATAAGAGTATGAAAGTCTTCTAAATTCAGAAGAAATAAAACAGTAAGGGGATGGCGGGGAGGGGGGAGAGGACAAGGGAAGGACCTATAAAGGGGAGGGTGAAGGAATAGGTTATGGAGGCTAAAGAAGGATGTTTAGATTTATGGGAATGGGAGAATAGGGAAGGAAACCTTGTAGGTGGATAGGCTAAGTAACAGGAGGGCAAGGTAGTGGGTAGAAGTAAATAGAGGAATCAGGAGGGATAGAAAACAAGAGATATGCCCAAATACATAGACAAAGATCAGGAGTAGAATTTGTTAGGGAAAGTTTATGTCTATGTATGTATGTATATATGTATATGTGTATGTATGTATCTATATAGAAATTTATCTACACTTAATTGTAGCCTGGGAGGGTGGGGGAAGGAAGGTCAAAAAATGAATAAACTAAAAAGTGCACAGCAGAGAAGAAAACTTACAAAGAAGCAAAGAAAAAATGGACAGCTCAACACAATGTGTAGTATTTTTCATACAGGCGTTCTTGAAAAAAATTTATTGTTACATATTTTGAATCCTTTCTTATGTTTTGCTATGCACATGACATGTTTTTCCCCTTTTCTTTGTATTTAAGTTCCAATAATTAAATTTATGATTTTTTTTTCTTTTCTCTATTCTGTATTTGTGTTGTGGTATTTGAGTCTAAAATAAAATAAAACAGATTCATGCAAAGGAAAAGAATTTTGGGGAGCATTATTTTTGTATGTATTTTGTGTTTAGTTATTTGTGTACATTATATCCCATTCCCATATCTATCTTCTCTCTCCCCCCCAAAAAAACAAAACAAAACATGGCTGAAGGTTCCCTGACAGCAAGAACTCTTCCGTTAGTCTTTGTTATCCCTGGGCCCAACTCAATACCTTATACATAGTGGTCAATTAGTAAATGTTAATGTTGAATTAAATTGAATTTTATGTTTCACTTGGGACTTAGAAGTCCCAAACTGGAGATCCAAAAAGGACCTTAGACTTCATCTATTCTAATACCCTCATTTTATAGATGACAAAACTAAGGTCTGGAAAGGGGAATGAATTTTCTCAATATAATACCCTTACTTAGTGGACAGAGCCAGGACAAGGTCCCAGGTATAACTCTCAATTCAGTGTTCTTTCATATTTGGGAGATATCTTAATGTGCAAACCCTATGGAAATCAAATTCCAAAGAATTTTCATAAATCAATGAGAATAATGTTGACATATGTCATACAACTTAACAGTGATGCTCTCATTAAACTGCCACTGTGTTCATGGACAAATAAATGTAAACACCCTGGGGAAAATGATAAAGTCTTTGAAAAGTATAATCTTCATGCTCAGTTTTCCCTTCCTTCATTTTCTCCCCTTGATATCTTCCTTCCCCCCTCCATCTGTTCAGGTGCCCAATGTAGTCCTGTTTTTTAATTCATTCTTCCTCTATTAAAATGGGAAAGTATGGTGTTAATATCTACATTTCTTGACACATTGATTCTGTTTCTGTGTGAATGAGTTTCAGTGGACACTATTTTAAAAATAGAACATATGCATTCTATGTCTTTTTGCTCTAATTGTGGAAGGAGAGGCTCTGTCCCTTGTTAAAGAAGGAAGGAAAGAGATTGATCTAACCACCAACACTGAAAAACAAAGTGGATGTAAAACATATTGACCAGTCTATTAGAGACATATTATTGAGCAAGATGTTTATGAGTTAGATGCATAGATATATCTTGAATAGGTACTATATAAATGGACAATGAGCCAATGAGATAGGATGAAATTGAGTAAGAAGAGATCAAGTTAATTGGGAAATTGCACAGTGCTTTTAATAATTTCTATCAGTTATTAATTGCAAAAGTCCAATACCTCTAATTCTCTAACTCCAATTCTCTAATACCAATGTTCAACCAGTGATATTATTTGGCTGCAAATTATGGAGCCACTTAGGAACAAAGGACTGTCTGAGTGATAATGCCCTATTTTGAAAAGGCTCACTAGCTCTCCCTCCTGCCAGTAAATACAAATAGCTTTGCAATAATAGAATGGGCCAGTCTACTACCTGGCCAGAAATTTCTGCATCTCCCTACTTTCATCTGCTGCCTCTAGGCATATTCTGAGTGAAAGGGAAGCTGGTGAAGTTGTCATAGCTATTGCCTGGAGCAGCTTTTTGTCTGCACCCATATTTCATCTGCCTTGGCTTCTTTACTTTCTGGGTGACTATAGCAAGCTCTTACCCAGTCTTAATGATCAAGGAAGCTGGTATGCAAATCAAACTAAGTAAAGCATTCAAGCAAAGTTTTGTGGGCAGAAAGAACTGAAGGTGAGAGGAACAAGTAACGAGGGGGGGAAAACCCCCAAAACACTTTAGACTGAAGCAACATGAAATGATTTAAAACACCATTTTCTAAAGATGTCACAGCACTGATCACTTTAACAAGCATGGAGTGATAGACAAAGCATTTTCTTCCTCTCTTTTTTTGTTAATACTCAGGCAAGTGATACGCACTTTTTTACTCACTATAATTCTACAGTGTAAGACAAATCGAGGATCTACACTTTTATCAACACTGTTTCAAATGTCTTAGGTCATCAAACAAATGTACCTTGGTAAAGCTCCTAGTGTTGATGACATTGAGAAATATCCAAAGTCATCATGCTGCACATGTAACTTGATCAGCATAGAGCTTAGGGATCTTTAGAAAATGCTTATGACAGAGTGGCCTTTATTTCATGAGCTTTGAACTATTTATTTTCCTTATCTTACATCCCCTTTGCTAACACAACTCTGGTATAATAGTACTCGACACTCTTAGCTATGAGTGGCCACGCCCTGATGTTTATCTATGCTGCAGTGATAGATTCCTATTGGACCATAATTCCTCATTATGTGCATTGACTGATGCTTGTGATGAGTCATGCTGCTTATAATCTAAAAATTTCCATCAGCATTCATCTTAGAGTTGTTCCAATTTAGGTGCATGGGTCCTGAACTCAAGTCACATTAGGCATTTTCTAATTGGTTAAAAGTTCCCTGAATATCTGTGACACTGAACATCTCAGAAATCTTGAGTTCTTACACTCAGGTGTGATTGCTACAGAAATGGCTCTTTATTTCTGTAGGTATCTTTGCCCCATAAATAGCTGATTCTATGAATGGCATATTCCTTGACTCAATACGTAAGTGAAAGAGCCAATTAGCTTAATGGATGTATTTAACACAGTCAACATAATAACAATAATAACTGTCATTTGTGTGGTTTGAAAAATGCTTAACATGTATTATCTCATTAGCTGATAGTCTAGTATGATAATCAATAAATCACAGGGAAGTAGCACTAATAATTTGTTGTGAGGTTGTGCAAAAATGTGGGGTAATGGAAATGGCACTGATCTAGGGGTCTGGAAACTTATATTTGAGTCCTGGTTGTAGCACTTACTGGGAGGGACCTTGGGGAATATACTTAACCTTCCTCAACCTTAGTTTCCTCATCTATGAAATAGGGATATTGATAGATGTAACACCTATGTCACTGGGTTGTTGTGAAGAATAGTGCTTTGTAAACTTTGGAGTTATAAATAAACATTATTATAAGAGAGAATTAAATGAGATAATGAATGTACAGCACTTTGTAAACCATGTAACATATAAACATGAGTTATTGTTATTTAACTGCATATTGGGGAAAGCAAACCACATTCCACAGGATTTGACTGTACACCTGTAAAAACATGAAAGGGGTTGTGGATGGTGTGATGATCATTGAAGCATATCTCTCTTGTCCACCGTTGGGAAGATATTAACATGTATCATACTCAGTAGTCTAGTTGTACACATCAAAGTCAGAGATACTTGACCTGAAAGTCAGTAAAGCTTTCATTCCAGTCATGGAACAGCAGACACGCTTTTCTCCCTCAGCAACTACAGAAGTGCCAAGAACGGCACTGTGATTTGTATATTGTATTTGTGACTTTAGCCAAGGCTTTTGACTTTGTTAACTGTTGGTGTATGAAAAATCATTTAAAAGATCAGATTCTTATGTAATGTTTAAAAATCATGTAAATACATTTACTATGTCTAGTAGGACTCAAAGAAGGCTACCTTTGAAAATACTATTGCTGCTTATTAGCTGTTTTCTCAGCAATCAAAGACTGTGTTTTGGGTAATAGGTATTAATGCTAAGTGAAGATATTTAAGCTCTGATTCCATATCAAAGCATGATGCAATGGAAAGTGTACTGAATTTGAAGCCAAAGAACTGGGGTTCAAATCCCAGCTCCATAGTCATCTGGATGACCACAATTAGGCAAATCACTTAAACACTCTGGATTTCAGTTTCCTTATCTGTAAAATTAGGAGTGAGCTAAATGGGCCATAAGATCCTTTCCGGATCTGAATCTATGATCCTATAATAATTACTTAAACTATTTTATGTATAGCCCAAATAAACCTCTGGGGATCCTCATCCTGACATACTAGTAAGTCAGGTTCCCAAGAGCAAGAACACATTTTCCCTTCAGGGTTCTAAGTGTAACTCTGAGAGATTACATATCTTTGTCTAATGCCATGGTTTTAAGCCCTAATTCTGGTATGTTCTCCCCAATATCAATCACCAGTGATTAGTATCTCAGCATCGTTTAATTAATTAATATCAATTAACTTCTACAAAAGAATATTTACTGAAAAGATACAAGAAAAACAGATATATAAACATTTCCCTCCAATACTTGAGGGTACTCTGTGCTATTCCAGCTCATGATCCCTAGCATATTGAGTTCAAACTTAAAAGAGTTTCTACAAAGCATTTGCCCCACTAAATTCACTTTCAAATTCAGGATAACCAAGGCATGTGTGGGAGCCAGGTGGATTGTTAAATTTTCAGTGTGAACATTTACACCTTGTAAATTGGCAAACACTACAAATTAAGGCTTAATTTATTGTTTTGTTGATTGTCTGGACTTAAAGTGATAGATAAAATGTTAATAATGCAGATTAAAATTAAAAGCATGTCCTGCATTCTGCTCCCCCCCCTCCTCCCTCCAACCAGTTGTTAAATATTTACCAACACACCATTAGATGAGCCCCTCCCTTTTATAGGACTCATATCTAAGATATAGGGTCAATATACTGCTGAGCTGGCCTGGGTCCTGGTCATTCTTTAGGAATATGCTGTCAGATCACAAACTCTAGTCTAGACTCAGGCTCTCAGACTTCTGGCAGTTAGCTCTCCTGACCTTTAAAATTCACCAGACTGTAGCCTAATTGTACTCTTTCACCTACAAGCAGGTAGGAATAGACACAAAAGAGAGAGAAGCAACCACAGGGCCATGAGCTTATGGGTCAGCTGGTGGTGGTCCAGGTGGAGACAAAAAGGGGAAGAGACAAAGGAGGGGTTGAAGCAATGCCTTACTTGCTTCCTAACTTGAACATGGTCATAAAGAGGCAAGAGGAAACACCTTCTCTGGTTAGTGCTTTTTGAATGCATTCTCAGTTCTGGTTCAGCAGCCAATTGGAAATAGCTAGAATATCCATGCATGCTCTGAATGCAGAGCAGGGTCCTTCCATTACAAGCCATTATACCTTTTTAGAATCAAGCCTCACCTCTTTTAAATGGTGCACATGCTCTGAGAATGGGATTACATTGGCCAGGGTCCTGTATGTGCCAAATCAATTTAATTCAATTAATATTTAAGTGCCTACTAAATACAAGACACTATACTAGGTGCTATACTGGATTCTTGAGATACAATGACAAAAATGAAAAAGGTTTTGCCTTCAACTAGTTTACATTCCACCTGAGGAATAAAACATATATACAGATAAGGAAATGTAAAGTAATTTGTGGGGAACTGAGCAATTACAACTGGGACTATCAGGGAAGGCTTCATGCAGGTGTCATGTAGGATGAGGCTTGAAGAAGATAATGATTCTGAAAGGTAGAGATAAGGAAAGAGTGTAGGAAATTGCTTCTGCAAATGATTATAGGCAGGAGATGGTAAGTTGAGTTCAGGGAAGGGTAAGGGTAGTTTGACACAAATAGAGCATAAACAGAAGTAATGTGAAATAAGTTAAGAAAGATAGGTCATCCAGACTGTGAGAAACCTTAAATGCTAGGTTGATAAAATTTTACTTGATCCTAGAAGCAATAGGGAATGACAGACATTTTTTGAGCAAAGGAATAAAATGGTCAGACCCGTGCTGTAGGAAAATATTGGCAACTTATGTGTAAGACAGATTGGAGAAGGGAGATTCTAAAGATAAGATGATCAGTTAGGAAGCTATTATAATAGTCCATCCAAGAAGTGATTACAATCTGAACTAAGGTGGTCACATGAATGGAAATAAGGGGAGTATTGGAAGAGATGTTTTGGAGATAGAATCCACAGGACTTGTCAACTAATTAGATATGGAGGAGAAATAAAAGAAAGTCAGGGCGTCGGGGTGGTGCAGTGAATAGAGCACTGGCCCTGGAGTCAGGAGGACATGAATTCAAATCCGGCCTCAGACACTTAACACTTACTAGCTGTGGGATCTTGGGCAAGTCACTTAAACACAATTGACCTTCTTTCCCCCCTACAAAAAGAAAAAAAAGAAAAGAAAGTGAAGGATGATTGGGGTTATGAACCTGGGTGACTGGAAGAATAATGATGCTCTCAATAGGAATAGGGAAGTTTTTTGGTGGGAGAGGTTTAGGTGGGGACATTAACTAGGTGGGAGCTCAATATGGAGACATCTAGCAGACCATGGTGTCCTGGAGTTCAGGAAAGAACAGGCCTGGATTTGCAGTCATTTTTGAAAAGATGGTAAATGAACCAATGGGGTCAGATGAGAATATTAATATCAAGGGAAAAAATGTAGAGAAAAAAAAGAGAAGAGGGACTAAATCAGAAACTAAAGAGGAAGAGAAGGCTGACCATCAGAATGTGCTACAAAAATTATTGGGTCAGTTTGCCATGACAACTTCATTTTGGTCTGTTGGAGAAATGGGACACACCAACACCAGTGTTGTTGAAGTTTGCCTTTTCAGATTTCTCAGGGCACTTGAAGAAGAAATAATTGCTTGGTGGAGGAGAGTCAGTGCTGTGAAGTTAAAGTCAGGAGAACATCACACTTGTATCATGCAATAATACTCATTACTTTGTTAAACTATATGATTATAGACTTTTACTATCATCATATACAAAATCAGTCAGTTTCATATACCCTTCCAATACAAGATAACCCATACAAAGTGGCGATTTAAGATATTGTTCCGAATATGTAACATTAGTGGAGTCATAAGTTCAATGTGGAATCAGCAAAGGTTCAGCTGGTTATGCTACAGAAATGTTAGAATCCCCCAAAGAATTTTCTATGGTCAGTTCTGTAGTATATAGTATGCTATTGGATGTCCCATTAGGATAGAAAGATCCCCTAAAGGCAGCCTTAAAGGCATGTAACATTTGCCCTCAATCATGAGAATTGATAGTGATAATACACTGTGCTCAGGGCATGACATATCAGGACACCATCCAGCTATTTGAAAAACATCCTGTGCAGAAATCAGTGTCTGAAGAGAGGACAGTACAAAACAGATGAAGTGTACAGTATTAGTATGACATCTGTGGACAGTACTAAAGAATCCAAAAAAGCTAATCAGTAAGTCTACAAATCAAAAATTCAGTTTATTCCATGTTTATCAAGAATAATAGGTACTCTTTATATTAAATTCAGGTTGCATTTGTGGTCTTTGGGTAGGACCCCTGTTGTCAACTGCAAGGAATATATTATAAATCAAAAATTTAATCTAAAAATATTTTAGAATATTGCTTGTTTTTGGCCAGTCTTGCTTGCAATTATTCAAAACATACTAAATGCTTGTTATGCTGTGGTAGTTTGATATAGAGGAAGTTCGTTAAAAGCCTTATATAACATTTTTTGTCTAACAGTTGTGAGCATGCACCTGAAACTAAAGAATCAACATTACAGAAATAATGACAAGCATATGCTGAAGATGTGGACCTAAATACTGATAAGGTTGAGTGAGTTTTATAGGTGTTTGTTGTTTTACCAGAATTACATTATATTCAAAATTATATTTAAAACTTAATGGTAATGAGTTGGTGGGAGGGGTATAAGATAATGCTTCTATATATTACTCCAACCCAAACTTCCCATGCAGAAAGTAAACCTGAGTAACCAGGTCAAACACAAAGATAAATATTAGGATCTGGCACAAAATGCTGTCAATGATTAAAAAGATTTAGTATGGGGCAGGGTATGATAACAAAATACTGAGTTATACATTAGAAAACATATGGACTGGGGTTTTGACTATGCTTTCACTATCTAGCCATGTAACACTGGTCGAATAATGCCATTGCTCTGGCTTTCAGTTTCCCTGTCTAAAAATAAGGGGTTAGAAAAGAAGTCCTCTCCTAGATCTAAATTCTATGATTTCAGGAGCACAAAAATTAGGAAAGCAAGTGGAAAGTTGGATTGTACTGAAAAAGGCAAGGAAGGAAGACCAAGGATACATTCTAAAATATGTTAAGAACAACAAAGACCTCGGTGACCTCGGTGGAAGTGAAAAGCAAAGAAATTCTATGACATTTTAAAGGTAACAAAACACTGATTGAATAAACATGAATTAAAATTTATTTATAACAACCTCAGTGTTAGTCATGTGACTAGTATCTTACTCCAATTAGAAAAATAAATTTAAGCTACTAAAAATAATTAAAATAGGAAAGTTTATTTAGCTCTTTCTTTTCAGTCTCTTAATTATATTCAACTTCCCAAGCTTGAATAGGCTGAATTTTAAAGCCAACTTTACTAGAATTATTATGACATTTAAAAACTATTAATCCCTACTAAATTAGAATGAAGAAGCTGCTCTGATACTACAAGTTTTGAATTACAGAATGTTTGAAGATAATTTTATTACTTCAAAACTAAGATATTTGATGGGTACTAAGTAGACAAAGTAAATCAACTAAGGAAAGTGATCATCTACAAAGAGTCGAATCATATGACTCACTCAATTCAACAAAAATTTTATTAAGTACCTATTAAGTAAAAAATTTTGTGCTAAGCAAAAAGGAAATGGTCCCTACCTTTTTAAGGGGCTCATATTCCACTTGAGGGATGAAATAGGAATGCAAATAAGTCTAATGCAAGAGGAAAAAAAGGAGTAAGAGCACACTAATAACTGGGAAGGCTAAGGAAGGCATCCATGAAAAAGTGGCATCTGCTCTATCTTGCAGGGAACAAAAGGGCTTGTCGGGAAGGATCCAAGTATGATACAGAAAAACTAAGAAGAAAACTATTTATTATATAGTCCCAAGAAAGGAGATGGGGCGGGGAAGGAAAACATCACTAACTTATTAGAAATATTAATTTATTTGGTCCATATTTTGCTAGGAAGACAGAGATCTCTCCTTTCTTAAGGTACTTTCACCAAGCCTCTGGGGAAGAATTTCTAATGGAATAGAAGAGGAGGAGAACACTAAACCTCATTGGCTGCCATTCATATAGAGAAAAGACCTTTCCCCTGAGAACAAGAAACAAACACTCTGACTCTCTATGTTTATCTATTAGGAGTATAATGGAAAAAGACATGTGCATAACCATTCCTTGCTTGGTTTCACTCCAGGGGACCACGTGGAAGTTTGAGGTGAGCTGGTTTCTGACCATGCAAAACAGAGGGGCTGGTAATGTGTGATCATGAAAATACTTCTAATTGGTCATGGAGCCAAAAGAATTGATGACTCAAGATCGCTGAGCCAGAACTAAATGGGTATATAAAAGAAGCAGGCTATCCCCTCTTTTCTTTTGCTGCTTCCAATGAGGCAGAAATATTTTGAATTGCCTCCTCAAGTTAGGTGGGGAAAGGGTGGCTTCCCTGTCTCTCACTCAGTCAAAGTGATTATAAGTATATGAGCTATGTTACCTGCATCTGTTCTTCCATGATCTTGGGTGAACTAGAGTTCCTAGATAGAAGTGTCCAGGTGTAAAGCCATGCACGACCAGCTTTCCAGCTGTGAACAGCTTTCAAGGTTCCGATTACATAGTATAGTGAACACTCAATAACAAATCAGAGCAAAACATTCAACGAGAATCAGGGTATAGCATTCACAATGTTACAACTTATCACAGAAAATAAAAATAAAGCATTCACAATGACATCACTAAAATGGCCACATAGTTTTCACCAAAGTGGTCACAATAGTTTTCAACAAAGTATAATCATTTAGTAACTCAATCATTCAATCATCCTTAAGGAGACTTGCCTCCTTAAGAGTCACAAAATAAAATAGTCAAAGTTCTCCACTCATGGGGCACACTAAGTTACAAATCACCAGGTGATCTTGTAAATTCTGGAATTCCAGAGGTCATGTTATTTGCTATGTCTAAATGTCAGCAGTTGTGGTGTCTACCAGATGTAGTAGAGGTCAGTGGCAATAAAGGAAACAGCAAAATGTGTAGGAAAAGTCAACTGAGGATGGAGGAAGTCTCCTGAGGTGTGCAGAGTACTGTAGCCTATGGATGTAAGAAAGGTACCTAGAGATCCAGCAGACCTACACCTAAGAGGAGTTCCTTAGCGATTCCACTAAGGAAAAAAAGGACTTCCAATACAATTAATTTTGCCACAAGTATTCTCTATGCGTGCTTTTCTCTATCATGGTTCTCTCTCACTTGCCCCATAGACTCTGTGCATATTTGTAGGAGGGTGACCCCATGTTTGAGAGGAATGTTTTGTTGCAACTGTTCTTGCCATATCACCTTTGTTAAAAGCTAATTATATCTATAACAGTGAAAGACTCTTAAAGGGAAACACATCGGTGAGGGTTCATGAATAACAATATTGGAATTCTAAACCCTTAGGATTACCCCTACAGTTTCAAGCAGTAGTAGTCATCCCACTGCAAGGGACCCAATCTATGAATGCAAGAGTCCAGTTGGAGGAGTGTTTCCAGAAGGCGTGCTATATAAACATAAAGGTTATTTAATTTTTGAGAATTTATATGCCCTAAATTAAAGTACTTTTAAGAAATCATTAATTTCTTAAGTACTTAGTTTTCCAAAAGCTAATATTTTTTAACTGTAGTCTCCTTATTTATTGTACTTTATTGTTAAATCTCAAGGTAGGATACATAACTACTTATAGACCTAGGGTTTAATCTGAGCAGGTCTTTTACATTAAGAATAATTTTATTGAATTTTGGTGTTAGTATTTATACTAATCAAATGTAAAGGAAAAAGAATACTGATATAAGCTGGAATGCCAAGTCATTAATTTATTATGAGATCTATAACTGGCCATTTAGCCATATTCTGATTTCAGGTGGTTATAAATTTTCATCCCAGTAAGGTGGTATACTTAGAAAACCAAATTAAGATCAGGCTGACCTGTTAATACAGAATTCAAAGGGGGTAAGGGGAAAAGAAGCATGGATACATGGACAAATTACTGTTCTCCCAGAAGGTCTGTTAGGAGAAAAATCACTGAGTTCTACTATTTAATATCAGTGTAATCTTGCACAAGGCACATTTACCTCATCAGTATTTCGATTCCTTATATGTCAAATGATGGTGCTGGAATAGTTGACCTCTAAGGTCTCTTACAGATTTAAGTTCTATGATTTTGTCTATGTACCAAAACAGTTGGAATGTTCAGCTTGTCAGGCCCTCTTTCTTCCCACAAAGCTGGAGAAAAACAAAATTTTTACCCTTTAATCCTCCTTTCTCTAGGCTTCATTATGGACTAGTCTTGATGCTAACTCTAATTCTATTTTTTAGCTGTTTGGCTTATGTTAATTTCACTCAAAATAAATTTTCCTCCCACCTTTGCTGAATTCACCTTTCTTGAATTCCTGGTATCTTTAGGAGGCCTGGTTCCTATTTCCATTTTACGAATTCATTTACTCAAAAGAGGAATATTGGAGAGAATATTAGTCTCAAAGTCAGAATGACATGGGTTCAGATTTCACCTCTGACACAAATCATTTAATCTCTGAGTGTTCTAGGAAACTCTCTAAAACTTTTAAGCTGCAGAGAAGGTTAAAACCTGCATTGACAAAGAATTTACCCAACAGCGAATTCCTAGATCACTAAAATCACAAGTCTAGTCTTTATTCCTACAAAAACACTGAACATCTATTCAGTGCAAGTTACTGTACTGGATTCTATGAAGGATACAAAAATGAACAAGACACATTGTGCTCTCTCTTTTTTTTTTTTTTGCAAGCCAATTGGGGTTAAGTGACTTGCCCAGGGTCACACAGTCAGTGTTTTATCTGAGGTTGGATATGAATTCAGGTCCTCCTGACTATAGAACGGCACTCTTATCCACTGTGCCACCTAGCTGCCCCACACATTGCTTTTTTCAATCAACCAACAAGCATTTATTAAGTGACTACTGTGTTCGAGGTAGTCAATCAATAAATATTTAAGCTCCTACTATGTGCTAGGAACTCTGTTAAATACAGGGGATACAAATACCAAAAGAGAAAGTTCCTGTCCTCAAGGAGCTTACGTCTAATGGGGGAAAACAAAACAGAAAAGGAAGCTGAAAAGGGGGTAGGTGGGTGAGGAACAGGTAACAACTATTTTGTGGTGAAGTTCCAAAGTAGTCCAGTCAGGTGAGAAATGAGGAGATGTCTGAATTGGGCTCTCTCCTTAATTGAAGGTTTGGAGTTCATCCATTCAAGAATTCTTTCCAGTGTTGCAGACAGAAACTCATACATGCTTGCCTTGTGTCTGTGTTCTCCCAAAAATTCACCATATGGAATCCATCCAATATGCTGGAAACATTCCTTAATTTCTCTCAACATTTTGAGGATATGTGTGGCTGTCAATCTCTCGCCCCTTACTCTTACCATATGACCAGTCCATCTTCTCTCCTAGTCATACAATTTCTTAATGATATCCTTTTCAGAGTTCCTCATTGATTATACTGTACAGATTCTTCATACCCATCACATACCATTCTTTTGTCTACTCTGTGATACTCATTTTCAGTTGTTCAAATGTATATCCCACATCTTATTGTAATACAATAGCTCTGTTAAAATGTTAGTATTGGAAAGATGGACCTTTGATTTCATAACAAGCTAAAGGTCAGTAAGAGCTTTACAATTACTCAAAAGTGATCTTTACCATTCTTCTCTTTTTAATGTGAGGATCAGCTCATTGTCCATCTGTACAATCTTCTGTCTCAGATAGATATAATGATGGATAAATTGTATGGGGTTTCCATCTAAATACAGGATTAGAAGAAACTAAATTCTAGCTGGAAAGGTTTAATGGAGATTAGAGAGTTCCAAAAGACAAATAATGGGGAGTATATCAAGGTGAGAGAGAAAAAGGACAAGAATTCAAGGTATGAAGATAAAAACATATACTCTCTATTTAAGGATGGTTTCAAGTAAAAGTCCAATGAAAGAGTATACAGTGAGACACATGGCCAAAAAGGCTAGATGATATCATATCACATAGAACCTTGAATGTCAGGCTAAGGATTCTGAACTTTATTTGGAAATCAATGGTAAACCACTAAAGGTTTTGAGGGAAATTAATTTATATGATAGATTGGCAGCTGGGTGCTTGGGAAAAGGCTCAAGGCATAATAGCTTCCTGTCAGGAAGCTATTACAATATGGCAGGGAACCATCAACTTAAATGAAGGCAGTACTTAAATGAAAGGAATGGAAAAATTTATGATATTGTAGGTGTAGCCTTGGCACCTTAGAGTCTGACCAATTATTCTGATGCCCTTCTTGAATGTAATGGGATTTGTATTGGGTGCTGGAATAACCTTACTTGGGAAGGAAGAGGCAATGGCTTGCACTAAGGCTATAGAAGAGTCAATAGCACATCATTATAACAACCAAATGAGGAAATTAATGGAAGAGGATCCAGAAAAGTATGAGGAATCCCTTCAGTTAATTAAAAAATTTCAGGATGATGAGCTAGAATACCATGACGTGAGGCTTGACCATGATGCAGAATTGGCACCAGCATACACCATCTTGAAAGGTGCCATTCAGGTTAGATGCAGAACTGCAATATATTTATTGGAATGAATTTAAAATAATTCTTTGTGACATTATGTAAAAGATGATAGCAACTGAAGGAGTTATATTTACACATGTGAACTTTATAATTATTATGAATTTTATAAACAAATTGAGTAATTGTACTCTAAGAACAAAACAGAACCCTGAAGTTTGGTCCTGATCAAGGTGGGTAGGGAGGAAACTGAAAATGTCCTGATCATCTTCCCTACCTCCCAGGGATTCAAGCTTGACTGGAACTTTCTTTTAAGCTGCCAGATACTCTTGATAATGATGGTTTCTAATCTCAAATAATGGCATATGATAGGTGCTTTCAATGACTGAGTAGAATCAATAAGATATTGGTGCTGGTTTGAGGAAACCTGTACATGCCATTACTTATTTAGGTCACCTAATAAAAGATTAAGACTGGATCATGCATTCTTCTAATACAAAGTGATCTAACTGACATGTGCTGACTTGTCATTTTAGTATACTTTTGGCAATTCTTAGGATAGAAGATCCCCTGCCTCCAAACCCGTCTCTCCCAAATGCACAGGGAATGTTTGTTACTCACCTTATGGCTGGGCAAAGAAAAAATGCTGCAGAAAACATTAAAATTCTTCCTTTTGGGGTATCTTTCCCAAGGTCTTCCCAAAGTTGCATTTTAACATTTGTTCTTATCTTATTTTATTCTCTAATCACATCAATAAAACAGCAAAGATTTATTAAGGGTCTACCTACTATGTGTTAGACCCTGGGTATACAAAAACAAAAGCCAGATCTCTTTGTCCTTAATGGGATTCCACTGAAAGAATTAAAAATGCTTACAGATTAGCATAATGATAATAGGAATTTGAAGATCTTCCCTGCCCCTTAATAGGCTTAGGGGAATTTGAGGACCTTTCCTGATTTGAAAATATACTCTGCCCCATAATAGGCTGGATGTGATCACCTGGAACCTGTGGTGGGAGGCTTGTTTTTCAGGAAGGCACAGCTTTTGTTACTTTTTAGTCAAGTGGGTCAGGAGGGTTGTGATAGATAGATAGATAGCCCTGGAGAAGGCTATATATGTGAGCTGAGGTTTTGCTTTGGGGCTCACTTTGGGAAGAGTTGTATGATTTGGTCAGATGAGACTCTGAGTAGCCATTGAGCCCCCTGGCTTTGAAAACTTAGATGTTGATGCTTCTCTCTTATGTATGTGATGGTCAGACAGCTGGAAGCTCTGTCTGTTGGCCTGCTGAATTGTATTATTTTCTCTGTTTGTATTTTTGTCTGCTTATAACTTCTGTTTGTATTCTCTGAAGTTCAGGGTGCTGACTTTTTCCCCTGAACTAGGTAAATGATATATGTTTGATTAAACTAAAATTGTTAACCCTTTCTGAGTTGCTTTCCTTTAGAAAAGCAGATCAAAGAACCTGTGTTAGCAGTCATCCTGGGTATGCTAGGGTGCTTGCTGCTACAATTAGTAAATATAATATGTACAGTTAGTCCCCAGAGGGCAGCTGCTACTTCTTCCCTCTGAGTATGTAGGACCTGAGGGAAACACAAGAGTGTTTCCCATGCTTTAGCTATTGAGTCCTCATAGGTTTACTTATCTCCAAGATTATCAGTTGATATTAGCCAGACAGACAATTATTTTTGTTGAGGGTATTTACTAAGGTAAGACTGTAAGAATAGTGGTATTACCACCACCACCAATATCCCCTATTCCCCTCCCTCAAAGAAGCAAAAAATCCCGGTATACACTTTCCCACAAGTTCATAGAATCCAGGGGAAAATGGTTTTATGCTTAGAGCAAAAGGGTAACATAATTTCTGGAAATCCTTTTTCTGAAAGTCCCTTTCTTCTCTTTGAGGGGGACGCATAAAGTTTTCCTTAGGTATGGTGTAGCCTTTCGCTCTACTCCTGGTAGAGTCCTGAATCTGCCTTCCTCCTTTGTGTCTAATTGGTCCTCAGTTCCCTATGCAGACATTGCTATTCTGGGGACTCTGCTAGGACACTGATAAGTCCAAATTCTCTAACCCCATGAAGTTAAGTTCTGGTCAAGGTGGGTAGGAAGGAGACTGAGACGGTCCTGATCATATTCCCCACCTCCCAATGATTCCACCTCTCTCTTTTAAGGTGCCAGACATTCTGATAATGATGGTTTCTAACCTCCAATAATGGATGTTTATCTAACTACCCAAAATAATGTGTATTTTACAAAAACCATCACAGATGTTACAAGAGCATACATTTGCTTAAAACATTTGATGCAGATATGCTCACCTGATAAAGGTACCAGGGTTAGAATATATTGTTTCTTTAAATGGAGTTGGGTGATTGATTAGCTCAATTGACCCTCCTTTCCCACCCCCCAACTAAGTTTGAGTTCAACTTAGTAAATACTGAAATAATTATTAAATTACCAACTGTTAATATTGGTGAGATTCAGGATTTTTCCCCTTCCTTATTTGGAGATGAGGTCAAAGTGTAGTTCTTTGCAGTGCAAGTGAATGATGAGATGAAATAAGAGACCCTTACAAAGAATTTAATTTAATTTCTAGTCCACTCAACCATTTTTGAGTAGAGGTAGATCTTTTGTCTAGATTGGCCAAGGCTGGGAAGGGCCTGGGAAAGAGTGAGTAAAGTCATATCTCCCAGACCCTCATTAGGTCAACTTCTCATTATAATATTCATTCTTCTCTGTTAACCAATCTGAGTTGATTTCCACCCTCAGAAACACCCCCTCTTCCAAGGGCATATAAGCATTGAGTGGGTTCCATGAGGGGTCTCTGGCATTGGAGAGTGCCACTGACCCCTTTTATTATCTGCTAGCATGATTAATAAAATAATTAATTACTCAGAAACTATGTCTCTCCAAGCTTTTTATATGTCACAATATCCTAAACAAAAATAAAGTCTGACTGGTTAGCTTATGACAACTGATGATTGAAAGAAGCTCATCAGTGCGAACTTGTGAGCCACAATACTAGGAAAGACATCTCCACTCCCACCTCTCAGGGCTACTTCTATAATCTTTAGTGGAGAGATAGTTGTTACCCTCTGGGGATCCATCGTTCCAATGTTGGTGGTGTTTGGAAAAGTATCTCCAGAACCCCTACTATGTAAACAAAATAAATACATAGCGATTTGGGTGTAGGGTTAATAACCATTAGGAAAATCAAGAAAAGCCCTTAAAGAAGGTAGTCCTCGAGCTGAATCTTTTTTTTCATTTTTCAAATGCTTTATTAACTTCTGATTGATATCATTCATTTCCGCCAGATTTTGAGTTACAAATTTTCTCCCCATTTTTCCCCTATCCACTGCCCCAAAATAGCAGTCCCACAGGATATCCCTTCTTCCAATCTGCTCTCTCCCATATTTTCTCCCATAACCCTTTCGACTTTTCCAGTGGATCTCTATGCCCCAGTGCCTGTATATCTTATTTCCCAATTACATGTAAGATAGTATTAATAATAGCATATATATATATATATTTGAATATTTTATTTTAACACTTTGAATTCCAGATTCATTCCCTTCCTCCCTTGTCACCCATCCTTACTGGGAAGATAAGCAGTTAAGTATAGGTTGTACACGTGTGGCTAATGCAAAACAATTACATAGTAGATATATTGTAAAAGACTGACTATATTTCCCTCCCTCCTATCCCACCTCCCACTTGTTCTATTCTCTACTTTGATCCTGTCCCTTTTCAAAAGTGGGTGCTTCCAACTTCCCTCCCCCCCAGCCTGCCCTCCTTTCCATCATCCCCCCTCTCATCCCCTTCCCCCCGCCTACT
This sequence comes from Petaurus breviceps papuanus, assembly GCF_028583685.1. Lineage (NCBI taxonomy): Eukaryota > Metazoa > Chordata > Mammalia > Diprotodontia > Petauridae > Petaurus > Petaurus breviceps. The sequence continues at coordinate 22,253,884 of NW_027187372.1, forward strand.
CTCCTAGAGGGTGAGAAACCCTATTTTGTGTGTATTTCATTCCCTCCTCAAGCCAAATTCAATGGGAATAAGGTTGATCCATTCCCTTTTGCCTTCCTATTCTTCCTGTCCATTGTAACCATTTTCCCTTGCCTCTTCTATATGAGATAGTTTACCCCATTCTGTCTCTCCCCATCTCCTCTCATTATATTCCTCTCTCACCTCTTAATTTCACCTTTTAAGTATCATCCCTTCCTGTTAAATTGGTCCTGTGCCCTCTATCTATGTATACCTGTAAACATATATACATACATTCACATATGTATTCATATGCCCATATTCCCTCATATATAGACATATATATATATTTTCTATTCCCTTCAACTACTGAGAAAAGTTTCATAAGTTACAATTATTGTTTTTCCAAGGAGGAATGTTAATAGTTCAACTTTGATAAGTTCCTTATGATTTCTTTTCCCTGTTTACCTTCTCATGTTTCTCTTGCTTCATGTATCTGAATGTCAACTTTTCTATTCAACTCTGGTTTTTTCAGCAGGAATGCTTGAAAGTCCTCTATTCCACTGAATGACCATATTTTCCCCTGAAACATGATACTCAGTTTTTGCTGGGTAGGTGACTCTTGGTTTTAATCCCAGCCCTTTTGACCTCTGGAATATCACATTCCAAGCCCTTCCATCCCTCAGTGTAGAGGCTGCCAGATCCTGGGTTATCCTGATTGTGTTTCCACAATATTCAAATTGTTTCTTCCTGTGGCTTGTAATATTCTCTCCTTAATCTGGAAATTCCGGAACCTGGCTATAATATTCCTAGGAGTCTTCTTTTGGGAATCTTTTTCAGGAGGTGATCGGTGGATTCTTTCAACCTCTATTTTGCCCTCTGGTTCTAAAACATCAGGGCAGTTTTCTTTGAGAACTTCCTGAAGGATGATTTCTAGGTTCTTACTTTGATCATGGCTTTCAGGTAGCCCAATAATTTTTAAATTATCTCTCCTGGATCTATTTTCCAGGTCAGTGGTTTTTCCCATGAGATATTTCACATTGTCTTCTATTCTTTCATTTGTTTGGATCTGTTTAACAGCATCTTGATTTCTCATCAAGTCATTAGCTTCCATTTGCTCCAATCTAAATCCGAGGGAACGATTCTCCTCATTGAGCTTTTGAGATTCTTTTTCCATGGGGAAAATTCCACTTTTTAAGGCATTCTTCTCCTCATTGCCTTTTTGAGTCTCTTTTGCCATTTGAGTTAGTCTATTTTTTAAGGTAGTATTTTCCTCAGTCAGGCTGTTGACTCTCATTTTGTAATTTTCTTGCATTGTTCTCATTTCTCTTCCCAATTTTTCCTCCATTTCTCTTATCTGCTTCTTAAGGTCCTCTATGGCCTGTAACCAACTCGTATTTTCCTTTGAAGCTTTTGGTGCAGGAGTTCTGACTTCATTGTCTTCCTCCTGTTCCATGCTTTGCTCCTTTTTGTCCCCAAAAGAGGAGATGTTGGAATGATGTTGGAATCTTCTGTCTGCTTTGTTTCCTTTGCCTGGTCATGTCGCCCCTCAGTCACTTGACCCCTGGGCTTTTTGCCACAGTAGGACTCTGCCACCAGACAGGGGAGCTTTCGTCCCTGAGCTCTGGCAAGCTGGACACACACCCCAGGACCTCCACCCTAGACTGCAATCCAGATCCAAGCAGGTCAAAGCAAGAGCGATTACCCCTCAGACTGGTGCTTGGTCCTCCTACACTCTGCAGGCCAGGAGCTGAACCCGCCAGGTGGTGCTGGCTGGCTGTGCTGGCATCTCAGCGGCTTCTCACCCCTGGGGGGCAAAAGCCATGCACTCCCATTTACTGGGTCCCAAAGTCCAGACTGCACTGACCTCTCACTTTGTCATTCGAATCTATGTGTTGTCAAATCTGGAAATGGCCACAGCTGCTGCTGATCTTGAGTCCCTCTGGCCTGGGGCTGGTCAGGCCTGCCCTGGGGCTGGGCTCGGCTCCCAAAGCACTGAACTGGCCGATTCCCACCAGCCTGCCAGGCTGTCCTCAGCAGAAGGTTAGACTCTTCGTGTCATTTTGTGGGCTCTGCAGCTCCAAAATTTGTTCAGAGTTCCCTTTTACAAGAATTGGGGAAGGTGGAAGCCGGAGTAGTGGGGAGGTACTGCCTCTACTCTGACATCATGACTGCCCACCCCTCCCCCCCCCCAGCTCAATCTTAAAGGAAGCCAGGGGTTCCAAGAGGCGGAAGTGATGAGGGAGATGGTTTCAGGTTCTAGCAGTAGTTGGAATGTTATGTACTGGGAGGAGTAAGTGGACCAATTGAGTTGAAGAGTAGCCTCTGTGTGGAGGAGTAATGTTTCAACTAGGTGGAAAGACTGAACAAAACAGATTATGCGTCTTTTAAATGCCAAAAGATATTGTATTTTATCTTAAAGGCAATGAAGTGCTAGGAAGACCTCTTAAGCAGGAGTAACATGGTCTGGCTTGTAGGTCAAACATCTTTTTGGCACTTGTGTGGAGGATGGACAGAAAGGCCAATTTGAAGGTTATTACAATAACGGTCCAGGTGAGAAATGAACTTGGACTAAGGTACCTATGGGTATACTGGAGAAAAATTGGAAGGAATGCAAGAAATGTTGAGGAGGTGAAATCAACGGGATCCAGCAACCGGATCCAGACTGGCTATGAGGTGAGGACTGAAAGTTAAGTAGAGGGAGACTTTTTCCAACTTGACTAGAATAGTAGTGCCCTCAACAGAAATAGGGAAGTTAGAAAGTACATGAAGAGCCAGAGCTTCAGGATGACCAAGATTCAAACCCTGCCTTGGACACGAGCTGTCTCTGTGACCCTGGACAAGTCACTTCAAACCTCAGTGTCCTAGGTGATTAAGACTAAACTTTGTAACTGGTATCAACCAAACGCATTAGTTGGTAGTGCATGGTCCACCGTGGAAGATATCCCACGTGCATGATCTTATTAGGCTTGATCTATGGCTTTTCAAAACCCAAAGAGTGGACCAGAGGCTTCCACTGGTAGTCCCATTTGGCTGAGGAGAGAAGGAAAGGTATTCGTGCTAAAAATGACTTCAGGGATCTATGCTTTTAAAAGGAAGATGTGTGGTCACTACCAAGCTTAGGGCCAGAGAGCCTCTAACCCCTAGTCTCAGGTCCCAGACGGGTAAATGGGGCTGCAGCAGTGGGGTTTCCACCTGTAAGGTTCCTCCCACTGAGTCTGGGGTGAGGCTTCCTGGTCCAGAGCAAAGAGCTTTGGAGTCAGAGGAAATGGGTTCAAACTGTGTCCTTGTGCCTTCACTCCTCCAGTCCTCAGTTTCCTGGCCTGTGAAGTGAAGGGGGTTGGGGGGGGGGGTGCCTCTAAGGCCCCCTCCAGCTCTAAACCTAGCTGTTTGCGCGCAGCTCCGACGCTCTGCCCGGCTCCCGGGACCTGCGCCCCGCCTCCCAAAGAGGCGGCCATGGTCATGGCCAAGGCCATGGCGGCGTGGCGGCTCCCGGCACTGGCGGGGAGCTCCCGGGGCTCGCCGCTGCCCTCCTCCATGCGGACTCGGGTCCCCCCCGGCTCTACGCTGTGCTCCACCTCCGAGCCAGGCGGCTGCGGCAGCAGCGGAGGCAGCGGCAACAGTTCGGCAGCGCGGGCCCCAGAAGGTCCGGAAGGTCGGGAAGGCACCAGGCCCAAGCGGCCCGAGCAGCCCGAGCTCACGGCAGCGGAGCTGCGGATCGCCGAACTGCACGAGGCCGCCTGCGCGGTGAGCTCCCTCCCTCCGCGGCTCTCGTCGGCGGCCGCGCGCCTGCGCCACCCCCCGCACTTGCTTCCTTCCCGCTCCCCGCCCAGGCACCGCTAGGAGCCAGGCCGCGGCCCGAGCTTGGGTGTGGGCGCGCGGGAGGCAGCAGGCGCCCTCCCAGAGTCCGGGGTCCGGGCTGCAGAGCCGCTCTAGGCCGTCCAGTCTTCCGCCCCTCCCCTCCTCCCCCCCTCGTATTCCCAGGCCCCGCCCAGATTGATCCCTTAGGTCCCGCTGGGAGGGCTCCGGGTCAGCGCTCTGGCTCGGAGGCACACATACCTCCCTGCCCGGCCCGGGCGGGGAGGGGAATTGAGGCACGCCCACGTGCACCCAGGAGTGGGGGAATAGCTCTCCCCGAGCTGACCTTTGTAAACTGAGCCCGCGACACGCAGTTCTCGTGTGTATGTATCAATGTGCTCCCACGTGGGTGTGGACTTTGAGGTCAGAGGAGGAAAAAAGACATTTCCAAATGCATCATTTCACATTTACTAACCCTGAATGTATTCAAAGTTATTGCATTTCTTTATTGTAGGTACCCTCCTTTCCCCCCAGTTACCCCTTCCCAGTCCAAGATAAGTAAGAATATTTGGAAGGAAACTACAGTCAGTAGTTTCCAGGAGACACTCAAACTTAATTCTCATGTCCTGGGCCTTTTGATAGCTGTTTAAAACTTGTGTTCAACACTGCCCTCTGAGAACAGCTATAGTCAAAACTATGGCATAACCCACACATGAATAAAGGTTTTGTATATCATTTGAAGACAGAGCTTGGCTTGCACAAAAGAGGACAAAAGGAAAGCTAGGTGGAGGAAGAATTTTAGTCCTTCAAAATCTTATTTCTTTTGTATAGGAATTAATGTGTACTAAGGATTCAGATTTCCGAAAGGCTTCTTTTTTAGGCTGCAATTTCTTGCCTTAAAATCTTCTAGTTACAGATTGCCTGAGTTTGTCGACAAATTGTTGGCTGTTTTGTTGTTTCATTTTTAAGAGCTCAAAATAAGGCACTCTCCTGTACTTTCCTTCTCTTTTCTAAGCTAGACATAGGTGAAAGTAAGTTCTTTTTTTTTTTTTAATAGCCACAGAAACCAATAGTGTGATGGTGCCTATCTCTCAGCTCCAGATATTTTTTCTGGCTATCTCCCATGTCTGGAATGCTCTCCTTTCTCATTTCTGCCTACTGTATTTCCTAGATTCCTTTAAGTCCCACCTAAAATCCCAACATCTATAAGAAGTCTTTCCCAACCTCTCAATTCAGGTGCCTTCCCTTTTTTTTATTATTTTTATTTTATTTACTTGTTTTTGATTCACTTATTCATTCATTTAGTGTGTTTGTTGGCTTCCCCATTAGATTGTGAACTCCTTGAGGGCAGAGACAATCTTTTGCCCCTTTTTGCATCCTGCATTTAGCACTTCCGCCCTGGCACTTAATAAATGGTGCTTAATACATGTTCTTTGATTGATTGCCTCCACTTGATTAATGAAAAGCAACATTGTTTTTACAAGAGAAAGTCCCAGTTGTATCATCAGTGCCAGTGTCATGGCTCAAGTGGTTGTCCAAAGTCAAGCCAATAATGACATTGTTGTGATTTTTCTTCTTAACGACAAACCAGACTCGCCTAAACCCCCTGCTTCAAAGCCACCGGATAGAGAGCTTGCTCTCTTACCTTTCCACCTTGCCTTGGTGATCATCACTTGACATTTTGCTCTTCAACCAAACTGTCAGCACCTTGGCTGCAGCTTCATCCACCCACCACCATTATGAAATTCATTTATTGAAAACAAATTAAATTCTTATGGACAAAGTTTCTCAATGAGATCGGAAGGCAAGATCAGGAGTAATCTTTTAGGTTGCCTGCTGAGTGATCTCAGAAGGTTCCTAGAGGCTACTGAAAAGGGGGGAGGGGAAGGAGAGGAGTTGATTCCTACCTAGTCTTTTCACTCCCCAAACTTAGACCTCGTTTCCAAAGTAAAAAAAGAGATGAGAAAGTGATCAACTGTTCTGAGGTGGAGTTTCATGCCCTCAGTTTCTAAGAGGTCTTTATTTGTGAGTGTCAAGGATTTTGGAGATACTATGCCCCTATTCTTCAGAATGGCTTGCTTTTCAGTCCCCACTTCTGGGATAATGATTGCAGTGTAGTTAACACTGAGTTCTCTCACTTTATGGTTCACTCTTCACCTGTTGGAAGAGAAAAAGGTAGAGGATAAAGTCAGCATAAAATGTTCAATGACAAAGATAATTTCCCTACTTACTTTTCTCTTTTAAATAATTTGAAGTGACTTAAATGTTTCACATAAAACCCCCTGTACATCAAAGATATTTGAATGCCCTCTAAATGATTATGAAGGGAATTTTTTTCCTCAAGAATGAATAATAGAATTACTGCATGTCCAGACAACTATATTAAAACACCCAGAAAAGGTTTGTCTATGAAAATGTGAGACTAAAGAGGAAGTGGGCTTTATTCTCACTCTAAATACTTATTTTGCTAAGTTTGCAGATTGTAGTGTGTTTCTTTAGCACTAGAACTGTTAGGATAAGAGTACCTTTTGATCAAGCAGCAGTTGAAAGCAGTGAGTATTAATATTTTATAACAATTTTTTTCAAAATAAGTCATTTTCAAAAAAGAAAATAATGTAAAAAAGCATAAGGATATAAAGCATATAAAATGTGATGAAGATTGTAAAATTACAGCACATGTTACATTTTCTCTGCAACAGCTGTTTGTTCCGATTGGTACCTTTTCTGGAAACTTAAATCCCTCTGTACAAATCTAAATTGAATGACACATACAAGAAAGCTCCTCTGCAGTTAGAGAGTGATTGTTCATTTTCAGAATTGTAAATTGTTAAAGAAACTTAAATTGTTATGGTCCAGAGAAATCAGATGAAGAATATTCAAGCCATCATTGGGTGCAGTTGAGATTTTGGTTTTTTATGTTTGATTTTCTTTTTCTCCAACTTATGCATTTTCTCCTTCCATAATCTAAATAAATGCGCAGTAATTCAAAAGCAATCTTTAGTCACTAATAGGTTGGGGTCCAGGGAAGGAAGTAAATATTTGTAGAAATATTATAACCTCTTATGAATATAAAAACTATAGAGATTTCTAAAGTTTAAATTATTTTATTATTTTTAAGGCTGGCCAACTAAACTATGTGGATCCAACCACTGGCTATTTAGTACTCACCAAAGTGGCCCATTTGCAGAGAGGGGACTGCTGTGGTTCTGCCTGCAGACACGTGAGTAGTAAACTTTCCCATTATCGCTGCAGCTTGCCTTGCTTCTGTAACTTCGTAAATAGGTATTATTTGAAAAACAAGTCAAATAAAAATCTAAATGGACCTAGAGTACACTTTTCACAAGCTACTTTAGCCAAAGACAATGAAGTCCTTAAGGGCCAATGAAGGACCTTTAAAGTTAATAGAATTTTGCCCCATTTCACTTGAACATCAGTTCCTTGAAATGCTGTGATTTAAAATGCACAGGAGTTCATTATTACAGGGAAACTTTTGATTGTTTTCCAAGTTGTTGCATTCACTAAGCAAACTCAAAGGGCAAATTGCTTAGAGCCAGTGTATTGCAGGCTATACTACCTGAATTGAAATGGTTGAAAACTGACCAACCTTGTTTCATAGGCTTGCTTTGGGTAATTTTTTCTTTCTTTCCCTCTTTCCTTCCTCCTTCCCTCCCTCCTTCCCTCCCTCCTTCCCTTCCTTCCTGCTTTCTCTACTTCTGTCTTTCCTTTCCTTTCCTTTCCTTTCCTTTCCTTTCCTTTCCTTTCCT
>NW_027187372.1:22261452-22267239 GCF_028583685.1 Petaurus breviceps papuanus
CCTTTCCTTTCCTTTCCTTTCCTTTCCTTTCCTTTCCTTTCCTTTCCATTGTTAAAAAATAGCAAAGAGACTGGATTGTTTATAAATGACTCTGTTTTCTCTTTATAATGTATGTTATGGTGTATACAGCAACACATCACATTTATTGATCAGGAAGTCTAATTTGTTTTTCTTTCAAACACCCAGTTTGTGAGATTGCCATGGAAAGAGACAATTTGATGTGACTTTTCAAGTTGTATTTGAAAAGGGAGAGAAGTTGATCAGTCAAAAGGGTGTGTAAACAGATAACCAGCCTCAATTCAGAGAATTTGTTTATATACTCCAACTTGCTTATGCTCCAAGTTGACACATTATAATTCTGAGCAACATGCAAATTACTGTATATTTTCAATGGATTAAGAAAAAAGATTAATTTAGGATTTTGCATTAGAATAAACAAAAAAAACCAATAAAATAAACAAAAAATAGAAGAAAGTGTATGTATGACTTAGAGGGATAGGGAAAATATTTTCATTGATGATGCATTTTAACAACTGAAAATGAACATTAAATTGTGCTAATTGTAGCCAGTATTCAAAAGCAAAAAAGTTAACTTTTAGATTTTCCTGTCTTGGTCAGTAGCTTGAGTACATAAGATATATAGGAGTAAGGGCCCAAATAAATTGAAGTGGTTTTTTTTAAGGAGAGGGTTTGCACTGTAAAACCCCTAAAATTCGAAGGAGCATTTAGGAAGTGGTTTCTTGGACACTAATTAGGACCATTTGTTTGAGGCTGCCATTATTTTTCCTTTTAGTCTGGAGGGTACGATAGATCAAATGAGCTGTATAACATCATTAACAATCTCCTTTTTCATCATAAGCAGCCTTGTAGTTTTTCATGCTGATTGTTTTTTTTTTAATGCAATAACGATTTATTTTATTTATTCTGCAGTGTCCATATGGCCAAATCAACGTTAAAGATCTGTCGAAGAGGAAGCGATTCAACTCACTGTTTTATATTTGAGAATGATTTCAATTTGTGTTTTCCTTGTAACAGCCTGCAAAGTAAAATACAATAAAAAGCCTAATCCAAAATTGTTATTTGTGAAAGCATTAATTTCCCTTTTATTGATGTTCTTAAAAAAAAGTAATTAAGATTAAAACTAGTTGCTTTTGTATGCTTAAGTGTTACAGAACTAACACATCAATAGTTATTTTCCTCCTTTTAGCTTCTTTACCACACATATATGTTAAAACAAGAAAATTACTGCTCCATTAAATAAATAGTGGCAATAAGTTCACATTGGTAGTTCTTGATTCTGTATATTACCTCAGATTTCCCTACTGTTCTCTTATATGTATGATCTAAGGAGGGTTGCTGACTGTTGGCAAATGGAGTTTGAATCAATACTTCACTTAATGTCTGTCTACAGGTATAAAAAGATTATCATAACCCTATTTTGTGTGGCATAGGAGAGCCCAGGAAGTGTAATTTTGCTGTATAATGACTCTCATCTTCCATCTGTATAATGACTCTCATGTCTCATCTGTTCTTTCAATAAAAACTTTAAATCATTGCCACCTGGGGGTCAGAAATCTAAAGAGGAGGGAAGGATTTTTGACAATTTCCCCTTCTCTTTTGTGTTGCACTTTAGTTTTCCCATCCATTCTAGAAGGTCTTCTTTCCCGATGGTTTGTCTAAGGGGAAAACTCTTTCCCACTAACTCACAAGGAGTTTGCATTATGATAGAAAGGTGAACAGGGTCTCACATAAATAATTTGAGACCTATCTCTACCTTTCTCCATTGCTTTGATCAGTGTCCAGAAAACCCAGAGGATCTTTCTCTGGAGCTGGGAGCCCTAATGAAAATCAAGGAACTTGCTAAATTGATCTTGCCCACTAATCCTAATCTTCTCAGGAGTGTGGATTCAAAGTGTGGATTCAAACAGCTTTAGTGGCCCTGCCAAAAGGCACACCTATCCCTCAAGTTCAGAGCAGGGTTTCAATGGCATATTCATCTAACTTTCTCAATAGCATCCTCTGTGAGTTGTGGTGGGGAATCTACCCAGTCAAGAGTTAAGGTGGAAGAAAGATTTAATTTTGCCCCATGGGAATACCCAGGGTTTCTGAAGGGAACAGCACTGTGGACCTTAAGAGTGGTTTTAGCATTTCCAGAAGATACGGTGTATATTAGTTTCTTATTGCTACTTTTCTTTCTAATTACAAGAATAAGTAGCTTCCATGTCTCCCATTAGGTCTGAAAAGACCGAAGTATAATTCCTGCTTCCTCTTCTCAGGGTCAAGGACAGTTTCTGGGTTTACTGGCAGGTGGAAGGGGAGAGGGATTTCTCTTAGGTGAATGAATGTACCAACCCAGAGGACTAGAGGGATCTGGTCTGGGGGAAAGGGAGGTAAGAGGAAGAGATTTTTTTGGGAGAGAAAAAAAAAAGTAGATTAAGGTTTTGTGAAAGATATTTTCCAAATGGAATCCTCCCAGGCTAGATACCTTCAGAAAGGTATCTATTTTTTTCTACTTGGGGCTGTTGCAGTCGGCGTGGCCATAGGAAAGGAGAAGATACCTTAATCTCTCGTCAACTTCTCGCCGTCACTGGAGGACTCCAGCAGCTTGCCTTTGAGATGTTTCCCTGGGGAGGATTCTGCTCTTGGAGACCGACGTCATTGTAACCTTTAGGAATCCGCTTCTGAAGAGATTACTTTTGTGATGATACCTGTCCCCCCCCCCCCTTTTTTTTTTTCATTTACCTGGACCCTGGGAAGCTGAGGACCGCAATGCTCAGTCTCTAGTTCTGGTAATGAGACAGTAGTCAGTAACACATCTGGTAAGGCAGTGAGACCGCTCCCACATGAAACAGAATAGGGCCACATAAATGGGACTCACTTCAAGTGCTTGGAGCTATATTGTATTCACACGTTGTAAAGTAAAAATGAGGGCATATTACTCTGTGTGTGTACAGACACGTGTGGACACTTAGAAATACACACAGTCTAGCAAAACTTCGTATTAGGCTGCTACTGCTATTTAAAGGTTTCTGAGCATTCCTTTTGCCCCGTTGTGCAGGAAATCAAATGATCGTTTCTAAAATTCAATGACCCAACAAGAGCTTGTTATTCTTATTGTCAGCCAGGAAAATCCTACACCTTCAATACACTTATTAGCTGGAGAATTTCCAGAATGGGGTCTAGTGGCGTTATCTGGGCAGCAATCATGTACTGTAACAATGAAATAGAACATGCTATTATTGAGACACGGCGCAGCAGGTGGCTTATTATGCTCTTGCATATTCTCCTTTCTCTTCCAACCATTTAGATGCTGGTAATTGAGGGGAGCAGAGGCGGAACTAATTTTATTTTCAGAGATTAAAATGTTGGCTTCCCAAGCCATGTTTGGGGTTTGTTCCTGATGGGATAACTGATGATGACCATGGGAAGCGTGTGAGCTGCCCCCGGTGACAATATTAGACAGCTTCCTCTAACCTGTATTCTGCTCCTCAAAGAGTCTTTCCTCCTGTTTGCTTCTACAACCATCCCCTGGCAGCACAGAGTTGGCACAGACACAAAAACCCGCCAGAAGAAACCACAGGACAGAACCACGATGCCAGGCAAGTGAAATATGGCTTCTTGGCATTGTAGTGAATTCACTGGGAATCAAATGGACTTCTTGTATTGGCACAAAACCAACCTCAGTTTTCTTTTCTTTCCATTTGCTGTCATATTCCCTTTCTACACTCAGAATTAACGTTAGACCCTGGACACTATTTAGAAATTGCCCTTGGTAGGCAGATTTAAACTCCTGAGAAAGAGTTTTTAAGTAGTAGGAACAAAAGCTTTTAAAATATTCACAATAGGTCCTGGTTCTGAGATAATTAAGTGAAACCTATAGGCAACATCTTTGAGTCCAATAGTAGCTTAGAGGCAAAGCCTGATTGAATATTATTAATGGACTATACACAGGAGGAGGATTACTAATTTGCTATATACAGCTCCATATTGGTTACATGGAATAGTATATCACAGTTTTCCTAGAAACAGGATGGCAGAGGTTTCTAGTGTTTAGTTTAGAACTGGAGACCCTCACCATTTATGACTGTTCACTCAGTACAAACAGGTTTAAATAGTCTAGATGGAGATGGACAAAGGTAAAGAGCCTTCTCCCAAATGTAATACCCTTTGAGTTCTCATGTCATTCACCTTGCTGTCTTAATTCAAGATGCTTGAATAAGCCAAGTGTAAGAACCTTGGGCAGTTCAAAGATTTCCCTCTCCTTAGCTCCTGATTGGGATCCAAATAAGATGGGGAAGGTTAACAGATCAAAGAATTTTTGTGAGTAGAGAAGAGAAAGAAAAGGGGGATGGAGAGGAGGAAAAGTAAACCAATGGGATTTGCTGGAAAATCTGACTGCTTGGCTAGAAACAGACATTTGCTTCACCGTGACCCACGGTTGAGTGACAGCACCAGCTCTAAGTGATAGAAATAAAGTAAAGAACCAAGAAGCAACTGACTCTCTTATTCCCCTCGCCTAAAAGATGTTGCTGAACCTCTCCCAGAGTTAATGTCCTGTCTTTGGTTGATTCCCTTAGCGTTGGTTGATTTTAGAAGGTTCATTTCTATAGGAGGTACCAAAGAAAATTTATTCTGATAGGCCCCTCTGGATGGAAACTGTCTATTTCAGCCAACATTCTGAAGCTCATTAACACAGTTTGTCACTTGGAATAAAAGAGGTTGGTTAGATATGCTAAAGAGCCTCATTGTTTGGCTGGGCTAAGGAGGAAAGGGAAAAGAGTGGGGGTGGCTGGCTCTGTCACATGGAAAAACATTAAGGAAGGCAGCCAATCTCTCTGCCCCTACAACAACCACAAATATGATGATCCTCCCAATAATTCTCTCTGAATTCCCCGCCCCTTTCTTTGCTGCCCCCTCCTTTCTTAGAGGAGAAAAAATAAAGTCTGTAAAAAATGAGTGAAAGGGACATCTTTTTCTGGCTATCCCTTCAACTTCCAGGTGGACTTTGCTTAGGTCAGCCTAAGACCAGGCATGCCCCTGCTAGGAACCTGAAATCAGGTAAAACCAACCAACCATACAAACAAACAAACTCTCTCTACCAGAGGGTGGGTGCCTATTGTTCAGTTCTTGGCTGCTTGTCACTGGACTATAGCTTTTGCAAGGATGATTTCCATTCATTCTGGCATCTGATCTTATCCTAATGGGTTAAATTGGATTCACTTTGCTGATTACCATTCGTCAGACTGTCTAGCGAGCAATGCCAAAATCACACAAGGGTGGGTTGTGGGCTACTGCTCCCTTCGGATACATCAGGAGATCAGATCACATCAGATCAGTTCAGATTGGAGTTTTCTTTTAAGGGAGACTAAAATGTGAGAGATGAGACGGGAGGAGGGCTGGGAGGAGGAAAATGGGGAGTTCAGGAAAGGGAGGAGGAGAAAGAGAGGAAGACTTGTTGTTTAGTAGTCACCAGGCTACCTATAGAGGTAGCTGCCTCGGATTCATCTTCCATGTGCTTGCTGTGTGCGAAGTTACTGGTGGGAGCATCTTAAGGTACAGGCTCCAAGAAGGAAAATCCAAGCTCCCAGCCTGGAGGTACAGGTTGCTCTTTTTAAAAATCTAGTTTTATTTATAGCAGACTCCCCTATTAACACTTCACTTGATCATTGAAAGGTTGAAAAAACTGAAAAAGAGAGCCTAACATCTCGGTCTATGTGGGCTCTTTGCTTCTCTTGCTTTTACCTCCTTTTCTTCCCTTCTTCCTCTTTCTTTTCCCCTTCTTCCTCC
>NW_027187372.1:22267249-22306228 GCF_028583685.1 Petaurus breviceps papuanus
CGCGCGAGCTGGGCGCCCCCACTCCGCTCCTGTGGTGTCGTTCATGCGCTTCTTTTTTGTTTTGTCTCCCTCCTTAGTGGGGTTTTTTTTGTGGGGGCCCCCGCGGGGAAGGCGCGGCAGTGTTTCCTAATGGGTCCCGCCCTCCCCCGCTTTTCCATTAGCTGCGGCGAATGCTGTTGTATTATCCTCCTTTTAACAGCAAGGATGGCCGATTCCCCTAGTGTAATCTCAGGCAAACGTCTGGTGTCTTTTCCCCGCCTCCCCTCAGCTTCAGAAGATTGAGCCTCTCTAGATCCTAAAGGGGAAAAGCCTCATTTGCTAGGGAGCTGCATCCTTCACCTGAGTTTGCGGTTGACTGCAGCTAGAGGTTGTGGCTGTGATTACCAGCGTTAGTCTCTAACCTTGCTTAACCAAAGACCGTACTGCTTAGGAAACACTGATCTGATCTGAATGGGAATCTAACGCGCTGCTTTTTAATTACAGTGGCGGGCAAGTACCATTAAAGTTGAGATAAAATTAAGCCTTAAGGATGCTGAACGGCACCACTCTAGAGGCAGGTCAGTTATACACGACATTCCGTCTCATTTTCTTTATGTTCCCTCACCTCCCTCCCCTTCCACTTGTGTATGTCTGTATATTTGTGTCTTCGTCTATGCATTTATGCATTTGTGACTGTGTCTGTGTGTCTGCTTTCGTGCGTTCTGGGGGTATGAATCTGCATGAATTTTATTTTGATTCAAAATATTCAGTAACTTTTCAATACGAAAGTAATCCAGTTATGGATATACAGAATGGATTAATTCATCTTCTCTCTTCCCTCCCCCCGCCCCATCTTTCTTGAATTTAGTTTTCCTGTCTTCCCTTGTGTACCCTTTCTTTCTTTCCTTTGCATGTCTTTGCACTTCTCCAGGGTCCAGTCAGTGCTCGCTGCAGGCACGGTCTAAGGAGTTGGATTCATAGGATAGATACCTTGGTCTATTGTAAGGGAGGATTTCATCCCTGTCCGATTGAGCATTCCTTCATTGGGATGAGAGAGGTAGAGAGAGTTGACTGAGGATGGACATTAACTGATGAAAAAGTGGTAGGAAACAGGAGATAGTTTCTGGCACTGGATATACCTTAACTACAAACTCGGTTCAAACAACATGGTCATTCATTCATGTAGAGTATTGAGAAATACTATCTATTTGATATAGTTTGTTCAGTAAAGTCACAAGGCAAATTATTTCCTCCATCCCTTATGAAAACCAATACTATATTCTCACATGATTGGCGATTTGGAGTGTAATTTGGTATGAATATGGGGAAACTCACTAATAAAAGGTTTTTAGTTTTTGAAAGAATTTTTCTATCATCAACACCTACCCCATTCGAGAGAACTTAAGGGGCTTCAGGAAAGAGGTTTAGAAGATATGAACACCCATCGAAAACTCCTCCCCAAGCAGTAAAAGATTTGGTGAGGGAGATGGGTGTATATTGTAGGGAGGAGAGGTGCTGACCTTTTCAGTTCAAGGAACAATGCTTTTGAATTCTGAGGGAACTTGCTCATGAAGTTGCCCTAAACATAAGACTGAGCTGTGGCTTGGCTCCGGGTGGGACATTACTTCTGACAAAGGCTGAGTGTATTCTCACCTCTCACTTCATCCTCCTTTCATTCTTTTCTGAAATTCCCACCCTAAGAAAGCTCTGTTACAGGATCTGAAGGGAAAGTTGCTGAGGCCAGGTTCAATCAAATCCTTCCTCAGTTGGGACATTTGTCGTCCATTATTTCACGACCTATAGGGGTACCAGTCGCCATTAAGAAACGTCACCCAACAAAGCTTCACTTTAGATTTTAGGGCGTTGCCAGAGACCCTAAATTGTTTCCAGATTAGATGATGGTAGTGAAGACCAAGAGGTTTTTATCTGCCAGCATTTAATACAATGCTTGGCACATAGTAGGCGCTTAATAAATGTTTTTTGATTGAATGAGAAAAGAGAACTAGGTTTTTGTGGAGCTGAAAAAAAAAAAAAGAGGCGCGTGGGAGCCTTTGACCTGCGAAGAACTGAAGGGCACACAAAGCATCTGGCTACCTCAGATGGCTCTGCAAAATCTCACAATCCTAATCACTGTATTTGCAAGAATGTCTGTACATTTTAGGGAAAGGAAAAACCTGACCCTATCTAATCTCTGAATTAAAGTGGGCAATTTGAATTTGTGTGGAATTTTGTTTTATTGCCTCAGGGCAAAGGGCTCTAGCTTCAGATTTTGACAAATTGACAAATCAACTGATTTGTTTATAATCATTTTATTTGTGTTTGTCAAGAGTGATTTTCCTTCCTAATCAAACTATTTTGTCTTTCCACCCTTACAAGGCAAGGATGTCTTAGGACGACAACTTTACCTTGGGGTACTAGGTTCTCTTGGAGAACTCTGGGAGCCTCATCTGAATATTGTCCAAGAAAGCCCAGACTCCCTGTTTTGGGATCCTTCCGATGTTAATAATCCCTAACCCAAGAAAACACTGGTTTTCTCAGAGCCAAGAGCAGCATTGGCAACAGTAGCCTAAGAATGATTGGTGGAGCAGAAAGAAAGGAGCTTATAATTAATTAAGTGTGCCCAATTTAAGGGATTTAGTCGCTTCTGAGTTGACTTGTGTGATCTGTCCAATTATTTCTAATAGTGTCATTGAGTTAAGATATGGAAGGAGGCTAAGCACCTTCTTCCAAAGCCCATGGATGGCGTAAACTGCCTCTTTGCACCTGCAGGTTAGATGGAACAAGGCGGAGACCATTAGTTTAAGGAATGGGGGTGGGGGGGGTGCAGGGGCGAGAGGAGGGGAAGAGCAAATATTTCAACTTTTATAGGCACTTCCAGGCAATTTATTCTGGAATTGGGGAGAAGTGCGGGAGGATAGGTAAACTATTGGATGCTTTCTTCCGTTAGCATTAGAAACTCCTGTGACTAGAAGGGGCTATTTTCAGATTAAGGAGTGGGGAAGCACAGAAAGTCGATAGAACTATAAATAAAGTCCTTTTTAAAAATTTATTATTATTTTTTTAAATTTTAAGTCCTGATTGCCCAAGGACTTGAGACCACTCCTCTTCCCACTTCGGAAAGGAAGGTGAGTTGAATTGTTCTTAGCCCACTCTAGTTTCCAAACGAAATTAGCTTTTCCTGTATGGAAGCTGGGACGCCTAAGGGCACAATTCAAGACTCCTGGGCTTCTAAAACTCCACTTTCTGAGCGGTCTCTCGCTCTACGGGGAGCGTCCTAAGGACTTCCTCTTCACATGAATCAGGAGGCACTGAGCAAGGCCGGGATTGTGCTGAGAGCTAGTCAGAATGAAACTAACAAAGAGAAGAGAAACCCAAGCCCAAACAGAATGGAACCAAATAGAAGAAAAGCTCCAGTTTCTCGGGGCCTCCCGGACTCGATGAGGAGGCAGAGTCCTCAATATGAGACATTACTGAAGAAAGCAAAGGCAGCAGGAGCAGAGATGCTGGGAGAGAGAATTGTAACCTGAATTTTAATATGAAAAGGCTCACAGAACTTAGGTCTCACCCCCAAGCGAGTTTGACCGTGCTTTACCGACTTAGAGACGTGGAGCACTTGTATAATTTTTTAATCACTGTCTTCTCTCAGCCAAGCGTCTCACAACCCCATCTTTACGAAATTCCTGTTTTTGAAATGTGAATCTTGGTAGAATCAGAGAATCGTAAAGTATAAGAGCCGGAGTAGCCATTTCTAGTTCAACAACCTCATTTTATAGATGAGGAAACTGAGGCCCAGAACGTAATTGCGTTGATGTTGTTGTATGAAGCAGACACAAATAATTTCAAACTTTCTCTTTCTGGAGGTGGGGTAGGAGATCATCAGAAAACTGCAAACACTCTACCCGAATTAAATTCCTAGTGACTTGTCGTACTAATTGACTAGTTTTTTCCCCCTAAGGAGAGACCTCCTTTCTCTCCTCAGAAGCCTTAGACATTGATTCCTCTAAAGGAAATCTGCCTCCTTTCTATATAAAAGGACCTTTGGTGAAAAGACAACCAACACTCCCAAACTTCACTCTGAGTAGCCCTTGGTGTTTTGTTGTGCGCGTGTGTGCTTAAAGCACATTGATTTTCATCCAAAAGGGCTAATTACATTACTTACAGTAAATAGCAGCCCTGCTGTCCAGGGTCTAGTGTGCCAACAGAAGGGGGGGTGGGATCTTCGGCTTATTTCACTTGGTTGACTTCATTTTTGTGTGAAATGGTGTTTTATGAGCTGCATTCTGGCACGCGGAGGAATGTAACAACAGCCGATCTGCAAATAACATTAATTTTGACTCTCAGAGAAAAAGCTGGGAGAAAGCCGAATGCATCTTGGGTTTCATGGAAGAGGTGACTCCAGCAGCCCCTCAGGAGGAGTGATTGTGATGCTGGGGAAAGGAAGCGGGGCCCCGCCTGGTGTTTTTTTCACGACTGGGCTGGGTTTAGTGTAGAAATCCCTACGGACTAGGGGAGCAGCTCTGCCTCCAGGAAGATCCTTCTGGAGGGATTGAGGTGTCAGGAAACAGCCGGCAGCTGTTCCAGTGAAAGGCACGGAAAGAGAACTCTGAAAAAAAGCAGGGCATGGGGAAGGAAGGAAAATAGGAAGGAAGCAATCGTATCTTTAGCCTGGATTTACTAGTCTATTGTCAAGTCTTCTGACTTGGGAAGCCCAGCAGATTTCCGTGGACTTGGGGTGGTTGATAGTACAGAATAAGAGGATCAACCTACAACTGCTTGGTGTGGTCAGGTACTTTTGGTTGGGGAGAAAACTATGTAAATGGCTTTCGGCTACATGAACAATTTAGTCTCTTGTCATTCTTAGCTCGGATGCCTCATCTTGCCTTCCTCTCCCCGTCACTCCCGACAGTCCCCCCCCCCCCGCCTCCATTTTCCTGCTCCTGAAGCCCTTTTCACCCCTGAAGGCTATGGGAGGATGTGCAAAATCTATTGGATTTGTAATTGATTTGTCTACTTACCTGTTGGGTAAATGGGAATGATGACTGATAGGGATTTGTGGCCCTTATTGGCAAGTTTCAAACAAACTTAAAAGTTACGAGAATTTCCCTTAAGACTGCCATGCACTTGGAATTAGGAATAAAGTCCCAAAACTACACATTAGATTTGCTTATGCAAAGGTGCACACATACAGTCTTTTATCTGAGGGCTAAAACTTTCCGCCAACAGAAACAGGACAACTTCTGTAATCAACTCCTCAAACGACACTTTACAAACCTTGGAGAAAGTGAGGAACGAAAACCTCTTGATTGGATAAATTTCTTTTATGGGAAAGGAGAAAGAAGGAAACAGAACCTTTAATTCAGCTAGATGTGTCTGTTTTCAGTAATGGATACAGAGCTGATAGGTTTAAGATCAGAAACCCAAACTAGGGTGTCCGGCAAAGTTTGCGAAGTTGAGGGAGTCTGTCTCCTCTCTTGGCGAGGCTTTAGTCTTGACCTAGGACCCGCTTTCCATTTCCTGAGTCCAATCTAGGACAATGAGTATTGCATTTCTCCCTTAAAACATGACCGCTGGGAACCGTTGGAAGTGTGTATCTAGAGGGAAGGCGTGTGTGTGTAAGCGTGTGCGCCATGGTGGGTTTATGTGTGTGTGCGTGTGCGCGAGTGTATCCGGGAGGGGGTGTGTATGTATGTATGTGTAGGGGAGGAGATGTATGTGTGCGCGGAGATGGGGAGGGGGCTTGCATAAATGTCCCCCTCCCCTTTTTTCTTGCCTCCCTCCTCCCCACATTGTAATGTTTGTCACTGCTGGCCGATCACTAGGGGGTTGAGAGGAGTATGACAGGTCTTTGTTGTCTGAATAAAAATCAGTGGCAGCTCAAGGGAGAGAACTCCTCCTACTAAATTATCAAAAATGGGCTGGCTTTAGTCTCTTAACAAATTGGACACAGCTCCAGAAAGCAGCAGTCCCAAATCCAACCTACAGGCACTGGGAACTTTAAAGCATCCAGGGACGACTGAAAATAGCATTTCTTTTTCTTTCTTTGTGTTCAAAACTATTTTCTGTCTCCACCAGATTTTTTTTCTCCCCCCGTTCCAGTTGTTTCCCATTAGTAATCCGATCTCTGCAGAGCAGTAAGATTCGCCTTTTTCTCCTTCTTTTCCCACCCCCTGTTTGTTTGTTTTCCGCACATCTCCAGAAGCTGTTGGTGCTTTTTTCCCCCTTTCAAGAAGTCGGTTTTGCAATTTGTCTCTCTTTTTTTCTTTCTTTCCTCGTCTTCCTCTTCCCTAGTCCCCTACCCCCACTCAGTGACCGTCTACGGTGTAGACTTTTTTTTTTCTTTTGGATGATCTGAGACTCTGGGGTGTCTGTATATGGAAATAGTGGGGTGCCGAGCCGAAGAAAATACTTGTCCTTTCCGTCCCCCAGCCATGCTTTTCCACGGAATCTCCGGGGGCCATATCCAAGGGATCATGGAAGAGATGGAGAGGAGATCCAAGACTGAGTCCCGCCTGGCCAAAGGAGGGCAGATGAATGGCAGAGAAGCGGTAAGAGGCCCCGGGGCAGTTTGTCCCCGCATACTTCTTTCCTAATACTTGACTGAAAAGAGGTCCCACACCCTTTACCTTTCTGCTCTCCGAAGCTGTGAGGCGATGAGCCCGGAGTCTCTGGTGTGTGTGTGTGTGTGTGTGTGTGTGTGTGTGTGTGTGTGTGTGTGTGTTTGTGTGCGCGTTGGGGGTTGAGAGGGACAACTACTTTGCTGTAGGCTGGTGGGTTGGAAGATTGAATTTTGCTTACTTAAAATGTGCGAGGAATAACGGGCCTCTCTGCACGGGACTTTGGATGGAGAAATCGCCTTGGAGCGATGGCCGTATTTTTTTTTTTTTTTAGAGCAAGCGGGAATACCCTGGATGAAGGTCCCTACTCTCTATGGAAACCCTGGGCAAACTGGTCCTAAACTTCCCAGTTGCTTCTGGGCTCTTAAAGAGCGGACTAAGCATCCCGACAGATCGGGGGCTGAGGCTGTTTCCAGTCCTTGACAATCAGGCGTCAGAGTCCTTTACAGAGGAAGGAATCTCCTTGGCTTTCCCTCGGGGGTTGCACATGCCACTTGAAGGAGTAGGGGAATGAATAGAAAGAAAGAAGCGAAGTCCATGGTCCGCATGTCCTTCTTTTCATCCTGAATCCTTTGCACAAGAGGCATTTCAAAGTATCTCGGCTTTTCACCTTAGAATCCCCCTTTTTTTGGAGGCAGGGGAGAGATTATAAGAGTTTTGAGATCATTTTTGAAAGTAAGTGTCAAGATTTTTAACAAAATCGAATCAAGGTTGATTCATCTATTTTTATTTTAGACATCTTTCCATAGCGAAAACGCTTCCTACTTACAATAGGGGAAAATAGCCAGGACACTCTCCAGGAATGATTTTAGGAAAGGGAGATATATATTTTTCTCCTATTTGTATATCTCCTACAAATCACTTATGGGGAATCATCAAACAAAGTAACGGCCTGGAAAACCACTTTAGCGATTTTGCTTTGTTTTGTTTTGCTGAAAGGACTCCAGTGTGTAATTTAGGCGTCTGTGCCCATCCTAAGACTCTGTAAACACGAAAACTCTTTTGTTTTTGCCATTCAGTAAAAGGAGGGGAGGCGGTAGAACAAAACATTTCTCTCCTGTTGACGAAAATATCCAACAGATGGCTTTGGCATTTCTCCTTTAAAAAAAAACAACACAAAACCTGAACTTCTGGTCGAGCTTGCTTCTGTTAATGATGAGATTCTGCCCAGTCCATATATGCCCTCTAGCTCAGCTAGCTCTGAACACAGGAAGTATGACTGATGCTAGACCATGAATTTAACTGTAAAGATGTGTCTGCCTGTATTTACATGTGAACAATGAATATTATACAAATGTGTGTATGAATGCAAGGAGTCCCAAAAGTCTTAGTGCAACTTAAAACTACACTTATTCATTTGGGACACCCTGAGTATTTTATATATATATATATATATATATATATATATATATATATATATATATACTCTATTAATTTATCAGATAGAAACCCTACAGCCTACTTTGCTAAGTTATGACACACTCAGGATCTGTCAAATTTTGAAGAAATTTATTGTCTGCAAACCAGGAGCACAGGTACAGGAATAACATAAGATATTTTTCTTCTGCTTTGGTTGGTACTATGCCTACTAGGATTTAGAAATATAGGTGATATCATTGAGAATTTAATCTAACAATAAAATCAAGTCTTTGTCTTAATCTATCCCCTTGGGTACCAGGGGTACAGTTAATATTTCTCCTTGGCTTCTTTTTGTCTATTCCAAAAAAGACAATGGACACACTTTAGGTTGCAATTACTGTAATTCTGCAGTTTCCTCCAGACTGCTGTTAATAAACTCCCAGTACTTTCCCTATTGAGGCCTTCAGCTTAGTATTCTGATGTCTGGCAGTAGGTTTCCATAGTTTCTTATATTTTGTAGCCTAGGGTACAGACAAAAAGACAGATGGAGGGAATGGTGCTGAATGAAACAAATATTAAAGTTCCATGCTTACCAAGTTAAGCACCCATTTTCTCTTTATGCCCCGAATTTGAATACTCTTAGGTCAGGATTGGGTTCTGGAAAATTATCTTTCTGTGCTTCAGTTCACCAGTCCGATCTGTTTTGTCTAGACTCTAGTCTTCCAGTTTAATGCTTGCCTTTTCTGTTTCTTTTTAAACCCATCTCTCCTGTGGTTGTTGTTGGCTTGTTTATTTTTTTCAGAGTATGCCCCCTATGAGCCCTGAAAAGCCTGCTTTGTGCGCTGGTTGTGGAGGAAAGATCTCAGACAGATATTACCTGCTGGCCGTTGACAAACAATGGCACCTGAGGTGTCTTAAGTGCTGTGAATGTAAACTGGCTTTGGAGTCAGAGCTCACCTGCTTTGCCAAGGATGGCAGCATTTACTGCAAGGAGGATTACTACAGGTATTCATTCAGATAAGTCTATCCAGGTTCACAGATACTACTACCCTGCACAAAGCTAAGATTGAGAGAGGAAGTCCTATGCACAATCTGTATTTTGTGTATTTGTTGATGTAATTAGGAGCAAAGAGCTTGCCCCTAGGTGACATTGGGGTTGGTTCAGTGGATATTATGCATTTCTGTCCTCATCATCATTGAAAACATATGCATCAAAATACATAAATCTCTCAGAGCAGTTGTTAGGTCTAGAGATTCCTTAATAGACTACCCAAGCACCTTACTTTCTTGGTATTTGTTTTAGAAAATTAGGGGTCCTGGGAATAGCCATGTGAAGTTTAAAAGCAATATCTCTATAGTAGGAAGACTTGAAGGTTTGTTTTCTCTCCCATTCCCCAACTTTCCGTTTCCTACGAAGAAGGGAAGTTTTACATCTATTAACTGGATTTTAATATCCATAGTGATTCTTATTGCTATATTGTCCATCTTGGAGAGGACCCAGTAAATTAAAATAGAAAGGGTTCTAAGGGGCCCATTTTAAGCCATCCAAGAGTGAAATTCTGTATAAGAGAGGTCACTGAATTTTTCAACTTGCCTTAGTAGTTGAAAAGAAATCGAAAGCGCTTTTTTAAATGGACTTTTCCCAGTTTTTATTTTGTTTATTTTGGGACCGGGCTGGATATAAATGTGTCCAGGGAATCGTACTCAAATCTCAGCCAGAGAGAGGTAAGCGAAAACAAGAGGGTCTTCACAGACACACCTGTGTGTCTTCATATATATGTATACATACATATTTATATAATAAGAAATTCACTTGTATAATATACACACGTCGAGTCAATTTAAAAAGGAAAGGAAGATTTCAAAGTATTCATCCTTTGTTTCAAACACATAAAATAAACTCCTTTATTTTACTTGCCCCCGGACTCTTAAGAAGCTGCCTTGGGCCCTTTGGGAAGGTGTCAGACAGCTGCAGACCAGCCCCAGCTGCTTGTCCCCCCCCTCTTTCATCGCCCTCCCCCCTCTCCCAAGGGGAAGGTGGTTCTGCCTATTCTAAGTTCATGCTCCTATTCTGATGTTTCTTTTCAGAAGGTTCTCCGTGCAGAGATGTGCCCGCTGCCACCTTGGGATCTCGGCTTCCGAGATGGTTATGAGAGCCAGGGAGTCTGTCTATCACCTGAGCTGCTTCACCTGCACTACCTGCAACAAGACTCTGACCACCGGCGATCACTTTGGCATGAAGGACAACCTGGTTTACTGTCGGGCCCATTTTGAGACCCTCTTACAAGGAGAATACCCCCCGCAGCTTAGCTACACCGAATTAGCGGCTAAGAGCGGCGGGTTGGCACTGCCTTACTTCAACGGCACTGGCACTGTCCAGAAAGGGAGGCCCAGAAAAAGAAAGAGCCCCGCCCTCGGAGTGGACATCGTCAATTACAACTCAGGTGGGCCCAGGACATCAATAGTTAACCCCTTGCTCAATCGCACCCTGAGGTAAAACCCCGGGTTTCCTTCCTCTCTGTGAACTCCACTAGGTTAGGACTGATTTTGCTCAGTTCAGCCTTTCCCATTCCCACCTTCTCTCTTCCCTCCACCCCCCCTCCCCAAATCCTTATCTAGGCCCACCGACCACTCACAACCAGAGGGACTTGGAGGCTTTTCAGGGAGACAAACTCAACCCCCAACTGCCCAGGTGCCAATGGTGGTCCAGTTACTTTCAGGATCTTCAGTTGGAGGAAAGACCAAGGGCAGTCTGTGGATTGCCAGGCACAAGTCTTAGTAGAGGGTTTTCTAAACACTTTGAAAAGAGGCTTTAATTTCATCCTCAACTTTGAAAAAGCAGAGGTTGAGATCACTAGCTAGCTCCAAATTGATGATGAGTGGTCCTGGGCTGTAGTAAACCCAGACTTGCTTTACGAATCAACCTTTGGTGTTGGAGAGAGACAAGTTTGTTACATGTGTTAAATGACCAGTCTGAACACTCTTTGAAGGACTGAAAAATTGTCACCTAGGCCTTGCTGAATCAGGTTGGAGAGAGACCCTAGTTAAGCTATTGGGTAGGATTTCCAGGGGTTCAAAACTGAGATTTACTCTTCTTTCCAGGAGTGAGGCGAAAGCCTGTCTAGTTAGAAAGAGGAAATTCTATTATTCTCTTGGGGACACTATTTTCCTCTTTTTCTTAACTTGTCTGCTTATCTGTCTGGTTCTCTCTTATACTTGGGGGTGGCAGGGAAGTTTGGTTGCGTCCAAACCCCCTCCCCCACACTCATCTAAGCCTATTAGCTAATTCCTATTAGCAGGGTGGCTGGAGGTGAAAGCAGAGCAGGTCTGAGCTTTCCTCCTTTAAGTCACAAAAAGCACTGTTGAGGAAGGTCTCAAAAAGCCCAAGTACTAAGAGATCCCTTGGCTCGCCTTAACCTTTATATCCCTCTTGCTCCCGCCCCTTTCCGGCTCTCAATCCTAAAGAATAAGAGTAAGAAGGTCCCCTACCCCAGGTTCCTAAAATTCAATGAAAAGGTCGGTATGCTTTTTAGCAACAGTCCTTAACTCTTGCAGCATATCTCTCCGGTGGGGGCAGCAGGACCCCTAAGAAGTCTGGAGGTGGGGGAGACAATATGACGTGTCACTCCCTCGGGCACATTCCACTCCCCAGGGCCCAGAAAGTCCAGAGCTGGTGAGAGTTTCTCGAGGATTTTATCTAGTCCATCATGGTTTCAATCTGGGGCAGTTTTGAATAGGGCTGGGGGTGTGGAGGTGGGGAGGGGAGAGAAAAGGAAAAGACCAAATCCTTGCTCCGGGACCTGCTTAATCCTTCTCCGCCGAGGGCAGCAGGATGCCGTTCCTCGTTTTGCCAACCCCCAGCCGAGCGGCCGCCCTCCAGTGCCCCTGCCCCTGTAGCGGCTCGTTAAGGGGCTTTTGGTCTAGGGCCGCATTACCGAGTGCGGTTATTTCATCTCCTCTGATGCGTGGCTTTCGGAGCCGGGGCAATCAGGGCACTAATTGTTCTTTATTAATGGAAGATGACATCGGAATCCCTGGCCACTCACCGGGGCCCTAATTGGTCTCTAGGAAAAGAGAAAAGGGGAAAAAAAAGGAGAAAAAAGAAAAGACAGAAGAGTCCTTTCTAGCTAGGGATTCCCTGCAGTCTACAGAAAGCCCGGGGAGTGGGGGCGATTCCTGCCCAAATTACAAATAGAGTTTTGCATTTGTTTATTTAACCTAATTAATTCTGTTTGGTTTGCTCGTTGGTTCTGATTTTGTATTCTCAAACTACTCCTTGAAGGGGACAGTAGGGTGTGGTCAGCGTGAGTGCGCTGAAAAACTGGAGAACTCAATGTAAAGTTTCTTTAAAAACTAACCAACCAACCAATAAACCCACAAGGGTCATCCAGGTATTTGGTTTTCAATTTAGGGAAGAATCTCCTCAAAAACCGAGTGTCGGGAGTCGATGGTGTCACCATCTTCACGAAAGGCCAAAAAAAAAAAAAAAAGGAGTTTTTAATTTAGTTCTAAACTTGTGTGTGTTAAGAAATTTCCTCTCTCTGGGATTCGCAATGATAAAGATTCTATTGAAAAGGACCCCGAAGCACCTTGGGGCCCCTGCTAATGAAGAACATTTCCTTTTCTAAAAAGAGGGTTAAACAAAAGGGTCAAGAAATGTTCAGCGATGTCAAAAATTCAGTAACTGGTTTAAGTGGTACTTTGAATAAGTATCAGGAGCCACAAAACCATTTTAAAAAGAGTGTTTACGAATCTAATGCCAGTGTCTGGCACTAAAACGAGGAAAAGAAACCCTAGAGAATTAAAAACATGTTAAGCATTTCCTTAAGCAGGAAATAAAATGGTCTAACAGTTTTACCTCATTAAATTTCTAGTCTTCATTGAATTTTGTACTGGCTGGCATCTCTTCTAATATGTAGAATACTTATATATAAAGTGACATATTAATAGAAGAAAACAAATATAATTTACACAGGGACATATTGTACACATGTGTAGAAGAATATATGTACATATAGAAATACACAACTATACCTTACTAATTAGAAGTATATTATGTGTACATGTGAAGTTCATAGTGCATTTGTGTGTATATATACATGTATTCATATATATACACATAACAAATGTGTATTGGAAGAAACATACATTCATACTTCAAAATTTGAGAACATTTATGTAGATCACTTAATATTTGAAATATGCTAAGTGCATTCCAAAGCACATCCATATTTAAATTATACTTACTTCCACAATTAGGAATGAATCAAGCAGGCACTTTGGTGAAGGAAATTCAGAGTTTATTTGGGATTCTGAGGACTAGTTTTCAAAAGTGAGGAAAGTATTAGTGAGATGTATGGTCTGGACAAATTTTATTTAGTTTTAGAATAAGATAGAAATTATTTTAGCAATTCATCATTAAGTTACCCAACAGTTTCCTCTCCAAGTCCTTTACTTTTTTTTCTTCACCTTTCAAACTTTTCTACTTACTTCAACTATTAAATGAATGTGGCAGTGACCCCTAGTGGTATCTTTGGAGGGTTTAACTTGCCCATTTTAAAACAGCAACAAACGGGACATTTCAGTTTCCTAAGTGAAATAACAAATATTTAAATTTTCTTACTAGTTTATGTTGTTTTTCAGTTTTGTACTCTATAATTCAAAGGAAAAAGTATAACTTATGAACTAATATGGTGACGAACTGAGGAAGACAATTAACTATATGTTCACCTAACATTTGCTATAAACAGAGGCAGCATGGTGAGGTTGATAGAGAACTAGCTCTAAAGCCAGGAAGACCCTGGGTTCAAATGCTGTCTCTGCCATAGACTAACTGTGTCACCTTTGGCAAGTTACTTAGCCTCTCAGTGTCTACTTACAGGCAATTCTGTAAGATTATAAATTATAAACTAGTTGCAGATCTTTATTGGTGGAGAGAATTTTGACACCAGGAGTTTCCTCCTTGGATGAAATCAAAGGTTCAACCTCACTCCCTACAGCAAAAATTGTAGTAAAACTTAATTAAATTAAGAAAATATATATTAGTAGAAAGTGCTTGCACAATATAAATGATAACATTTTGATAGGAATGCAATCAGTAATTCTAATAAAATAAAATATTTCAACAACCACTTGATTCACCAGCTATTATTTTTACATAAGAGTTACTACATAGTTTGTTTAATGCACTAAAATATACTGCTTACCACTCATCAGGAAAAAAAAAGGTTACAAAAGTATAGCAATGGAGAAACTTTCTAAACAACCAATCCCCCTCCCCCCCATGTGATAAGCACAGTGACTATATTCCTCATCGAAGACTAACTCTACCAACATATTTCCTAAGAAATAAAAAAGTGCACAAGGTATGGAAAGTTGAGTATGTATTTAAAAATCAAATTAAAATTTCTATTCCAAGTTTGTTCATTATCCATCATGTTGTCCAAGAAAAGTTACCTTTTGCTTTGTTAGCCGCCTCTGCTAGGCATATACATTTTCTTCAGGGAGAACTCTGAAACATGAGTTATAGTCCTCTGGTCATTTTGATGTTGGTGGTTAGTTTTATACTCAGACCCTGAAGAATTAATTGTTTTCAAAGGACTAAGGTTTACAGTTGATCTCTCATTGCAAATTTAGCCATTTTGATGATGTGAAAATGTAATACAATATAAATTTGCACTAAAACATCCTTGCTACATCTGAATAAGTAAAATCTAAAGTTAGAAGAGAATTGTTCATTATCTCAAGGAAAAAAATATCTACTTTCTGAAAAGGTTTAAGGCATCTGGGCACAATGTTTAAATGCCTACACATGACTGACTCTATATCAAGTTTATTTGTTTTTTTTTTTTTAAATAAAGCTCACTTGACCTCAGTGGGACTGGCAAAAAACATTTATCAAGTACTTTCTATGTGCCAGGTACCTAAGGTACCCAAGTTCTGGGGAACTAAGAAAGGGAAAAGATAGTCCCTGTTTACAAGGAGCACACAATCTAATGGGGGAAGACAACATGCAAACAATTTTGTACAAATAGAAATATAGGATAAATTGAAATAATGAACAGAGGTAAGGCATTAGAATTAAGGGGAATCAGGAAAAGTTACCTGTAGCAGGCAAGGTTTTAGCTGAGACTTGACCTGTCAAGTATCCTGTCCTACTGACATGGCTTAAAGAAAATATTAAGAAAGGAAACATTTGGTAAATAGTTAGAACTATTTAGGAGCAGTTGCTTGTCTGTTGGTTTTTAGTGTATTTAATCTTTTTTATTTCTTTTGGTTAAGAAATTACTAAATATAGCCTTTCTAGTTTTTTTTTTCTTTTGGGTTTCACCAAGACTAGAAAAATAAATCTGACCATAAAGTAATATGTAGACAACATTTAAATGAATAAAAATGAAGGGTTAATATTAATCAATGGTTCTTTATATCATACTTCCTTCAAAATGTTCATTTCTCATTCCTATGCTGAAGGTTTTAGAACTCACTGATTCTTTTTTTTTTTAGTGAAATCTTAATAGAGCTTAACAAAGAACAAAAGCTGTTTACATTTGAGGATGAGGTACAGATTTTTTTAAAAAATTGTTTTTTTTTTTGTTGTTCTGAAGTTAGCTGTGGCATTAGATGCAGTGATGCATTCATTTTGTAGTCATAGTCTCTATATGAGTGGCCAGCATTGGGTTATTAAAATCCATGCAGCTTTACATCTGAGAGATAATTAATTTTAGACTGCTTTCAAGTATCTTCCCACCCCCCTTCTTCTTCTTTAAAGCACCTCAAGTGCTAAAGATATGTTTTGTGTAGAACATACACTGGTGAAAAGGAAACACATAACTCTCTCCAAAGCCAGCTAAAGGCACAGTTCTTAGGCCTATCCATATTTACCACATGAAGAAAGTAGATCTGAATCTACTACCTGGCCCCTCTGAAGCACAAGCTAGGGGGATGCTTCAGGCATAAACTTGAGTAAAGAAAAGTAAGTATAGGATTATACTCCCTCAGAAATGTGTATTAAAATTACTCCAATGGGGAGGCAACACTTTTTATGTATGGTAAAATTACAATTTAGCCATTCATACCTAGAAGTTCACAATGGCTCAAAAATAGTTTAATTATAATTACATTAGAAATTTCTATTTACCCTTTTCAAATCTGACTTGGAAGATGTGAAAGAAACCCTCTTCTCTATTATTTGATAATTTTCTCAGAAACAAGAAGGACCAAGGAAGGGCTCTAAGATTAAAAAAAACCTAGCAGGCTTTTAACTTGTCCTTCAATTTGTCATATATTTTCTTAGTGGTCCATAGATCTGAAGCTGGGAGTGATTTCAGAGGTCATATAGGTTTAAAAATTTTAAATAGTATTAATTTTCCCCCCCGATTACTTGTAAAGACAATTTTAAGCATCTTAAAAAAAAAATTTGAGTTCCAAATTCCCCTCCCCCAACTCCCTCATCTTCTCTCTCCCTAAGAAGGTAAGATATTTGATGTAAGTTATATGTGTGCAATCAGACTATATAATTTTAATCCCTCATTTTACAAATGAGGTAACTGAGGCCTAAAATGGCTAAGCGACTTGATTAAGGCCATACAAGTAGTATTCATCAGGGTCAAAATCTGAACCTAGGACCACAGTAAGATAATCACTTCCTCACCTAAGAGAGGAAAAGTATCTCATAATTTGCTAAATGTAGTTGTCAAGTTCTACATGCAGCTCACATTCTGATTCCTTGAAACCTTATTCTTTCCTTTTAGGAAAGAAAAAAAAAGTTTCCCCCCCCCCCCCCCCCCCCAACTTTACCCATAACAACAAAGTACTTCTTTCAGTCTCACTTCACCTACTTATCACTTTTCATTCCCTTTTCAAGCAGCTACTTTGATGCAAACAAACAAAGAAACCAAAGTCCTCCCCATTCTTTTCTTAATTCAGGGTTCTTTACATTCAGCAGTTGTTTTCCTCATTGTCATTTCACCAGGTTGTAATGAAAATGAGGCGGATCATTTGGACAGAGACCAGCAGCCTTATCCCCCGTCCCAGAAGACCAAGCGCATGCGTACCTCCTTCAAGCACCACCAGCTCCGGACCATGAAATCCTACTTTGCTATAAACCACAACCCGGATGCCAAGGACCTCAAGCAGCTTGCCCAGAAAACGGGCCTGACCAAAAGAGTTCTGCAGGTAAGAAGTCACCACCACTGGCTGGGTCAAAATTTCCCTTCCCCTTGCCAGTAAAAGTAGTTATCTTCCCTTCTTAGAGTGATATAGATATTGTCTGCACTGTTTCTCATTAGTTTGATATAGCTATATCCCAAGTAAGTGTGCTGAGAATTTCAGGGGGAACATGGCAGGGTACCCAAAGAGAGGCCCAGGAAACTTAAAAAAAAATGAAGTCAAATTCTTCCTTCTTTTATGGAGATGGGTCCCATAGAGAATGCGGGGCTTACCATATTGCTTTGTATATCAGAAGCATGTATTTTACACAGCAATGACATGATGTCTGTTAAAAAGAAAAGATAGAGGTATTTTATGAGGCTTAGTCTATTGGTTTCTGGAGAATTGTCATTGCAGTCCTCAGTTCAGCAAAATTTTGGCAATCCTAGTAACAATGGAAGGGAATTTGAATTGATACAGTCTTCAAAGTTCAGGTGGTCCCCCTTTTCCACTTTCCAAAGGCCTAGTGTATGATTTTCCCCCTTAGCAACAAACACTCAGTTTCTAACTAATAATTTTTTTTTCTAACAAATAACAATGAAAAGAAAAATTCCAAATAATTAGCTCTGCTGTATGCCCCTTCCTTTAATGTATGGTTTTTCATGTGGGAAGATGACATTATAGTCCCACCGTGAGTTCTTTTTCCAGCAATGGGTGATGGGAGGTGCTGAAACAGACACTTTTTTCTTGCCTGATGACCACTAGCATGCATTTGCAGTCTGATTGACCAAGGTTCATCTGTGGCCAAGGGACAAAAAGGTTTTGCTACTCTGTAAAAAGTCTAAGGGGAGGTGATCTCAGTAATAACAAAGTCTATTAGTACTAACTGCCGTCCATGTTGCTATTCACCTTTAGATATTTTCAATCACCATGACTGTTCCCTACCTTCAAAAGACTCAGAGCAGGCCCTCTTAATTAATGATCAGTAGCTAAGGCCATAGTGTACGTCCCCCCTTATATCCCTATGCTTAATTTGAATTGTTTAACTTCAGCTCCAGTTGTCCTAAGAGGCACTTGTCATGCTGGGGGGTTATGTGCAGCCTAGCACAGAGAGCATTTGAAGTTTATTTGAAAAAAAAAAAATAAGTGAAAAAGAAAAAAAAGTTTCTTAAAAAAAGGACAAAACAAAACAAAACATTTTAAAAGGAGAAACATACATCAAAAAATAAAATAAAATAAAAACAATCAGCAAAAACAAACATCGGTAAAGAAATCAATTGGGATTGGTTTGCAGGTTTGGTTCCAAAACGCACGAGCCAAATTCAGAAGGAATCTTTTGCGGCAGGAGAATGGGGGTGTTGATAAAGCTGATGGCACGTCGCTCCCGGCACCGCCCTCAGCAGACAGCGGCGCTCTCTCTCCACCCGGCACTGCGACCACTTTAACAGACCTGACCAATCCCACTATCACTGTAGTGACATCCGTGACCTCTAACTTGGACAGCCACGAATCCGGAAGCCCCTCACAAACTACCTTAACGAACCTTTTCTAACATTGGATTTTTTTTTAATTCTTCCTCTTCTTTTTTATTATTATTATTCTAATTATTATTATTATTTTTATTATTTACAAGACTTTTTTTTTAACCCACAAGATATTTGGGGGGAAAAAACAACAGCTTGGTGTGTAGCATCTGCAGCCACTTGGCCAATGAGTTTACAGTCATGTCTCTCGTTTAAAGTGAACGTACTTTGTCTACAAACTGTATTTGGATTAAAAAAAAAATCATTAGGTCTTTCAGTAGGTAAGGGAAGTTTTTGACTCATTCTAATAAGTGCCTCTTAAAATTGTATGTTACTTATTTCCAGAATCTCGGGAAAAATGAGCTTTATTATCATGGGCAAAGAATCCTATTCCCAGTCTAATAACCAGGCTAAAAAAGAATCAGATAATTATCACCAAATGGAGTTTTCTGTCTGGCAATGTCACATATGCTTCTTGAATTTTGCAGCCTTCACATTTTTATTTTTGCAACTTGAAAAAAATTTAAGACAATTATGAGTTCCTCACATGCAACAAAAACTTCAAATGGAAAAATGTGATTAGACAAAAGCACTACAAAATAATGATTTAGAAATGTGTAAATGTCCAGTGATTAGAGTCCCATCCAGCTTTAACATTCTAAGATGATTTGTGTGTAATTAATTGGGGGAACCTACTCTAGGAAGTTGGATTTTCCTTCCATGGGCATATAATTCAACAACAAAAAAAATGGCTCTTTTATTATTTCATTTTAACTTTCTAGATATTATCCCATTTCCCCCTGCCATGAAAATTCCACTTAGAATTTTAAAGTTCTATACTTTTAGTCTCTAAAGACTGAAAAGTATATATTATTGAGGTAATTCTCTATAAATTACTTTCCTTTTTTCAGGGAAAATGGAAATAAGCAAAATATAATTCATTAAGATGTTTAGAAAAGTGGTTTAGTTAATTTGATTCATTGCTATTCTAATTTACTTCAAATTTTCCATACAATTGCTCCTGGCATCACACATAAAAAAGAAAAACTTTTAAAACTTCAGCACATTAAGATTATTTCTATCAACATTAAATTTTGTTGCTTGTTTTGCTTTATTTTATTTTTGTATAAGAAGATACATTTTTGAAGAAAAGGTTTTCTGAAATTTGGCATTTGTAGTAAACTGTTCTGAAACTAAACTCAGAAGCCTTGTGGATGCTGATCTGAAATAATTTCCTAGTTTACAATAGCATTTTTTTCTTTTTAATTTAAACTAAAAATCTTAATGGTCTGGGCAGTGGTGAATGTTCATCTGTATGCTTCTGTTGTAGTTAAATACCAATTAGATTGTGAATTTTCTCAGAAAAAGTCAAGATATATGTCTTGCTTTAGTGGATTGTTAAGAATAACTTTGCACATATTCTCCACTTTTTCGGCCCCATTAATCTCTTTTGGTGGTCAGGGTGGCTATTTAATATATTTAAAGGTGTCCTTTTGGCTGTATAAATGTGTGGTTACATATTGACAGTTCACTGCCCACATTAAAGTGCATTATTGTAACTTTTGCTCAGGGTTTTTAGAAAATTAGCACAGAAAGTAGCTTATTTTTAAAAAAAAAAGATGATGGAAGAGATGTTAACACTGTAACAGAAGAAAGGTGTGATTGCCATTATATATTTAGCAAGTATGGTTATCATCTTATATGGAGCTTAAATCTTGACTTTTCCTATTTCTATTACATTATGGGCATTTACCACTAACCAGACCAAACAACCTTGGTAAGGCTGAGATCTTATTAATACACTTTTACAGGTAAAAATATTGATACATATAAATTTTGTTCTTTGACAGAACAATATATGGTACTATAGATCTACTTTATTAAGTAGACTAATCATAACTCAGTTCTAATATGTGCCTTATGATATAACTTGGAAGTAAGTTTGTGAAAAATCAGGATATATGTGTTGTTTGTTAAATTAACTGTTTTAAGCCCTTTTGACACCTCACTAGTTTTGTACTGTTTTACCTCTTATTTCTGAAACTCTTTTTATGGTGTATCCTGTTAGAGGGGACAAACATGTCATAGAAAGCAGTTGTGCACTCTTTCAAATATAGTTGATAAATTCAATAATCTTATATATGAAGCTTCGTGTTTATAGTACAGTAAGTGGTCTAGCAAAATTGTCCATGTTTCTTTGTTTATTGAGAAATACATTGTATAGAAACTATTTCCCCTAAATATTTATGGACCAAACAATTGTGATATATCCTATTAAATTTGTGTGAATAAACCATTTTGAATCTAAGGAGTTTTATTTCCCATCAGTTTTATTTAAGGTCTCCCTGAATTGGTGTGTTTCCCTGCTTTCCAATATTTATGACTAAATCATATTAAAAGGGTAATACAAATTTTATAAATATTTAACAAGAAAATTAGTCCCTAACTTTTCAATCCCTGGTTCTTATTCACTGTGTGTGCCACTGAGGATGCAATGTAATTCCAGATTCCTTTTAAAATAATTTTTGGATAACAAAGAAAAATGCCCCACTGATTTGATACAACAGTCCCATAAATAAAAATGCATCTAAATAGCAGCTGAAGTAATTGCATGAAAAACCACCTAAATATGATAAAGATTCAATACTAGGTATATTTAACACAAATGAATAATGGTAAACCCCAATAGAAATTGCAGACCCCTACAAGCCAGGTTGCTCTGTAGTTTAATAAATTGTCACTATGATTTCTTTCAGGGAGAACAAATCTTGGGGCATTACAGCCAAACATCCCGACGTTTGAAAATTCCCTAAAGTATTAAAAGAAGGGGAAAAGTTTGATCGGAAATCCACTGCAGTGAAGACAAAGACAATATTAGGTTATGATAATCATACATTAAAAAAAATCTATTGAGCCAAAAAAAATAAGAGAGAGAGAGACACTTAAATGTCATTTCCTGAATGTTAACAAAATTTATGTTCTTTATGACATCTAACACAAATGAAGGCTTACAAAATTGTGTGGTTTAAAGCAAAAGTTAGAAAAGCCGTGTATAAACCAGAGCAACCTGGCAGTAACATACCCTACCCATGTTGGAAGACAATTATTCCTTTAAAAAATTAAAAATATAGCAACAACACATTTGCCAAGCACAAATACTTGTAAAATAAAATCCCAATACATTCATTCCACCTGCTTGCTAATGTGTACTAGTCATATCTGTTAAATGGCATTTTTGTAAATTCAAAGAAAAGCTATCACTCATTTAAGAGCATAGGGATCAAAACTAAGTAATTTTTAGCATTATTGTTTATGATTTCTTTTTTTAAAAGCCGAAAAATCTGCATGCACTTTTACATCTGTCACCTATAGTGTACATTTCTGTATGATGACTTCTCTTTGATGTTTCTTGTACAATAAATAGCTTTCATGAATAAACATTTTATTTGATGCAAACATAGTTAACTTTATGTAAACACACCTAACCTAGCTGTTGAAATTAATTTAGAATATTTTGGACACTGTCTTAAAAGGCAGAATGGTAAACTTCCAATTTGTTATACCTAGAGAAAAAAAAGCGCAAATAATCAAAACAAGAAGGTGGCATTATGGTAGCTTAGTGTAAAATGATTTCCTTGGATTTTAATGTTTCATGACTTACTTTCATTTGTCGTATGCAATTGAAACATGTACTTAAAATAAAAATAAAGACAGAGGAAACCCAAACAACAATAAGAAAAACA
Organism: Petaurus breviceps papuanus; assembly: GCF_028583685.1. Lineage (NCBI taxonomy): Eukaryota > Metazoa > Chordata > Mammalia > Diprotodontia > Petauridae > Petaurus > Petaurus breviceps. Next base: position 22,289,615 of record NW_027187372.1, read on the forward strand.
AATCTCTGAAAAAGAGTAGCATGTGTAAAAGCTTCAGCAACTTTTTTTAGACTATTACGATAAAATTTATTGATTCTTGATAAGTTTACATGTTCACTATGCAATGAACAAATTTATTGACATATAAAAGTATATTCTGAACTATGAAAGGATCTGATCTTTGCACAGTCCAATTTACGTATGATTTTACAAGCGAAAATGAATGGAAAAATAAACCATTATTTAGTAATGAGGTTTTTTAATTGTTAGAAGGAATATTTGCAGAAAGAATTTTTTAAAAACTATTCATATTTAGCTGTATATCCAAAGCATATGTTAAACAAATTAACATATAAAATACTTTCCAGAAATTTTTTTCATTAAGATGAAATTTTTATTATATACAAATGAACCCTATGTAAATGATGTAACTTTTATGAATAATTATGACAGACATTAAATATTTCACCTGCATTCTCAGTATTTGAATGTTTTCTTAAATGCTTTCATCTTCTGGATACCAAAAAAGAAAGAAAAAGAAAGGATAAAAGAAAGAGAGAAGCTCTTAATAAGAAGGCAACATGACATGATATATAGACTATTCTGAGAGATCTTGAAACATGCTGGTTTTGTCAGTAACTATAATGTTTTATGCTTCAGTGAAACATTGTTCATAATTAAAGTTGTTTAAATAGATTTTAGAAATACACCTCATGCCAGTTAATTCAAATTCTTATTCTACAGAGATGCTCTTCTCCAGTGACACTCACCTGTTACAGTTTGATTTAGAAATATCTTGGCACCTCTCCTAGTTCTATAGATGTTTAAATATTTGGTCAATTAAATGAGGGAAAGGACCAAAGGTGAAAGGGCATATTTGAAAAATATCTGAAAAAACATCTGCAAAAACTACTCAATGTATTATTAATTTTAAACAGGCACATTTTACAAAAAGTAAGGAGAACTAATTAAGCAGGTTGGATGTGTAGAAATCATATGATTCAGAGTTGGAAGGACTACTGTGGTTTTCTGTATTAGAGAGCAATTCTTAAAATCTGGGCAACTGCCTATTTCTTGTATTGGAGTGAGAATGGAATAATATGAACTTCTGAGGTTGGGAGCAGCATAACAAGATTTCATAGCTTCTCCATCTAGACTGTGGAATGGACAAAGAGCTGAGGATAGCCTTATCTATCTTCTAGCAAGTTAATCTCGGATGGGGAAAAAAAAAGGATTCACTGAGATTCCTGAATATTACTGGAGATAATAGTGTTTGAATTGGACATTTTGATATTAAATAACAATTTAAATCACTAAAATTATGGAAGTTTTTTTGAAAAGGCCCAGAAGAGGTTCAAAACATTTCTGAAAGTTCCCTAAAAGGGAAAGTTTTACTGTACCCAAACTCCAATGGAAGTCACTTAAAGTATGCTAACAATATAAAAAATACCTTTCTTCTAGAGTGCTCAAGGGATTTAATAAATATCTTATAAATATCTCATTTTTCCTTCAAAATACCCTTATGTGGGTATAAACATGAATATTGATTATGAATTTTCTGATTCATCAGTAGTGAGCAGGAATTGGAGATTTGAAGTGATGATATTTGAAGTTCTTATATTAGGGGTAATTGCACCATTACATTGGAAATGCATTTATTAAGCAGTTACTGGTATGGTGCTTTGCAAGGTACTATAGTTCACATTTATGATAATAATATTTTGACAATGAAATAAAACTGTTGGACTTCCTTGTAGAGAGCTTCTTTATTCAATGGAATATTCAACACTACTTAAATTTTTCAGTCAGAAATCTCTAAGCACAGGAATAAGTAGAGGAAATGAAAATTTACCCCAAGTAGAAGAAACTACAGCATACTTTCTGTGAAACTAGAAGTATATGCCAATGTTTTATTCATGCTTTTTTTGCCTCTCCACTTTATTGTCTTAATTATTAGGGATCAATTTTAACTCTTCAAATAAATAAAACTTTGTGCTTTATCTTTTAAAGTTTATCTTTAAACTTTGTGCATCTATCTTTATTTTATTGCCAGTGTCCTACATAAGGCACTGTTTTCTTTACTTGTGTCCCTGCTTTTCAAGCATTTCATTCAATTCTTCTATGGACATTTCTTTTAAGAGAATGGCATTTATTTCCCTTATTTTTCCAGTTGTTGCTTCATTTTTTCAAATGTTATCACTTTAAGGTAATGTATTATTTTGATTGCCCTCCTGAAACATTTGCTTTGATTTCCTATATTGTCATAGCAAAAGGATCAGAATTGTGCATGGTACTCTAGGAAAAGTCTGTGAATGTGGTATAAGTAATGATAACTCACATTTATTTAGTGTTATGTTCTCTGCAAATGACTTTCTTTTTCAATTGTGCTGCAAAGTGAATCTTTATTCTTATTTATGATTGCTCCTCAATTCTCCCATTTCTTTGGGAGTTCTTTATATAGTCAGTCTTCCTCTAATATATGTATCTTACCTACATTTTGCCAAACCCAACTTCTTAATTTATGTTTCTTTATACTTGACTTGATCTCACACTACTATGGCTCAAAATCTAGAGATGAAAGGTTTGGATATCTGTTTTAGGAAGTTCCTGCTGTACATCTAAGTGTGCTTTCTCCTCACATCTTAGAATTGTCAGGAATGATTTTTCCCCCATTGTATTTTATGTTTACATCTTGCATGATCTTAAAAGTTATCTTAAAAACCATAAATGGATACCTTTTTTTGGCTACTTGAAAATAAAATTTGCCGCAAATAAAAGAAGATTTTCTAGTCTCCATTGCCTCATATTTATGTGTGAACATAATTAAAATGTATTTTGCTTTATACTTTTCCACTGAAACAGAAAGTATTAACCATAAAGTGATATTTAAGTTGGTGATTGTGACAAACTGACAAAGATGAAGAAATTCCAGGGTGAGACTGAGATTATTGCCTTAACCATTCTGCTTTCCTGCTCATTTCCTTCTCCCATGGCAGCAGAGGTCATTAGCCTCCACTTTGACATTCACAGATCTTGTCAATGTGTGTTACTTGAATTTTTGTCTTTATTATATTTGGTTAACTTAGATTTTTGGAAATAAAATATCCTTTATAAAATGTGAAAAAAGCTTAGATGTATTTCACAATTTTGAGATAAATTGTTTGAACTTTATAAACAAATATGACTCAAAAAAAAACCCAAGAGTAAGTTAACGAAAGAAATCATATTAAGAATATTACATCTTACTGACAAAGACGTCATGAAGAAATACTAATATCTTATAGGTGGGGCCTGACTCTGACCACTCTTATAGTAATGTAGGTCTGATATCTGAACTAAATGAGACACTTATAGACCATTCAACAGTTCACAAAAAAGACTCACTCTGTCCTAGCAGGAGAAAGCTACATAACAAGGCTATGCAGCAAGGTCATTGCTCACAACTCCCTTGCCTTTGAGTTGCCCAGGGTGGTCTGCCAGCCAAACATCAGAGAAAGACTGGAACTCCTCATAGATTTTCATATTCAAGTGACCAGGAGGTGATGTCAACAGTTAAAGCTTTTAGCTCTCCGAGCCAATTAAGTCTTGAGGATGGTTTCAATACTTTTAAGGAAAAAAAAAAGTTTACATGGTCTGGTACTATGGTAGATATTCCTTCTACCACATGCCTGAAAAGGAATCCTGTTGTCATTTTTTCAAATAAAGAAATGATAGGGGTTTTTGGAAATGTATTTGAGGTGATCTAGTTTAAGAAGTTAATTAGATACTTCTTTTAATTTGTTGTTAGTATGCAGATTTTGGGTTTCTTGCCAGAACATGAAGTAGAAAATTTTAATGAAGTAGAAAAATTGATCTATCAGAAGGTTTTTAACTCCTTTAATTTCATTTTCTTGGGCTCAGCAAGTCAGGAACCTAGATGGAATGTTTTTGTGTTAACCAAAGGTTTTTTTTCCTGCTTCCCATGTAGGGCAGTCCAAAAATAAAATATGTCATTCATGACTGTAGGTTCATTTTTTAAAACCACATCTCAATTTGAAGTAGAAAATGGCAAAAGCACTTTGAGGTTTTTCTTTGATAAAGTCTCTATCTTTTAGACTATCTGAAGAAGTGTGCTTCACATGCCCCAACTTTCCCTACGCCCTTTATATTTCTAGTTTATAAACTTCTTGTAGAAAATCTACATGTTAGTCTTATTAGGTTATACTACCTGCAATGAACACTTAATTAATACAGTCTTAATGGAGGATGGTGATGACTTTGCTCCTGTAAATATTGTACTATTTGTGTCATGGCCAATGTTAAACAACAGATTGACCAATCTTCAATATTCAGTGTAAACCAAAATATAAGAAAATTTTTCTATGAGTGAATAGAGTTCCAGAATTGTAAAGCTAGGATGTACCTGCCCCTCATTTTACAAGGGATGAAACTAAGGCCCAGAGAAGTTAAGTGAGTCAACTATTAGTTTGTTGCAGAACTTGCTTTAGTAATTAAATTTCATGAGACTCAAAAAGATATGCTTAGGAAATGGAAGGTGCATTCACATCTCAAGTGAATACTTCAGTTTAATTTGAGCATTAGGCAATCCCTCAGGCTGGTTGCACATTAGCTTCTTTAAAAATATTAGCTATAACATAAACTTATATCCATACATGATGTGGAAAGCAAAAAAAGTGTATAAATTGATGGGACCAGGACATAAAACCAACCACACTAGACATTTTGGCAAATTTACAATTTTAGCAAGGTTGTTCACTCTACATAAAGTTAAGAATTTAGCATCAATCCTGAACTCCTCTGATTCTCACTAGTCCAGAGTAGCATAGTTGAAAATGCCACCAATAAAATGAATCACTATCAGGTTTTAGGAGTTAGTTATTGATATAATCTCAGAATGATAGCATAAGAAAGGACCTCAGTAGATAAACAGATCTCATTCAGGAATGTGAAGGATTAGAGAGATGGTTGTCTATTAATTTTCTTATTAATGACTTATCCAAATATCAGTAGACTTATCCAAAGAAAATCACTAATAGGATTACCAGTTTGGTATTCAATAAGATTGCTATTTTCTTACCCTTGAAAGCAAGGAATATGAACTAGATTTGTGATTTCACTGGTGCATTTGGGTGAGGAAACTCACTGCGTATTCAGGTCAGCAACTTCTCTGCAAATTATAGTCATAGGGATTTGGCTAGAGTCAACTAAAGTGATTTGTCTAGGATCACACAGCCAATATGCATCAGGAGCAAGACTAAAATGGAACTATTCTAAGCTGCCCCACCCTTGCAAGGAAGTGAAGCTAAATGAATTTGTAGCTTGGCAGCATAGTCACTAATGATGTCCTTATTATTATTTATTGAACAATTATTGTTCTCTTTAGAGAATTTCTAATATCCACCCATCTATCTAAGAACCATCTTTTGAGTGCCTTCTAAATGCAATACACTGTATAAGGTATAAGAGAATGCTAAATTTTTTCTTTCCAAAAATTTCCTAAATCACAGAATCTCAATGGTTCAAGTGATCTCAGAATCTATTTGGACCAACTCATACCTGAACAAGAATTCTTCCAACAACAAACCAGCAGGGTTTGTCTTACTATTCACTATGTATCCCCAGTGCTTAGCATAGTGCTTTATATATAAGGAGCCTTTGATAAATGCATTTTTATTCATTCAGTTATCCTGTATAATTCTTCATTGCTAAAATGTTGCGACCTAGCCATATACCCTCATTCCCTTCTCCCTTGCCATTTGGTGATCAGAAACTTCATTTCAGAGAATGTGGTATATTTTCTATGACTTTTAGCTAGTATAATGTCTGGCATGCAGTAATTATTTAATAATACTTGTTGAGTGATTTCTTGATACAAAATCCTGGGAATACTGTTGGTATTAAAAACCAAAGGGCCCCTTTATTTCAGTGAGTAAGTATACCTAAAATGACTATACAATTCCCAAAGTCAATTCAGTCCATTTTCCTCATTCTGTTCAATTTGAGGTCTAACTCGCTGTCCATCTGTATTGTTTGTTCAAGATCAAGCAGCTCAGCAAGTTGTTTATCTAATGGTAAATTGTAGTATGGACAATGGATATTCTTTGTTTTTTTTCAACATGGCTACTTATAGCACAGTCTTCTGAGTAATTATAGATTTAATTTAGTATTCGTTTATTCATTGAACAAACATTTATTAATTATCTACTGTGTGCCAGGAAACAATCTCTAACCACATTCTATTAGGAAAACTCCATGCACATAGAAAATTAAACTTAAAAATGCATACATAGTAGAAAGTGATTTCTTGTGAATGGAATATCGCTAGTGACTGAAGGAACTGGGATAATCTTTTCCTAGGAGTGCCAATTGAATTGAACTTTAAAGGAAGTTATGGACCCTAAGATTTAGCAGTAAGGAGCAGGTGCATTCCAGGCATGAGAAAGAGCTTGTGCAAAGTCATAGAGGTACAAAATGTAATCCTATGTATGGGATAAATCAAATAGTTCAGTTTGGCTTGAACTGTTCTGTGGCATGATTCAATCTACACAATGTCATTTGCAAAATGGTATATTTGAAGGACTTTATGGTCTATAAGGAATGAGTTTTCCATTTGAACTCTGGACCAGACATCCTTTATGACAGTGGTCATGATCACAAAGGCCTATGAAATCTTTTGCAAGCATATTTTTAATTAGTTATTTCCTATTTGGTAAGATATACTCAATGTCATTTTTTTTATGATGTTATTTTGTGCTTTTCCTGCTGGCAGATTCTTCTTAAAGTAAGTATTCATGACCTAAATGGGAATATTTTCTTTTTTGTCTTTATAATCTTATTATCTAACATAGTACCTGTCACATAATAAATGTTTAACAGACACTTAGTTGATTAATTGATATTGGTAAGGCTTCTGTATAGCCTGTAAGACTTTGACCTTTCTTGCCTTGTACTTTTGAAATTGTTTTTGCTTTTCTCCCTTATGCCTATATTTGTGTTGAAACCACTGAATAGTAAAGTATATACCAATTTAATTGGGGAAATCTTACTGACTTTCTTTAAATTTCTTTGTTCCTCCATATTCCATAACAGATTTGTTATTTGTTTTTTTGTGTCATTCAGTCTTGTTTGAGTCTTTATGATCCTATGGACCATAGCGTGCCCAGGCCCACTACCTCCTGAAGTCTATCCAAGTTCATGTTAATTGCTTCCATGACACTATCTATCCATTTCATCTCTGTCATTACCTTTTCCCTTTGCCTTCAATCTTTCCCAATATTGGTCTTTTTCAATAAGTCCTGTCTTCTTATTATATGGTCAAAGTATTTAAGCTTCAGCTTTAGCACTTGACCTTTCAGTGAACAGTCTACATTAGTTTCTTTAAGTATTGACTAATTTGATCTCTTTGCTGTCAAAAGGACTCTCAAAAGGACTTCTCCAGCATCTTAATTAAAAATGTTGATTCTGCAGTACTCAGCTTTCCTTATAGTCCAACTCTCACAGCCATATTGCTACTGGAAAGACCACAGCTCTGATGGACCTTTTTCCAGCAAGGTAATATCTTTGCTTTTTAACAAGCTGTCCATATTTGCCATAGTGCTCCAAGTAACATCTTTTAATTTCATGGATGCAGCTGCCATCTTTAGTGATCTTTGTGCCCAAGAATATAAAATTGGACACTGCTTCCATTTCTTCCCTCTATATTTTCCAGGAAGTGGTGGGACAAATCATCAAGATCTTAGTTTTATTTACTTATTTTTTAATGTTAAGCTTCAAGCCAGCTTTTACATTTTCCTCTTTCACCTTCATCAAGAGGCTTCTTAATTCTTCTTTACTTTCTGTCACTAGAGTGGTATCATCTGCATATTAGAGATTTGTTATTGGTCCCAGCCACCTTAATTCTGGCTTTGAATTATTCAGTATGGCATTTTGAATGATCAATACTGCAAATAAATTCAATAAATAAGGTTACAGATCTAAATCCACATATCCTGGAGAATGGAATCAAATGGGTTTTAGAAAGCAATGCTATTGTTATGAGGCTAGTGGAGGTGATGGAATTCCAGCAGAGCTATTTAAAATTCTGAAAGATGATGCTGTTAAAGTGCTGCACTCAATATGCAAATTTGGAAAACTTGAGCCACTAGATTGAAAAAGATCGATTTACACCCCAGTCATAAAGAAGGGCAATGCCAACAATGCCCAAATTACTGACAATTGTTCTTATTTCACATGCCAGCAAGATTATGCTTAAGATTCCACAAGCTAGGCTTAGCAATATGTGAACCAAGAATTATCAGAAGAGCAAGCTGGTTTTTGAAGAGGCAGAGGAACTAGAGACCAAATTGCCAACATTTGCTGGATTATGGAGAAAGTGGAGGATGTTCCAGAAAAATATCTACTTTTGCTTCATTGATAACATTAAACTTTTTTTTTTGCTTTTTTGAGGGGGGAGGGCAGGGCAATTTGGGGTTAAGTGACGTGCCCAAGGTCACACAGCTAGTAAGTTTTAAGTGTCTGAGGCCCAATTTGAACTCAGGTCCTCCTGACTTCAGGGCTGATGCCACCTAGCCGTCCCCTACACTAAAACCTTTAACTGTGTGGATCACAACAAAATGTGGCAAAATCTCAAAGACACGGGAGTACCACATAATCTTACTTGTCTCCTGTAATGGTAATGGGATTTGAAGATATTCCATGGCCCTTGTATTGGCAAACAAACAGGTACTTAGCACCTTGTTTCAAGTTCATGATTGTATCAAGTATTAAAATCCAGAACTTGTGAATCCCACAACTTGTGAACCCTAGCACTTGTGACCTCTTGCAACAGGAAGGGGAGGAGCTAATGACCATATATAAGGAGAGGCCCAGACTGGAGAGAGCAGAACTGAGAAGGGAGCTCTTGGGATGGAGAAGGAGAAAACTTGTGGTATCCTGGCACTCTATGTTTGTCTGTTCTGTCTGTGTTGATATTTGTTTGTGATACTTTGTACAGAAGCCCTGGGACCTTACTAGAAGCTCTGAAAGAGGATTTTCTGGTCGTCTGTTTACAGAAGTCCTGGAGTGGGGATTTAGAGGTCCTGGGTCTGTACTGATGATTTGTGTTGAGTTCTTAGACCTTGTTTGTGGGTCTGTGTTGATTTCTATGTTGATGATTTGTGTTGACCTCTTGGACCTTGTTTGTGGGTCCTTGTTGATTTCACAGGCAGATAGTGAATTGATGATGGTGCTGGCAATGTGCATGAATGTTGTTTTGGCTCTGCTAAGCTTTGTCTTCCCAGAAATAGGAACTGTGAAGGACTTGAGGTGGACTGGACACTATGAACTTCAATATGGAATGGGAACTGGACAAGGAACTGGACAAAAAATTGGACAAGGATCTGGATAAGGAACTGAGAGCTGTCTTTCCTTGAATTCAGGTGGCAGTTGGGCAGATTCGGGCAGGGGTTGGGACCATGTAAGATGAACTGTGGAAACTGAGAGCCAACCTCAAGTTGAGATGAAAGAAGACTTTACTTGGATACTGTGTATTGATTGAGATCATGATTTACTGTGACCTAGGGGTGGAGAACTTTGACCTTTGTACTTTGTGTCCCTGAAGGAGGCAAGCCTCCTTAATGATGTTTGAATTAAGGATTTACTAAATGATTGAGTTACTAAATGATTGAATTACTAAATGATTGTACTTTGTTTAAAACTATGTGGCCACTTTGGTGAAAACTATGTGGCTATTTTAGTGATAAGTTGTTATGCTGTAACACTGTGAATGCTGTACTTTGATTTCTGTGAATGTTTTGTCTTAGTTTGTTACTGAATAAATATAGAGTTCACTATACTGTGTAATCAGAACGTTGAAGCTGTTCACAGCAGCAGTCTTTTGGAAAGCTGCTCATGCTTCACTTAACATCTCCTAAGGAACCCATATGTGGACCAAGGAACAACACAGTTAGAGCTGAACATGGAACAACTAATTGGTTTAAGATGGAGGCATAAACTTTAGCTATTTTGAAGTGGACTTCTGCAAATATCATGTGACTTGACATAGGAGATGATAAAGCACCTTATCAAATGGTATTCATGCTTTCTCCTAGAGTCCCCAGCCTTGAAAGGTGTTCTCTTTCCAAATATATGTAGAAAAAATCCTTATATCCCATCAAGGTCCTGCTGAGGCATCACTCTTTCCATAAAGTTTCCCAATTTTCATGCTTTTGAAAATGATGGCTTTCTATTAAATTCTTTTATCCTTTTCTTTTAAATCTCTCCTATAGACATATCATGGCTCAGATTATAATTCTTTTCATGGTATATCTTTTACCTCTCCCTGACTATATTCTTTTTTTATATCCTACAATGTGTATTTGATTAAAGTTATTTTTATTACACACTGTCCTTTAAAGAATAAAAAAATTGAGCCATCAGTACCTTAAAGGCCATCTAATCTAAACCCTTCATTTTAATGATGAAGAAACTGAGGCCCAGAGAAGTTAATCACTTGCCCAAGGTCACACAGGTAGTGATAGAGGTGAGATTTACAATCAGACTATTTGACTTAAAACTCTGCTTTTTTCATTGTGTCTCTCGGACCATTAAAACTTTTTTCTCTGTATTAAGTCTTATTTTAACCAGAAGATTATATGATTTTTTAAAGAGGAGAGCTCAGTGTCATAAGAATTTTTATCCCCAATGTAGTATGTGCTCAATCAAACCTTGTTGAATTGAATCAAGGAATAGCAAAATAAAACTTTTGTTGTTCAGTAGATAGACTAGTCTTTGAAAGCATTTTTTGATCAGAACTCTGGGGGACAATTGAGAGCACAAGATCTATTATAAAGAGCTATTGTTAGAGTGACTTCTTTATGTTGCAATATGGGGAAAAAAGCTACAACCTTATACCAGAAAAGGTGTATTTTAGTTTTTCTTTACCTTCCTGGTATATGACATATATTTCCTAATCTCTAGCCTTCCATATTGTCTCTTCAGAGTTCAAACATGAACCGTTGGTGTGGTTGTTGTTCGTTGTTGTTTTATTCCAACATGTATTATTGTGAATTCCCCAAACACAGAAGATTTAAAGAACCAGAGATAATGTCTTCACAGAAAAGTACAGGAACATATTAGCCTAGACTTTTGGGTTGGGTCAGTGGAATATTCCCAATAATAGTTTTGCCCCAAGTTCATCAATTTTTACAAACTGTATTATCTTTAAAGAACCACTACGTTTAGTTTGGGCATTTGAAACACACACACACACACACACACACACACACACACACACACATATATGCCAGCATTTTGTGTAAGACACTGTGCTGTGCACTGAGGACACAAAGACAAAACAAAAAAAAAAAAGAGAGCTCTGACTTCAACGAGCTTACATTCTGCTGGGAGGGCCTAGTCTAATTTTCTAGACAATATTTACAAGGAACCCTGGGTTTCCATTATTATTATATTAAAAACCACCTTATATTTTATAGGGTTTACAGTGCCTTGAGGACAGGAACTGTTTCATTTTTCTTTTCAAACATGTGTTTTAATTTTTTATTGATTGTTTTGTTTTTACATCAACTATACTTTCCAATTTATCCTTCCCTACCCCCTCACAGAGTGCCATCCCTTAAAACAAAGTGTAAAAAAGAAAAAAAAATCATCAAAATTGACCAGCACATCTATCAAGTCTCATATTGTAATTAGAGATGAATACCTACAGTTCTCTACCTCTGCAAAAAGGGAGGGAGGTGAATTCTCATATCTTTTCTTTGGGGTGAAGTTTGGTCATAATTTTGTAGCCTTTAGTTTGAAGTTTTGTTACTATTGTTCTTTCCATTTACATTGTAGGTATGTATATTGTTTTCCTTGTTCATATAAGTCTTCACATGCTTCTCTGGATTCTTCATATTCATCTTCCTTACAGTGCAATAACATTCCATTTCATTCATGTACTGCAACTTTACCATTCTCCAGTTGATAATTATCTACTTTGTGAAATATGTACTTATCTCCTTTAATGCAGCATTAATTTTTTAATAGTTTTAGTTAAGTCCTTGTTGTTTAGTCATTTTCTAGTTGTGTCTGCCTCTTCATGACTACTTTTCAGGTTTTCTTGGCGTCATGGAATGGTTTTCCATTTCCTTCTCCAGTTCATCTTACAGATGAAGAAACTGAAGCAGGCTGGGTGAAGTGACTTGCCCAAGGTAACACACCTAGCAAGTGTCTCAGATTGGATTTGAACCCAGGTTTTCCTAACTGCAGGCCCAATGCTTCATCCTCTGCAATACCTAGCTGCCCAATTAAGTCCTAATAAGCCCTAATGTTTATGAATTGGAGATGAATGTTGGCTAGGTATTATCCCTTCACAATGAGGATAAAGAAAATAGGTCATGAGACTTTTGGGTAATTATATAAAGAATAGCTTGTTATAATTAAAAAAAGAATAGCTTGTTAGCATCATAGATTGATGGATGTTGGAAGAGATTTCTCAGATTTAAAAAATATTCTTCTCTGGAATTATGGGATGATTTAGATATTATTAATGTTTTCCCTGTTTTCCTATTTGATAACATATTAAAAGATGATTTTTTTCAGATCTTTTCCAGCTCTATGACTTTCTGAATTTTAACTAGACTGGTTTCTCTTTTCTAGTTCATGTATCCTATTCTCTTTTTGCTGCTAAAAATAGTTTAGCAAAAAGAGAGAGAATGGGAGCATTGCTAATGGGAACAAGCCAGTAAAGGTTGAAAAAAATGTTCTAGCTTTCATGCTTTGTCTTGGTCTATGAGTCAGTGATTCCATTTTGTCTACCCAGAATCTAGTTCTGACAGTTTTATTTTAACCACTTGAGGAGTGGTACTATTTTTTTCATTATCTTCTAGAGCAATAGGCAATTGCCATCATGGTGTCATGTCTTCTTGTTGCATTCATTTCTTTGTTTTTAGCAGAACATCTCAATTGTTGGCAAGTTATTTTTCTGATGTTCATCCTTTAGGACATCTGTGCTGAAGGTCCTCTGAGATTATCCTTTTTCAAGGTCAGATCCAAAGTTAAATGTATGATTCAACAAGTTTATAACTGGTTTGAAAACCTTTGCTCCTTTTCTTCTTTTAAAATGAATGCCTTGGAGTAAGGCATGCTAAAGTACCTGGAAATGTACTTCTGGTTTATTCAGCATATATTCCCAGGATTGCAAGAATAGTCCCACTTAGTGACCTAAAAGATTCTTCAAAACTTGAGTGCTAATCAGGAAGAAACGAAATGACCAGATCCAAAAGAAATGAGATGTGCTTCCTCAGCTGAAAGACATTTTTTTCTGAGGTATCAGCCAGAGAAAGGGCATTATGATGTATCCTTACTAGTCTCCATATTTGAAATGGAGTTGATGAACAGGACCAGATGGAGGTTTGCAGGCAGGGGCTTACTCCTTGGGTAAGCTTTTGTAAGATCAGAAGTTGGCAAGAAGCAGTGGAAAAGGGGAACAGCTTCAAGGAGAGGAGAGTTATGACCTCTCTGAGAAAGAAAATTATGGAGTCCTGTCCTATTGGCAAAGCCTGACCTCAGAGATAGAAAATTATTTTCCTTGTCTGAGAGCAATGCCTGGCATTACCTACTGAAGGCTTACAAAACCATGGAAAGAACCAACAAGGAAATTCAGGAGGAAAGTAGTGCAGTGCCTGATGCTGCATAGAAGATGCCCCACAGAACAAGATGAGCCCATAATACACAGGAAGCAAGCCCTACCCACATCTTCTAGGAGCAGATAGGAAGTTGCAGGGGGAGCCACACCTTGAGACATATGCTGAGCACAACAGAGAGAGGAACTTGCAAATTTGCAACTGTCAGCAAGTGCCTGAGATTCTTTGTGGGGCTTTGGGAAAGGATAACTCATTAGAAGATGAGTGTTTCCTATGGATTCTAACTTAAGCTCTTGCTCTTTTTTTTCACTTTCAATTTTTCCATCAAATGTCTGGTTTAAAAATTTTATGAACTATATGCTTGTTAAAAAGATCTTGATGTCCTCATACAGAGTGGTGTTAAGTAGTGATTTTTCTGGATTTTCTGGATGAACACTTACAATCCTGAAAGTAAGATACTTATTTTTTCTCGGGTATTCAGGGTATTACTAATTCTAGTAAAATCCTGGTGTGTTACACCCTTTTCCTTTCGATTGGAGTCTCTAATTTCCTTCAAAGCTTGGCTCAAATGCAACCTTCTACACTAGGTCTTTCCAGATCACCCCAGATGTTGGAGACTTTCCACCCAAAACATTTTTTTTTTAAAGCAATTGGGGTTAAGTAACTTGCTCAAGGTTACACGGCCAGTTATTTCTGGGTGTGGTGCTGAGTTGTCCGAGCCCGGGATTCGATCTCCAGGTCGTCCCAACACTGGAACTTGCTGAGCCACCTGGCCGCCCCTAAGCAAATGGGGTTAAGTAACTTGCTCAAGGTTACACGGCCAGGTGTTTCTGGGTGGGTGCTAAGTGTCTGAGCCCGGGATTCGATCTCCAGGTCTTCTCAACACTGGAGCCGGTGCTCTTACTTGCTGTGCTACCTGGCCGCCCCCACCCAAAACATTTTGGATATACTTAAGCAATATTAATTCTTTGTTGTCTATTGCCTGAAGAGCCCACAGAGTTCTCCAGTACCCTGAGGAGGTTAGAGCTCTCTCTTCTTTGACATTGGCTAGAGACCTAATCAATTTTGGGGACCCAAGTACTCTAGTTTCACTAAATTGCTTAACAGTCAGATTAGCTTTGCAGAGAAATATTTACTTCAAAGGCATAGCAAAAAATAAACATAAACATTTTCCCTCTACGTGGAAATGGGAGGGGATATAATTCCCCCTACACTACCTCAGGTTCTAGGGAGAGGTAGGGGATAAGGCTCCTAACTTAACTCAGTTACCATTTAGCAATAGTACCCCCCAAATTCAAGTCGAGCATGTGGCCGCCTCCTTTGAGTCTTGGCACCCTGGCTTCTGAGGGTTTCCCGATTGACCTGGAAGCAACATGTAGCCTGGAATTTTCATTGCTTAGATTGGTGGGTCAGAGACTCCATTCCATGTACCTAGAACTAAAAAGAATGCACAAAATAGACCAAACCCAACAGTATTTCTTGGGACCACGTATTAAGGGGAGAGGGAGGTGACTATCCAGTTCTTCCTCATTTAGTGGATGGTATCAC
Organism: Petaurus breviceps papuanus; assembly: GCF_028583685.1. Classification (NCBI taxonomy): domain Eukaryota; kingdom Metazoa; phylum Chordata; class Mammalia; order Diprotodontia; family Petauridae; genus Petaurus; species Petaurus breviceps. Next base: position 22,304,764 of record NW_027187372.1, read on the forward strand.
CTCTGTTAGTAAATGAGTCTTTTCCCCTGGCATCCAGAACAGAGAGAGATTGAGAGTGTTTCAGCTAAGTGGTCTTAAAGATACAGCCAATTCTAGCTTTATAGCTAATGGAAAGAGAGTTGGTAGGCCAACTGTAGGAGGTCTATGAGTGTGCCAAGTCTTCCTCCCAGCAGCAGGCCTCTGGTGACTTCCACTTGGGTATCTCACTTTTAGGTGGTCTGGGAATGCTCTAACTCCCCATTATACTTCTATGCAAACATGTTATTCCCCTTATAGACTAAGTTCTTTGAAGGCAAGGACAATTTTATCTTTGTCTTGGTGTCTTTATCTCTTAACATAGAGCCTAACATAGTAGCAAGCTCTTAGTATATTTTAGTTCATTGATTGAGTTTAGGAAGTGCTATTTCCACTTTACAGCTAAGGATACAGTGGACTGGGCATTTTGGATCAATGGAAGAAGCATTTTTCTTAGAATCTCACAGGGTGAGAGATTGAGGGGTCCTTAGAGATAACATAATCCAACTCATTTTACAAATGAAGAAACTGAAGCCCAGAAAGGATGAGCACTGCACTCTCACACAAGAAGTAGCAGCAAAACTGAGGTTCCAGCTCCGGTCACAGAATCGCAGGACTTCAGATCCTGAAAGGTCTTCAGAAACTCTCTGATTTGACCAATGTCCTCTGATTCTATATTCATTACTCTTTCTAATATTCTATATTGCTACACAAAAAATAAGCATTTACTAAATATTAAGTATCTTTTGTTGGATGAAAACTAAAGGATGTACAGAAACATTTTTTTTTGGAGGGCAATTGGGGTTAAGTGACTTGCCCAAGGTCACAACGGCTAGTAAGTGTGTCAAGTGTCTGAGGCCATATTTGAACTCAGGTCCTCCTGACTCCAAGGCCAGTGCTCTATTCGCTGTGCCACCTAGCTGCCCCGAAACATTTTTTTTTAAAACAACTTTCATTTATACAAAATAAAGGATCATTCAAGGTTTAGTCTGAATCAATAAACACTTATTAAGCTCTTACTATATGCCAGGCATTGTGCTAAGCACCAGAAATACAAATAATGTCAAAAACAAGGTCCCTGCTATTAAAGGGTTCACATTCTGTTGGAGAGAGGGGGGAAGAGACAATATACCAATAACTATACATACAAGACGCATGCATACACACACACAGTGTACATGGCAAGTAGTCTTGGGGGTTTAGGTTAACACCAAAAGGGAACTAAGTCAGGCTTCCTGTGAAAGGTGAGATTTGAATTGAGTTTTTGAGAAAGCCTTTTAAACTAGGAGTCTCAGGTGAGGAGGGAAAGCATTACTGGTAGGAGGGACAACCAGTGTAGATGCATGGAAGGGAGAGATGGAGTATCAAATAGCTGAATTGCAAAATGTGTATAGGAAATAAAGTATATATATATATATATATATATATATATATATATATATATATATAT
>NW_027187372.1:22306238-22323864 GCF_028583685.1 Petaurus breviceps papuanus
TATATATATATATATATATATATATATATATATATATATATATATATTTGATCCTGGGGGTAAGCTGTGTTTATTGAATGGGGGGCAGGGTGTGACATGGTTAAAACTGTGATTTAAAAAGGTCACTTTGGCATCTGAGTAGAAGATAGATTGGACTGGGAAAAGGCTTGAAGTGGGGACAGCAGTTTGAAGGATATTGCCATAGTCTCGACAAGAAATGATGAAAGCCTTCAAGAGAGTGGTAGCTGCGTGAGTGGAGAAAAGGGAAGTGTAATATGATAATTCCAAGTCTTTTCAGCAATGGGTCACCATATATTGGGAAGCAGCCAGAAAATTTGTCATCTTTCAAATATCTAAATGCTGAGTCATGCACATGTTGTCCAGAAGCAGGCAGGGAGTATTTATGCACGCTGAGGGAAAGGGGATGGGCTCTGACATACTTGGTATTTTAATAACCCCTCCACCTATTTTTCGTAATAATGAGAAATCAAATGAAAACATAAACTCTCAGTTCCTTTATCTTCCATGTGATCTAGGGCAGAAGGATCAAACACACAGCCCAAGGCATGCAGGCCACAACACTCCTGAGTGTAGCCTAACCCAAGTAAAAATTAATTGGGAAATACTTAACAAAATAAATAAAAATATAATAAAGCATAGATAATATTGCATTTTCAAATTGTTGATATGCAGATTAGTGATCCTCATTTCTATTTGAGTTTGACACCACTAACTTAGGACATACTGTTTTAGGAATCAAGAAAATTATTAGGCTCATGGAAGGAATATTTAGTTGATAGTCACACATGTTGTATATGCTACATAACATTACACTGGGAAATTTGCCAACTGTTTTGTGTTCTTTCTAGTCATAGTCTTTTTTTTTCTTCCAAGATTTCCTAAAATTTCACAGTCCACTCACAAGTGCAAAAACAAGATAAAAAATACCTCCCTTCCAAAGGTCTGCACAGCCGGAGGACAGCTTGCCTGGTGTGTAAATCCCCTGTTGTGGTGACTGTTGATTGCTTCCAGAATAAAGAGCAGAGAGTGCAATCAAAGGCAGTTGTGCTCCCTGGTATCTGCATGAGTGCTTTCCTCTTCACCCTTGATGCTGACATGTGTCAGAACTGAAGTTCCCATTTCCTCTCTGGCTAATAGGGGAGAGTGTCCTGGGGTGGTTTTTTTCCACCTGTAGTGCTAATAGCAGTCCTGTTCTGGGAACTTGCTTTTTTTTTGTATCTGTCTGAAATTCACATGGCATATTAGATAGTGATTTGATAGGATTACAAACACACTTGTTCATGTACACATACATAGGCTTTTTTTTTTTTTTGTTCATCCTTGGAAGACCACTGAAAGGCTGCATGTCAATCCAATAGTCAAGAAAATTAACTCCTGGATTCCTACAACATAATCACCACATTGTCTCTGTAATGGGATGATTAAGGGAACCCTTGATCTGAGGGGCACATGACCTGTCCCAGGTGCTGGAATGCCCATATCCAGTTCTATGGAAGATTGCCCCAGTCCAGCAGATCAGAGGGGACCTCGATCATCCAGAAATATGTATCATAATAGTCAAATTCTATAGTTTTGCACTGAATTCAGAGTGCTTTACATGCACAATCACATTTGATCTGTACAACTTGATGCAGGAGATACTTATTATTTATATATCGCAGATAAGGAAAGAGATTCAGAGACTATTTACTCTAGAACTATGGAGCCAGGAATTGAAACTGGTCCTATAATTTCAAATCCAGTTCTTATGACAGCACAATATCTTTTGCCTGTACCATACATATTATCTCTTAACTATTTACTTTCTTCTATTCTCTATTTCAGTTGTATGTCTTATCTCCTTTACAACATTAAAACTCCTGAAGAATAGCAGTAATGTTTTATATTCCTTTCATATCTTCCCAAAATGTCTGGCATAGTCCTAGGTAGTGCTTGACAAATATTTATTGACTGAGTATTTGATCTATAAGATCTTCCCATAAGTCTTTGATGATTTCCTAAATATCTTAAGCAGTCAGTGATATCATAAATATTTTATTGCTTGAACCTTGCTTCCTATGATGAAAAGACTTGATCCTGAATGGCTTCAGCTGGGGGAGATAACTCACATAGATCAGTAAAAGGGAACAAGAATCTTCAGTTATGTTCCGATAGTAGAGGCAGCTAGGTGGCAAAGTGTTGGAGTGCTGGATGTGGAGTCTAGAAGACCTGAGTTCAAATTTTGGCTCAGTCTTTTGCTAGCCTGGACAAGTTTGACCCTGGGTAAGTCACTCTATCTGCTTCAGTTTCCTCTTCTCTCACTGGGGATAATAATAACACCTGTCTCCAAGGGTTGTTGTGGGGATAAAATGAGTTAATAGCCATAAAGCACTTTGCAAAACTTAAAATGCTATGTGAATTCTAGTTATTAGTTAATATATGTTAAAGAAAAAATTTATAGATAAGTAAAGGATTATGTTAAAGGTCGACTCATAGAATTGCAAGATCAGAAAGGGATGTCAGAAATAATGTAGTCCATCGTCTGCCTGTATCATAAATCCCCTCTGGCAGTCTAAAATTAATTATATGGATTCCGCTTAAACACCTTCAGTGACTCTTGTAAATGAATACATCAGAGGTCACAATTCATGGGGAAACAAATAGAAATTTGTCTTAAGTGGCGCTATCCTGTGTTAAGTCAGAAGTAAGTTTCCCATGTGGTACCCTAACTATGGTAAATTCTAGAATTTTTTCTTTTTGCTCCTGAATTTCCTTTGATTTGCCAGGCTCCATTCTGGGATTGAAGGAAAAGTCTTGAAACAGGAAGTTAGGAGTCACTTTTTGACTATTGTGGTAGTGAATTTCATAACTGAGACTGTGAGAAAGAAAAAGATCTCATAAAATTCCCTTTCCTTTCAAACTGAGGCATAGAATTCTTGAAGGTCTAGGGTCAGGTGATGAGAAAGATCACCCATGACACTTATTTGCGATTCTATATAATAATGATAGCTAACATGTATATAGCAGCTACTATGTTCCAGACACTGTGCTAAGTACTTTACAATTATTATCTCATTTTATTCTTATGATAAACCTGCAAGGTAAGTGCTCTCATTACCCCCTTTTTATAGACGAGGAAACTGAGACAAACAGAGGTTACGTGACTTGCCCAGGGTCAATGCATCTGAGGTTGCATTTGAACTCTGATCTTCATGACTCCAGGCACAGTGCTGTATCCACTGTACCATTCAGCTACCCCTAACTTCAATGGAATACCATTGATCTTGGTCTCCTTTCAATGATACGGCTCACAACCTATCCCAGCCTATATATCTTGTGTGACTCTTGTCCATGTTATTCCCTAAATTCATCACAGGAGGTCTACTTAATATTCTTCCTTTTGCACTCTTGATCTTACTTAGGTTTCAATAGAATGCCTGACTATCCATTGTCAATCTTTTATTCATGTTGGATGTCTTCTTTTTCATTATATATTTCTTTGACCGAGAGGCAACACTAAATAGTGGATAAAAACTGGCCTGAAAGTCAGGAAGTCTTTTGTTTATGTCCCAGCCCTGACACATATTGGCTGTGTGGCCGTAGACAAGTCACTTAATATCTTAGTGCTTCAGGAAATACTAAAAGACTGTAAGTTTTAGAGATGGTTCCATTGATGGAACAAGTTTCCTTACCTGGGAATTCTCCTTATTAATTACTTTTTAAAAATGTTCTTATTGACTTCAACATTATTATTTCAACAAATATTATTTCAGCACAATAGATATGACCCCAAACACAGGTAAACAATCCACCAAAACAAAAAACACATTGCTCCCAAATAGTTAAGGAAAACTGCCCAGTATAGTGAATGTGACTGTGTACACATTCCACTCACTCCTTTTTATAAATTTTTTTAAAGTTAGGAGCTGTTGTCAGAAAGGAATGATGCATATTTTAACATCATTCATTGTCTTTGATCTGAGTTATGTGGACTTCTTGTGTTGTCTTTATTTCTACCACTGTAGTTATTGTCTACATTTTCTTCAGTTTCTGCTTTCATAAATGCATCATTTCATTTCAAATTTTCTTTCTTGATGGTGCCATGATATTGCTTTATTAAAACAGCACTAATTATTACTACTTTTGGGTATGTGTTAATGGTCTCTCACCTGTAATGCCATCCTTTCTCCTGTGCTGATCCATTCGCTGGGCCAGTGATAATTATATTGCTCCAATTAATTGTTCAGGTAATTTTTTCTTACATTGAGTATAAATTTTCTCTACCTATCATTCTTAGTTGTAGCCAGATAGCTTCTTCAACATGACACTCTTTCAAATACTTAAAAAATCCAGCAATTGTGTATCTCCTAAGTCTTCTTCAGTGCAGTTCCTTCAGCCAGTCCTCATGTAATCTTTATATGCCACTCTTCATCCTGATCACCTTTGTCTGGTGTTTGCTAACTCTTAGGTAACATAAAAACCTCTTGCTATAGTTTAAACCCCTCTCAGAATTTTCAGTCCTATAGTGGTGGAGAACAATGCATTGGTATTTTCTAATTGATAGTCCAGTCAAGACCTGGATGCTATTTTTATTCCTCCCTCCCCCAGCCTGTGTTTAGTGTTTGTGATTCATGTTTTCACCTGATATATAATGGGCGGGAGGAGGAGGCAAGAAAAAATCCTGAGAAACTCTACTGAAGGGAGATCCAGTGCCGTGTCCAAAAGAAATAGGTTTCATTTTTATGTTAATACCTATGTTAACACACCTCTATGTTAACAATATGAGGCAAAATTATCTTTGGTTCTCACATTCCAAAGAAATATTTAGCAACAATTCTCCCTAATAACCTTAATGTATTCTAAAAGAACCTCTTATTCAGGAAAACCTTTGACTCTTCTCTTGTTATTGTTTAGTCCATTCAGTTGTGTCCAAATCTTCATGACCCCATGTGGAGTTTTCTTTTTAAAAATTCTTCCAGGGGGCGGCTAGGTGGTGCAGTAAGTAAAGTGCTGGCCCCTGAGTAGGGAGGACCTGAGTTCAGTTCTGCCTCAGACACTTAACACCCACACAAAAAAACTAGCCATGTAACCTTGGGCAAGTTACTTAACCCCAATTGCCCTCCAAAAAAAAGGCAAAAAAAAAATTCTTCCAGAATTTATTTATTTAATTTTAGTTTTCAACATTCATTTCCACAAGATTTTGAGTTCCAAATTTTCTCTCCATATCTCTCCTACCCCCACCCCAAGATGGCATGCATTCTGATTGCCCCTTCCCCCAGTATGCCCTCCCTTCTATCCCTTCTCCCCTTTCCCCCCTTCCCCCTTTTTGTCTTGTAGGGCAAGATGGATTTTTATACCCCATTGCCTGTATATCTTATTTCCCAGTTGCATGTAAAAACAATTTTTAATATTTGTTTATAAAACTTTGAGTTCCAAATTTTCTCTCTTTGTGTCTCCTCACCCACCCCCATTGAGGAGACAAGCAATTCAATATAGGTTATACATGTGTAGTTACACAAAACATTTCATAGTAGTCATATTGTGAAAGACTAACTATGTTTCCTTCATCCTATCCCGCCCCCATTTATTCTATTTTCTCTTTTGACCCTGTCCCCTTTCAAAAGTGTTTGTTTCTCACTATCTGTAATGCCATGCACAGACAGCTTTTTTAAGATTCTGATTACTTAGTATAGTGGTCACTCTATTCCATAGCAAAAGCAAAACATACATGGAAAATCAAGGTACAGCATAATTCAAAATACAGCATTCACCATATTACAACTTATCACAGAAAATCAAATATAATATTCACAACATAGTCTCAAAGTAAAATAGTCACTCTTAAGTTAATGCAATCAGTCACTTATCAATAGTATCAAAGTAAACAAAGTCTTCCACTCTTGGGGCAAAATCTTGATTAACTCAATTAGTCACTTATCAGCAACAATATCTCAAAGTACAATCAGTCACTTATTCAGTATAGTCTTACTAAGTATCATACACAAAACCCCTCCACCCCTTAGGTCACTAGTAAACTATAATTCCATAATTACTCAGTACCCATGGAGAGGTCTTTTCATCTTGACTTGGGGCCTGTTGTCAGATTCCCTGGATCCCCTTCCATGGTCCAAGATTCTACTTGGATTCACCAGACTGTCACCTGGGTTCAATGGCAGACAGCTCCCAGTTCCTTGACCAGCTATCTGAGCAGGTCCTGTTCACAGGGTCTGGTCCATGTCAGCTCCTTCACCATTTCTGCTCCAGGGAATTCAAATCAACCAAGCTGCAAAAAAATCTCAGCATCCCAGTCATGTTTCAGTCACCTGGGTTCCTGGCTCCTGGGCTCCTGGCTCCTGGCCTCCTGACTCTGGGCTCCTGGGCTCCTGGCTCCAGGCTCTGGGCTCCTGTTCAGAAGAAGCTCCAACACCACAAGTCCTCAGAACTCAGTTCTCCATTCTTCTGTAGCTGTTCTGCCACCAGATCTCAGTCTCAAGGAAATTCTGACTGTGCCTCTCTGGGGCTTTTCTTATATACACAGTATTAGCTGCTTCCTTCAGCCAATTTCCTGTTATGTCAGTAACAAGGGGACAGGAGTTCATACCTTCTGTTTCCCCAATAGAGGCTTGATCAGTTACTAAGTACAAAGTACCTGCTACTTTTGCCAACACAAAGGGATCTTCAAATTCAAAATTACATTACCATTACACTATCCCCTCCCCCAATCTACCCTCCCTTCTATCATCCACCCTCTTATCCCCTCCCCCCTACTTTCCTGTAGGGTAAGATACCCAATTGAGCGTGCATGTTATTCCCTCCTTAAGTCAAGTCCAATGAGAGTAAGGTTGACTCATTCCCTTTCACCTCCCTGCTCTTCCCCTCCATTGTAACAGCTTTCTCTTGCCTCTTTTATGTGAGATAATGTACCCTATTCTATCTTTTCCTTTATCCTTCTCCCAATGTATTCTTCTCCTTTAGTTTTATTTTTTTAGATATCATCCTTTTTAGATATCATTCTTTCATATTCAATTTACTTTGTGTCCTCTGTCTACATCTATCTATCTATCTATCTATCTATCTATCTATCTATCTATCTATCTATCTATCTATCTATCTATCTATCTACATCCCCTTCAACTACCCTAATACTGAGAAAAAGCCTCATGAGTTATAAATATTATCTTTCCATTAGGAATGTAAACAGTTCAACTTTAACAAGTCCCTTATGATTTCTCTTTTCTGTTTACCTTTTCATGCTTCTCTTGATTCTTGTATTTGAAAGTCAAATTTTCTGTTCAGCTCTGTTTTTTTTTCATCACAAATGCTTGAAAGTTCTCTGTTTCATTGAATATCCACTCCCCCCCCCCAAAAAAAAATTATATGCTCAGTTGTGCTGGATAGGTGATTCTTGGTTTCAACTCTAGCTCCTTTGACCTCCAGAATGTCATATTCTAAGCCCTTCAATCCCTTAACATAGAAGCTTCTAGATCTTGTGTTATCCTGATTGTATTTTTGCAATACATAAATTGTTTCTTTCTGACTGCTTGTAATATGTTCTCCTTGACTTAGGAACTCTGGAATTTGGCTACACTATTTCTAGGAATTTTCTTTTTGGGATCTTTTTCAAGAGGTAATTGGTGGATTCCTTCAATTTCTATTTTACCCTTTGGTTCTAGAATATCAGGGTAGTTTCCCATGATAATTTCTTGAAAGATGATGTCTAGGCTTTTTTTTTTATCATGGCTTTCAGGTGGTCCAATAATTTTTAAATTTTCTCTCCTGGATCTGTTTTCTAAGTCAATGGTTTTTTTCAATGAGATGTTTCACATTGTCTTCTATTTTTTCATTTTTTTTGAATCTGTTTTATAATATCTTGATTTCTCATAAACTCATTAGCTACCATTTGCTCCATTCTAGTTTTGAAGGAATTATTTTCTTCAGTGAACTTTTGGATCTCCTTTTTCATTTGGCCAAATCTGCTTTTTAAGGCATTCTTCTCCTCATTGGCTTTTTGGACCTCTTTTGCCACTTGGGTTAAGCTATTTTTTAAGGTATTATTTTCTTCAGATTTTTTTTGTGAAGGGGGAGTAGTGTCCTTTTGCATGCTGTTGCCTTTTTTTCATGATTTTCTTGCATCACTTTTATTTTTCTTCCCAATTTTTCCTCTATTTCTCTTACCTGATTTTGAAAATCTTTTTTGACTTCCTTCATTGCCTCCGACCAATTCATATTTTTCTTGGAGTCTTTTGATGCAGGAGTTTTGACTTTGTTGTTTTCTTCTGCTTGTATGTTTTGATCTTCTTTGTCACCAAAATAAGATTCTATAGCCGGATTTCTCTTCCTCTGTTTGCTCATTTTCCCAGCCTTAACTTAATGTTTGAGCTCTTTGCCAAGGTAGGCTCTGCTTTCAGAGTGGAGCATGCTCTGTCCTAAGTTTCTGGGTTTTTGCAGAGCTGTTGTCAGAGATACTTCTAGGTACCTGTGAATTTTCAGTTTTTCTAAGGTGATATTATCAAAGGAGAAGTGTTTTACTCCTAGCCTGGCCTGTGGTCTGGTCTGTGAATGACCACAAGCACTCTTTTCTGACTCAGAACTGTGAGGAAGATTCCCTCTCCACAGCTGCCTTAAGCTCTACCACGCCAGGGCTCTTCCTCACCCCAGGACTGCCACCCAAGACTGAGACCCAGATCCAAGCAGGGCAAAGCAAGAGAATCCTGACTCAGCACCATCAAAGAGATCTCTGCAATTGACCTATGATCTGTTGCTTGATCCCCCCACCATCCATGGGCCTGGAGCTTCAGAAGCAGCCACTGCTGCTGCCACCGCCACCACCACCACCTCCATAGCCCTGGGGCTGAATGTGCTCTTCTCTCACCCAGGTCCAAAAGAGTTTCCCCACTGACCTACTTTATTTTTGTGGGTTGAGAATTCTGGAAACCACCCTAGCTGTCAGTGATTCAGTCCCCTGAGGCCTGCTCTGGCCCAGACAGTGCTGGCATGGCCCACAAGGGACTGCGCTCCATTCCCAGACTCCTCCTATTGGCCTGCCAGGCTGTCTTCAGCTGGAGATGTAACTTGCTCAGTCATTTTGTAAGTTCTGTAACTCTAGAATATGTTTAGTGTCATTTTTTTTTACAGGTATTTGGAGGTGTTTGGTGGTAGAGCTCAAGCAATTCCTGCTTTTACTCCACCATCTTGGCTCCATTCCCCTAGAGTTTTTTTTTTTAAGCAATTGGGGTTAAGTAACTTGCTCAAGGTTACATGGCCAGTTATTTCTGGGTGTGTTGCTAAGTATCTGAGCCCGCATTTGATCCCCAGGTCATCCCGACACTGGAACTGGTGCTCTTACTCACTGAGCCACCTGGCCGTCCCCTAAAGTTTTCTTGAGAATAATATGGAGTAGTTTTCCATTTCCTTCTCTAGGTCCTTTTACAGAAGAGGAAACTGAGGAAGACTGGGTTAACCAACTTACTAAGAGTCACATAACTTGTAAGTGTCTGAGGCCAGATTTGAACTTAGTAAGATGAATCATTCTGACTCTTGGCCTAGTACTCTCCATTTTACCACCTAGCCCTGTGCCCCTCCCTTAAGTAAGAAGAAAGATAGTATAGAGGAAAACATTGTGGACCTAGAGTCAGAAGATCTGAATTTGAACCCCAGCTCTACTAATACAAGGCCTTGCCCAAGTTAGTTACATTGTCTCTCAGGGCTTCATATTCTTTATTGGTAAGGCAAAGATATTGTAAAAAATAGTCCTTTCTAGCTCAGAAGTCCATGATACAATAATGTAAAACCAGTTCCTGTAATTTTAAGGTTTAATTCTAGAATGATTTGTTGTAATTTGGCATTGGTTTGTCTTTTATTTGGAATTTTCACACTGTGCTTTTTGGAACACAATACTAGAATTCATTTTGACTGAGAAAGAAAGCAAACTTGCAGTTTATTAGGGAATTTGTTGCACACCAAACCAGCTGAGTCAGGTGATTCTTAGTGGGGGAAAGGTTGTTCTGAGGAGGGATTCCTTTATTATAACTCCTTATTAGGGTTGTTAATGCCTTGGGCTTCTTGTCAGGGCAATATGCTGACTCATCACACTATATGGAAAATATTTGGGCAGTTCTTTTTTTACCTGTGAGACTTTGGAAATTAAACATACCAGGAGATGAACTAGGAGTTCAAGAAAAAGAGAAAATAAGGACCACTTCTTATGTTCCTTTTTTATAATCCTATAGGACTGAAACTTCCTAATTCTGTGCTAAAGGTATGTGTACAGTGTATGTATACAGAAGCATGGAGAAATATCCCTAAAAATATGCAGATAGTCCTAGCACATAAAAAGAGAGAGTAGAAGCAAATGATACTGCTTTCAAATATTTCTCTTTCAAATGTTCTCTCTCCAACCAATATGAGAATCTATGAGAACTTGTACCCCATTGTGTAGGAGGAATTTTTCTTGTTAATTACTTTTCTATTTTGTCCAAATGAAATCTTTGTTATTTGAAAACAAACAAAAAATCCACCTTTACTATAGCAATATATAAAAAGTTCATTGATCACCTGGGAACACAAGTTTTCAAAGAAAGCTAACAGATAATAGAAAAAGGTTTTGGAAAGAAGAGAAAAATGTTACTTTGAGGACGCATATTTAATTTCCAAGGGATCAACACAGGAAAGAGGGACAAAAGAGAAAGAGTGTTTGGAATGAGGGAGATGATAGTCTCACTATTCCCTAAGAAGATCACATCTAGTGTAATAAGGATCCAATAATAGTTTTTAAGCTGCAGAGTTACATGTTCAGATCTGTGCCTTCTAAAGATTATTTTGGCAATTATGTGAAGGATGCCATTGAGAGTGTCCTTGACTAAGTCACAAGGGGCAAGAAGTAAGCTTTCACAAGCAATATTCTGACCACATCTTTTACACAATATAAATCAGTCTATCAATAATAATTTATTAAGCACCCACTCTGTGCCAGGAATCATGCTAGGACAAAAAGATGGAGAGAATACAATACCCAATTGTGCTTTTTCATTTGTTGACTATAAAAAGCTTTTGATGTAAGTTCTACCTCAAAGGTTCTCTTCCAGCAAGATGTCTTCCATGCATATGTCAAAATCGTAAAAGATTCCCTGAAAGACATAACAACAGAGATAATATTGTTCAGTGATCTTATCATTAATGTCAAGTGAGGTGTAAAAAAGGCATGTTATGTTTGTTATGGATGTGTACCATTGTCATAGATAAGATATTATACAGAGTCCAGATCAAAGAGGGAGTCCCTATAGATGATGAAGTCTTCTACATGGTCCTCTTTGTGGATGACATCATGCTAATTGTATCAAAATTCTGAATGTTGTTGAGCTTCTGAAACAAGATCTTTAATTGTTCAAAGAGTTTGGTCTACTTATCTAGCAAAAACAAAAGGGATCAAAAATCAGTCTCTTGTTCAGTCAACGATATGAAATTGGATGGATGACTTATAGATCTCATTCATTAGCATACATACTTTATGATGGGAAGGTGTAATGGTAATGGGGATTTGAAGATCTTCTCTCCTTTGAAAATATACTCTACCCCAGAATAGGCAGAATATAATCACATGGAGCCTGTGGTGGGAGGAGTTTGCTGAAGGGTAGCGCAGAACTTACAGGAAGCTGGGAGTTAGAGCAGCTAGACATAGTTGTGAGGAGAGGATGCTTCTGAGGGAGACAGGCTTGTGAGTAAATATTAATCTTGTGCTGGTTTGTGGGAAGCCTAAAGGATGGTGTAACTCTTTGCCACATTGTGGTACACTAACTTCTATATTGCTATGATGGATTCAGTTTCCTGGTGTTGGGATTTGGTTTTCTGGTGTCTGAATAAATGTTTTGCTTCTATCTTCTATATGGAGAGTCTGTTATATTTTGTGATCAAGCACTATGCTGGTATATTTACAGTGACCATTAGTGTTGTGAATATTGCATTGGTGCTACAGAAAGCACTACAAGTGGACAGTGAGTTGGACCCAGAATAGGAGAAGGGAAGCAAGCAAGAGTTCCTATGGGAAATGACAAAGTTCTTCTAATGTCACTAACCTAATCCCTGAAACAAAGGTCTACCTTCTTTTAATATTTAAAACTGCAAATGTGAATCACATAAAACTTACTTTTCTTTTAAAAATATATAGTAATTTCAACATGCTATTTTTGAAGCTTTCCTTTTTGCCTGTATTTCCTACTGGTATTCCTTCTGTTTTCTTCTCTGCTTTTTAAAATACATGTAAACTTCTTCCTGGAGTCTTTCTTTCCCTCCAGGGACTTCTTCCTGACAAAGTCTGGAGTCCCTGTATCATCTCTCAAAGGCAGAAGCCAGAGGAGCAGGGAGCTCTTCAAGCTCTCACCAGTCCTACCCTTCTTGAGGGCTTAGAACATTGAGTAATTGCTCCACCAATAAGGTGAGTCTTATGTAAATGCAAGGCTTGAGTCATGGGTTACATATGATATGTTTAGCTGTTACCCAATTGATAGGCAACTCCTTAGTTTCTGTTTTCTTGACAATAGAACAAGTATTCTTATAAGTATTTGTGTAGGGGTCCTTTTATTCTTTCTTTATTCTTTGGAGTTTAAACATAATTGCAGTTTCATTGGATGAAAGGTTATGCAGAGTCCAATGCCTTTTTGAATATAGTTCCAAATTGTTTTTTTTAATAATATTTGTATCAATTCAAAGTGAATTGATCTACTTACAATGAATCAGTATGCGTATTGTTCCATAGCCTCTTTTTTTTTTTTTTGGTCAAACTGATAGGTATAATGTGGAATCTTAGAGTTTTTTTAATTTTATTTTTCCTAATTATCAGTGATGTGGATCATTTTTATACATGTTAGTAGCTTGCATTTCTTCTTTTGAGAACTTCTTCATATTTTTTAAAAATAATTTTTCTATTGGGGAATGGCTCTAATGGGGAACATCTATTGGGGAATAAATTTGAACAAGTTTTTATGTATACATATATTTCTTACATATAACACCTTTATCAGAGTAACTGGCTGCAAAGCTTCCCCCCCCCCCCAGTTAGCTAATTACACTCTAATTTTAACATTTATTTTATTTACGCGAAACTTCATAAGTTCTACATAACAAAAACTCTTCATTTTATCTTTGTGATAATTTCTTTTTTTTTTTTTTTTTTAAAGCAATTGGGGTTAAGTAACTTGCTCAAGGTTACATGGCCAGGTGTTTCTGGGTGGGTGCTAAGTGTCTGAGCCAGGATTTGATCCCCAGGTCGATCCCTGGGATAGACACTGGGGCCAGTGCTCTTACTTGCTGTGCTACCTGGCCGCCCCTTTGTGATAATTTCTATGCCTTGTTTGGTCATGGACTCTTCCCCTATCCAGATCTATAGTAGTAATTCCTTTCTTGCTTTTAAAATTAATTTATGAACTAACATTTAACATGTAAGTCATTAATCCTTTTGGAATTTATCTTGTTAGATGGTATGAAATGTTGGTCTAAACCCAATTACTGCCAGATAGCTTACTAATGTACCCTGCAATTTTTCTCAAATAGCAAATGCTTGCTACAATAGTTGATGTCTTTGACCTTATTTAAAACAATGCTGCTATTTCCCCCCATTTCTATGTTTTGTGTTTAATCTATTCACATGATTTATATATTTCTTAACGAGTACAAAATATATTTGAAGATTGCTACTTTGCAGTATGTAGGACCCATGCAATATTCACAGCACCCACAATCATGATAAATATACTGACCATGATTATAAATATTCCTGCATGGTGCTCAATTGAAAAATATAACAGGCTGTCCATACAGAAGACAGAAGCATAACATTTATTCAGACACCAGAAAACCAAATCCCAACACCAGGAAACCAAATCCACCATAGCAAGATACAATGTAGCAGAGAGCCACACCATCCTTTAGCCTTCCCACAAACCAATATAAGCCTAAGTGTCCCAGCAGGTGGAAAAAACCTAACTTTTATTCATGAGACTGATGGACTCCTTGTTTGAGCTCCTCTGTCTCCCAGTCTAGCTAGCTCTGAGTCCCAGCTTCCTGTGGGCTCTGCTCCACCCTTTAGCAAACTCCTCCTACCACAGGCTCCATGTGATTACATTCAACCCATTAGGGGGCAGAGTATATTTTCTATTTTTTTTTTAAGCAATCGGGGTTAAGTAACTTGCTCAAGTTTACACGGCCAGTTATTTTTGTGTGGGTACTGAGTATCTGAGGCTGGAACTGATCCCAGGTCTCCTGATGCTGGGGCTGGCACTCTTAGTCACTGCATCACCTGGCTGCCCCCCCCCCCCCCAGAGTATATTTTCAAAGCAGGGAAGGTTGTCAAATTCCCTTAGGCTCATTAAGAGGTAGGGAAGATCTTCAAATTCCCATTACCATTACACAGTATCATTCAAGATCTCCTTTCCTTTCCATTCCTTTCATCATATTCCTTGAGATTCTTGGTCTTTGGTTCCTCCAGATAAATTTGGTTATTTTCCTAGCTCTTTAATTTATTCCTTTTATAGTTTCATTGGTATGAGACTGAATAAGAAAATTAATTTAGGTAGTATTGTTATTTCTATAACAATGACCTTGCTGTGCCCTGAGCAATATCTCTCTACTTACTCAAATTTGTCTTATTTCTCTAAAGCAGGGCTCAACAAACTATGGTCTAGGACCAAATCTACCCATTATTTTTTTTTGTATAGTTAATGGGTTAAGAATGTTTAAAAAAAATTTTTTTTTCACAAAACTGTATAAAAACAGGTGGTAGGGGGGCAGCCAGGTGGCGCAGTGAGTAAGAGCGCTGGCCCCAGCATCAGGATATCCGGGATCGTTTCAGGTCTCAGATACTTGGCACACACACAAAATAACTGGCCATGTATCCTTGAGCAAGTTACTTAACCCTAATTGCTTAAAAAAAAAAAACAGGTGGTAGGCCATATTGGGCTCACATATGATAGTACATTAGTCTTTGCTCTAAAGAGTATTTTGTATTTGTATCCATATACTTCCTTGAAAGATTGACTCCCAAATATTTTATAAATTCTGTAGTTATTTTGAATTCCTTCCCTTCCCTTCCCTTCCCTTCCCTTCCCTTCCCTTCCCTTCCCTTCCCTTTCCTATGCTTCTTGCTTTTTGGAGGGGGGAAGGCAGGGCAATTGGGGTTAAATGATTTGCCCAAGGTCACATAGCTAGTAAGTGTTAAGTGTCTGAGGCTGGATTTGAACTCAGGTCCTCTTGACTCTAGGGCTGGTGCTCTATTCATTGCTCCACCTAGCTGCCCCTTGAATGGAATTTCTTTTCACAGAAAGTGAATATAGATTTTGTTTAGTATTGGGAAAACTATAACAGAACATACTGATAACAACAGTTATAATCAGATAATTTTAGCTACAGATGCAGAAAAACTTTTGATCAGACACAATGCTCATTTTTGTTAAAAACATGGAAACATATCATAAAAAGCACCTTTCCTTAATATGATAAATACTACCTATTGAAAACGAAAGGTCAATATTATGTGTAGTGGAATAAATTAGAAGACTTTCTAATGATATCAGGCAAAAGATGTACATTATCACCATAAATATTTGAAATAGTGCTAGAAATTTTAGATATAACAAAAAAGGAATTGAGGGAAAAGCATAAGTAAAGGGGAAATAAAATAATCACTTTTTAGCAGATGATATAATGCTTTATTTAGAAGAACCCTAGAAAGTCTGCTAAAATTAATTGAAACAATCTAGGCAAACTTTCAGGACATAAAATAAACTCACATAAATTATCACCTTTTCTATATTTTGCCAAATCTTTCTGTATGTTGTTCAGTAGTTTATATAATATTAGAATTAACTTATTTTTTTGCTTTTTGATAGAATTTGCTTGCAGATCTATCTGGCCATGAAATTTTTTATTTTAGGAGTTTATGTCTTGTTTAATTTCTTTTTCTGAGATTCTGTTATTTAATAACTTTTTCTTGTTCTATGAATCTGGACATTTTATATTTTTGTATATGTTCATCCATTTCATTTAAGATGTCAGATTGAATGATATATATGCACACAAACACATACATACATACATACACACATATATTTTTATACTTTTTGTAAATTTTTTCATTTTGGATACTGGAAATGTGTTTTTTCTCTTTCTTTTTTTTAAAAATAAGTACAGCTAGTGGTTTATCTACTTTATTTTTTAAACGGAACTACGTTTTATTTATTAATTCAGCATCTTATTTTTCAATTTTGTGAATATCATCTTTGATTTGTATTCTTTTTATTTGGGTGCTTAGTAGAGGTATTTAGTTTTGATTTGTTGTTTTTCTAGTTTTCAAAATTGCATATTCCGTTCATTGATCTGTCTTCTTTCTCCTTTGTTGATGAAAGTGCTTAGAGATATAAAATTTTCCCTAACAACTGCTTTGGATGAATTCCAAAATTTTGGCACATTGTCTGTTGTTGCTATTTTCTTTGATGAAATTATCTCTTGTTTCTATGATCCTATCTTTGACCCACTAATTCATTAGGATTTAGTTATATAGTCTTCAAATAATTTTAATACTTTCTTTAAAGGTCCTTTATTGAATATAACTTTTATTGCAATGGGTTGAATTTAAGATATTTTATATTTGTGCTTTTCTGAAATTGTTGGGATGTTATTAGTCTTAATACATAGTCATAATACCTTTTATAAAGGTTACAGACTGGCAATGTCAAGAAATAGGTATATTTCTTTCTATTCAACTTTTGCCAGAGATATATCTAACTTTGCTAAATTTTTATTTAATCATTTAACTTCTCTATTGTCTCTGTTAGATTTTTCTAGGTCTGAAAGGGTATGTTGAGGCACTTGACTATTGTAATTTTAATGTCTATTTCTCTCTTGAAATCATTTGACTTTTTATTTAAGTATTATTCCATTCAACATACGTATAAATATTAATTCATTGTCTATGATGTTTTTCTGCATAATGTGATTTCCTTATTTATCTCTTGTAGTTGTCTTTTTACTGTTGTCTTGTCTGAGACATGATTGCAACCCCTGCTTTTGTGAGTCCAGCTAGGATTTGCTCTGCCCCTTCTTTTAACTCTGTGGGAATCTTTATACTTCAAGCATATTTCTTTTAAACACCATATTGTTGAATTCTTTCTAAACCATTCTGCTATCTTCTTCCATTTTACTGGTGACTTTATCCAATTCACATTTACAATTATGATTGTTAATTGTGTCTTGTCAGTCTATCCCTTTTTAACTTTTTCTTCTTTTACTGCTGTTCCCATATTTACAAAAATTAGGTGAGTGGTAAAAGAAATGTACTCAGCACTAGTCACCCATATTTGATGTAATCTAAGGCTGCTCCCCTCACTTTTTTCTCTTTCCTTGCCCAACGCTCAATCAAATTCTTACCACTTCTTTCTTTTCTTTTAAACCTCTCTTTATAATTCAGTCCATGAGACCAGAGTTTACTTTTCTTATCACTAATCCCTCCCTGAATTTACTCTTCTACTTGGACACCTTCTCATCTCTCCTAGTCCCCTTCTATTTCTCTGTTGAGCTGGAATTTGTTGAGCAGAAGGAATGAAATGGTTAGACCCATTTTTAGGGAAATAATTGTTGA
>NW_027187372.1:22323874-22369735 GCF_028583685.1 Petaurus breviceps papuanus
TTTTCTTGTACAACCCATTGTCTAATAAAATTATTTAAGGTGGGAGAGATATGGTAAACCCCTTTTCCCTTGACTATACTAATTCATAGGCAATGGCCAATAGTAGAAAAATGTCAGCATTCACTATAAAAGGATCAAGATGTTGGGGATGCAAGTTCAACCAGTCATCTTCTTGCAGTTTATTTATTAGTCTAGTATAGATTTTGTTGCTTGAAAATGTCTTTTTGCAATTGGTTTTCTCCCTTGTTCCAGCCATTTGCATTTCAGTGTTTTATGGATACCCTAATAGTAACTTGATCAGTCATTTTTTGTTTATAGTTTCCTTCATCACAACTTGGACTCAATTTTTCCAGCCAAGGTTGATGTTCTTCTTGCAGTTAGAGGATTGCCTAATCACCTGTATGCATTAGCTTTGCCAGAAAGGTGGTTGGATATGTGGTCACCAAGACCTTCCAACTAAAGACCAAAGGTCTGTTGATGCTGTCCAGACTTAGTATATGATTTGCTATGTTCACTCAGAGACAATTTTTATTTGTAAGGTGAGGACCTCTGGGAATAAAATTTTTGTATATCACTAAAAAGATGCTGCAAATTAGCACTTGGGAAACATTAGTCTAGACATCTCATGACCCCTTTCCTTCTTCTAACTCTCTGACTTGCAGACAGGTGAAGATAGTGCTTATTAAAATTCTTATTGGTTCATCAGATGTTTCTTTATAAAAGCTTGAACACACTTATAGACATTACATTAACATGGTTTAAATAATCACATTTTGTATTTATTTATAGCTTTAAGTATAACAAGAAAATATTAGACAAACCATTTTCAAGAAATATCTCTAAGAAATACAAACACAAGAAAATATGTCTATATAGTAACACTTTTTCATCTTATAGTATTATGGAGAGCAAGAAGATTTACAGATTTCTTTACATAAGTATTTTGAAGCTTAGAAATATCAGAGACATTTGCTGAATGGGTTGTTCCATATATATTTATATCCTATTTCAATTTAAATCTTATTTTCATTTAAATATAAGAGCTATAATATCATTGGATCTCAGATTTGGCAGGAACCTCCAAGCTCACCTACTTCAATATGAACCTGAGAAGGAAGCACCTCACTACATCTCCTATCTGTGACTACCAAGTCTCCTTTTGCAGCCCTCCAAGTGATGGAAACTCATTACTTCTGAGATAATACAAACCACATCCAAATAGCTGCCAACATAAGGAAAAATGTTCTAACAAATAAAGCTATTAAGATGACCTTGGAGATCCCTTCCAAATCTGATAGCCAATGATATTATGGTACTTGTATTGAGTCAAAATCTATCTCTCTGCAACTTTCATCCATTGCTACTGGGAATTCTATTAGTGATTAAGAAAAAAAAATCAAATTCTTTTATATGAAAACCCTTCTACTGTATGCTATCTTTCACTCCCTCCTCCATGAAAGTCTTCTGTTCTATTAGATTAAGTGTCTTCAGCTCCTTCAACTATTATTTGCATACTAAATTTTAGTAGATTTACTATTACTGATATTCCTCTGGATGTGATCTAGCTTATCAGTATCTTTCCCAAAATGTCACCTATAATCTATATGACTTTTGACAGATCATTTAATTTCCCTGGGTATTAGTTTCCTAATCTGTAAAATAAGGGTGTTAGACTGGACTAAGAGAGCATTGAGGGCAAGGACTATCTTTTATCTTTCTAGTGGTTAGCACTGTGCCAGGCATAATTAGGTGCTTAATAAATGTTTATTGACAGACTAGATAGCCTCTGAGATTCCTTCCAGCTCTAATTCTATGATCTTAGGATCCTGTTTGGTATCTAAAACCAAACACAATTCTTCAAACATTGTCCAACCAGGGTGGAGTATGGAGGGAGCAGAATCTCTCTTGTTCCAGATACTTTGATTTTATTCTTGCAGTTCAAGATTCCACTAAACTTTTTGTTGCAATGTTTACTCATATTTAGCTTACTATCTACTAAAATACCCAAAACCTCTATATGGGGATTTTTGATCAGCAATGCCTCCTCCTGCCTACCATCTTGCACTTTTGCAGTTTATATTTTTTAATCCAAGTGGGAGACTTTATATTTATCTCTGTTAAATTTCATCTTTTTAGACTAAGCCCTTATCCTATCCTTCTGGTTTCATTGTCATTCACAAATTTGATGGATTCTATCTAAGTTATTAATAGAAATGTTGAATAAAATAAGGACAAGGGCAGTTCATTAGGGGTCTCAACTAAAAACCTCATTCTAGGTTGGCATTCACCATTATTTTTTTCATCTGATCATCCAACCAGTTTTGAATTTACTCAATTGTTGAGTCCACATCTCTCCAACTTGTTCATAGGGATATCATGAAAGACTTGCACTTGTAAGTTTCCCAACCCTCAAAGTAACTTCTCAAATAGAATTTTAGGTCACAGCAGCTAAACTATCTTGTCTCTGAACTCTCTGTAATCCATTCTCATCAGTTCTACATGGTGTGTCATCAGACTATGCTGTCTCTTCCTTTAACAATGAATTCTGGGATTTTGTGATGATTTCTTTCTGTGGTTCCCATTATTTCTTTGTTTTTAATACATTCAACAAATAAAATATTAAATCTCATTTTCATGTAACTAAAGGTCCTCTAATATTCCTTTCTGTTCAAATCATATAGATCATTTTAGAAGGGATAAAGATAGCAACTGAATGATTTTTCCTCTCTTCACGTTCTCAATATTGTTTTGAGAAATATGGGGGAGAATGGACAGTAGCCTAAATTTATGTTCAAATGCATCAAGATATGCATTCATATAACTTTTTCATTAATGTTGCAAAGCTATAAAGTTTGGACCCTTCTTCTTCCTTCCCTATACTAAAACCCATGAAACAATCAGAGAAGATTTTGCCTGTCAAAGGAATCATGGAAAGAGAAATATGAACTCCTGAATTTTTATCTCAGATCTGTCACTGACTTGCTGGGTAGACTTGGACTAGATACTTGGCATTTTAATTTTCCTCCATTTGAGTGGCCAAATATGGCTAGGTTACAAGGCTGTATATTAGACAATGCCCAGGAAAGTGGGAGGAACTACTCAGCTTGTGACTGCTCCATCAAGAGAGTAAATGATACCTAAGGAAGAGAAAACCAAGGTGCTAAAGTCATAAAATGGGCTATCACACCTAACTGGTGTGTGGAACTAACTAGCCAGTAAATCTCTCAATGAAGTAATACTGAGCTTTAAGGGGATTTATTTACCAGTTTCTCGCTGTTGTTATCTTCATCAAGAAAGTGTATATGTGTGGGGGGAGATTAATATGCTGCACTTGAAGTCTTCCTCTAGACCTCTTGACATTGTGTGACTACTAACACACACAGGTTGTGCTTTGGTTATCCCTTTACCCTGTTATGCAATCTGTAAAATGTAAGCTCCTTGAGGGTCAGGGCAGAGTCTTTGTACTCTCAATTCCTAGAATAGTGCCTGACACAGAACAGAGCAGGCACCTAGTAAATGCTTGTTGAATGAATGAAAACAAATGGTGATTACCTAATAAATTACCATTTACTAATTACCTAACTGACTGAGGGTAGGGGTAAAGGGGAAGAGGTAAAGTAAGTGTGGGGAGAGAACCTTGAATATTACTTTGTTTTACAATCACAGAAAGTAAATATCTAAGAAAACAAGTAAAGCACAGTACATAGCTCCTACATGAATACAATGTCAGTGACTAGGTCTTGAGCTCTAAAAATGCCAGATGCACATGACTGAATTGACATTCCTAATAAGTCTGGTGTCAGTCCAGATTAGCCATTGGAAAGTGCAAAGTAAAACACCATACCAATACTTAGCTTCCCCGTATCTAGGCTGTTATGTGCTCCCTTGTGAATGCAGCTGTTGCCAATGCAGAAGACACTAGTTCACAGAGAATTGTCAACAGCTGAAGCCTTAACAGGAAACCAAGGGGAGGTCAACTCAAATTATCCATAGAGGAAAGTGAGTCTCGAAGAGTTTAAGTGACCTGCCTATGGTCAAATAATCTGTGAAGTGTTAGTGCTGGGATGTGAGCCCGGATCTCTCCTGACTTGAGGTTCAGTATTCTTTCTACCTTTCCACACTGCCTTTTATTTTACCAATTCAATTCAACAACTCAAGCACAATTGTTGGCTAAATTGTTTCTAGCATCTCATTCTTCAGTGCCGATTCCTGTATCCTCAGAAATATATACATAGTAGAAACATTACCTCCCTACCTTCAACTTGCACTAGAGACAAAGGGACATGATGTGGTAAGGAATCCCTGCCAAGAGTGGAGAATTCCTGTAAGCTCCCCAGAGTTTCTTCTAGTACTGTTCTGTGGACTGTCTAGTTAGCATCCCCTCCATGACTTGGGCTTAGAGCCAAAGTGATTGTGTTCTTCAGCCCATAGTTTTTCACTGTCCTTTGCCAGTTTTCTGACATATTCATCATGTTAAACCATTACTAGTCAGAAGTCATGCAACTGGGACTAATGGCCAATGAAAATAGGCTTTGAGAAAATAGTGAAAGAAGGGAAATCCATGTGAAAAAGGTATTTTCCTTGGCCTTCTATTTTCTACTCCTCACACCATTTTCAGAAAAGCTAGTGTTGATCCAGTTCAATTGTGGTTATTTTTTCTGTGGTGGAAAGAATATACTCAAAAAACATAACAGATATTTGTATATCCTCTGCCTCCCAAATAATAATATATAATTTCTAGGTAGAATGAAGGATAACCTCAATAATAATGAAATTAATTTGATCTAATTTGGTGCTTCTTTCTCCAAGTTAACTTCTTCCCTAGTTTCATTTACAGGTCATGTTTCATTGTAGTGGGAATTTAGGTAGGTCACTTCAGTTTTCTCACTTCTAAAATGAGGTGAGATTAGACACTAGGGGATCTGTAAAATCCCTCCCAGTCTGAATATTCTGAGATGACCTCTATCTTAATTTTTTTTTGTTTTTAGTGTTTGATGTTTACTCTAAAATTTGACTTTCTTTTCATCTTGTATATACTGGTCAATTCAACTAATTATATTAGGCATCTAGATGGCATAGAAGATAGTGTGCCAGACTGAGAGTCAAAAACACTGAATTCAAATCCTTCATTTACTATTGATATGACTATGGGTAAGTCATAACCACAGTCAAGCTCAATTTCCTCACCCAGTAGAGCTGTATGAATCAAATGAAATAACCGGTGCAGTGCTTTGCAAACCTTAAAGCACTATATAAATACTAGCTATTCTTCTTCTAATCGCCCACTCTGACACTTGAGTTGGACATGGAAGTGACCCTGGATTCTTGATGTACAACACAAGCTGTAGCAGGTCCTACCAAATTAGCACCTGCAATATTATCAAATGATTGTTGATTAATTGATTAGAAATTCTTGTCACCTGGGTCTGGAGATCAACTTTTTGTGAGGAACAACCAAGCTAGTAGAAGAAACTCCTTATGAGAAGATAGGCTACTAGGTAAAAAAAACTTACTGCCTACTAAGGCATGGAGAAGCTGCCATCTGTGTTACTGTAGAGAGTCTCCACAATAGCAAACTCATGTGACTTTAGAACGGAAGCTCTTTGTGAGTAGAGATTGTTTCATTCTTTTTGCTTCTTTCCCAGTGTTAGCACAGTGTCTGACACAGAGTGGGTATTTTGCAAATGGTTTTTGGTTGATTCTGTGATATTATAGTATTGAAAAGTGACTGCCCCTTCCATACCTCACCATCCTTCATCTTCTTTTTCTGGTATTTCTTCCTCTATTGGCAGATAGCCTTATAAGAGTGAAAAATTTACTATTTCAAAATAACCCTTCCTTTTCCTGTTATATGTACTCTACTCATGTCTCTGTTTCTGAATAGTACTTGTTATTCTTATTCAGATCAATTAATAGAGTATGCCTAGTTTATTGTGCTTTGAAAAAATAACAACTTCTATTTATGCAAGGAAGGCATAACTTTGTTGGGTCTAGTTTACAAAATCGTAGGTTTAGAGGTGGAAAGGACTTTAGAGGTCATTTAGTTTTATGTCTTTGTTTTATGTTTGAGGAAAAGGAGGGTTAAGTGACTTGCCTCAGTTCAGAAAGGCTGTATAGGGGGAGAGCTGGGATTTATTGCTAGATCTTCTGACTCAGACTCCAGGACTCTCTCTCTTATGACAAAATCATAATTATGTAGGGCTTGGAGGTTTTAGTTTTTGAGGACATTATTGCTAATATCCTCTCTTGTCTAATTGGTCTAGTTTATAATAGGTATTCAAATTTCTAAAATTTCAAAATTATTTATATCACAGTGGGTAACTTTTTCTTGGCTTTGAAGTTTCTAATATTTCTTGACCAAATCATAGTTTGGGGGTCTAACGAGGTTTTTAAAAAATCTAATTCCTCAAAATTTTCATCATTCAAAGAAAATATTCTATGTCCATATTTTTTATTGACAATCATTGGACTTTACTAAGAAACAAGTTGAATTTAAGACTCCTACTACTATTAGTAATAACTGACACATAGCACTTTGAGGTTTGCAAAGCACTTATCTAAGGTATTTCATTTTATACTTACAGCAACTCTGTGAGGTAAGTGCTGACATTACTATCCCTATTTCACACATAAGGAAATTGAGTCACCCAAAGAAAAAGAAAATGACTTGCCCAGTGTGGAAGGGGCTATAATAGGATTCAAACCCAGTTCTTCCTTTCTACAAGTCCGGCTCTCTATCCATTATTCCATGAGTTGCTTGATTTTTTTTTCTTTTTTAGTTACATCCATTATATAATTTAAGTCATTTTTCTTTTCAACAAAGCTTAGTGAAGAACTTCAACCTTTGGTTGAATCCTGAAAGCCTGAAAATCTTTTTGTAGCCTGTTCTTAAGGCTCAGACTTGACTTTCTTTTCTTAGAAAAGGAGGTGTTCTGATACTGACCCCTCTAGCAATTGTTTGAGTGAAAGAGAGCCCACTGTTGAAAGGCAGAGGCAAGAGGTCCACTGTTAGCAGCCACCAAACAAAACCAAACAAAACAGAACATCAAAGGAACAGAACTAGCCTACTACAGTGCTATGTACCCTGTGGGCAGTCAATAAATGCTGATTGACTGTTGACTGTTGCCACTTTCAAAATGTATAGAAAAAGTCCTGGGGAAAATAGTGGGAGAGGGACCAAAGAGAAGAGCCCTGAACTTTGCAAAGAGTATCCCTGATAATATGGGCATTTCCTAGCAGAGGGACCATGTTGACAGACCCTTTCCACTTCAACTTTCCCAGGAAGTATTTTGTATGTTTGCTACATTAGGGTGGAGGGAAGAGCACCAGATCAGGAACCAGTAGATATATTTTAGTCCCAGTCCTGCCACGTACTAGATCAGTGACTTTGTTCCAGAAGAATGGCTGCTCTGAATCTGTCTTTATTTTCACTTAGAAAATAGGGGTGTCAAATCCTGCTATCTCACATACTTTATAAAACTCTTGTGAGAATAAATTACATGTTGTATGATGAGGCCCTCTTTGACTTATCTTCAAAAAAGGTTCAATC
This sequence comes from Petaurus breviceps papuanus, assembly GCF_028583685.1. Classification (NCBI taxonomy): domain Eukaryota; kingdom Metazoa; phylum Chordata; class Mammalia; order Diprotodontia; family Petauridae; genus Petaurus; species Petaurus breviceps. The sequence goes on from NW_027187372.1 coordinate 22,331,424, forward strand.
ATTTTTTATTTTATATCTATTTCTTTCACTGAGAAAAGGGGTATTAATATATGGCCTTTGAATATAAAATATGCAGTCACTTCTGCTGCTTTTGGCAATCAAATCAATTTCTTTCCCTCTCCTTCAATGTAATTAAAAATGTTTAATTGATATCTTTTGCTTTTATGTCAATCATTTCCTAATAGACTTTCCACTCCTTGTCCCACATTGAACCTTCAACATGGTGGTCACTTCTCATATTGTGTTTTAGCATTTCACATCCATATTTTCCCACCTCTCTACTGAAAAATGCTTTTCAGAATCTACTTTTTTAGGACCAAGATTAGTGGCCTTTCAGTATTCTTTTTATCATTATTAGTGTAGCCATTGGGTATATTATTCTTACTTCTGCATCGGTTCATACAAATCTTTCCATGTTGTTGTTGTTTTACAGCATAATAATATGCTATTACACTTATATGCAATACTTTGTTTAGCTATTCTCTCAATCATTGTGGCATTCACATTATTTCTAGATTTTTTTTGTCCCACCCAATATTGCTATGATTTTGGTATATTAGTCCTTTTTTTTTCTGCCTTTGACCTTCATTAGAGGCATATGCCCCATATTAGGATCACTGAATCACATGGCACAGATCATATTTTCTCATACTACATATAATTTTTTTTGTGAGTGAAATAAGATAAAATTTCAAAAGGACTGAAAAGCATATCTTCCAGTAACCCATAGGGTTTTGGATTTTTGTTGTTGTTGATATTCAATTTCACCGTAAAATGGGTGACATTGAATGAAAGAAAAAAACTTTCACTAAACTAAATGCTAAGAATACAAATACAAAAGTGATCTAATTCTTGTCTTACATCCCCCATTTAAAAAATAAATTTATTATTTATTTTAAAAGATATTTATTTAAGAATTTTATGAGTTTCACATTTTCTTCCCTCCCATCACTCTTCCACCCAAGAGAAAGCAAGCAATATGGCACCACTTATACATGTGAAAACATACAAAACATATTTCTGTATTAGCCATGTTGCAAAAAAGCAAGAGAAATAAAGAAAGTGAAGAAAATTATGCTTTAATCTGTGCTCAGTTCCTTCTCTGCAAGTAAATAACATTTTCATCATGAGTCCTTCATAATTGTCTTGGATCATTAAATTGATCAGAGTAGCAAAGTCTTTCACAGTTGATCATGGTATAACATTGCCACTACTGCGTACAATGTTTTCTTGGTTCTGCTCACTTCGGTTTCTGAAACCATCACCCTCATCATTTCTTATAGCACAATAATATTAAATCACAATCATATACTACAACTTATTCAGCCATTGTATAATGGGTATCTCCTCAAATTGCAATTCTTTGTCATCGCAAAAAGAGCTGATATAAATATTTTTGTTACATATAGGTCCTTTTTCTTTTCCTTTGATCTCTTTGGGATACAAAGAGGTGATATAGTGGTATTGCTAGATCAAAGGGCATACACAGTTGTATAGACCTTTGGCCAAAGTTCTAAACTATTCTCCAGAGTGGCTGGACGAGTTTACAACTCCACCAACAGTGGATTAATATCCCAATTTTTCCATGTGCCCTCCAACATTCATCATTTGCCTTTGTCATATTAGGCAATCTTGTAAATGTGGGATATGGTACCTCAGAGTTGTTTTAATTTGCATTTCTTGAATCAATAATGATTTTGAGCATGTTTTCATATGACTATAGATAGTTTTGATTTTCTTCTGGAAACTGCCTATTCATATCTTTTGACCATTTATCAGTTGGGAGAATGGGTCTTAATTTTATAAATTTTACTCAATCCCCAATATATTTGAGTAATGAGGCCTTTATTAGAGAAATTTGCTATAATTCCCCTATTCCCATTTCCCATTTTCCTTCTAATCTTGGCTGCATTGATTTTGTTTGTGTAAGACCTTTTTAATTTTATGTAATCACAGTTATCCATTTTACTTCCTGTGATCCTCTCTATCTCCTGTTTGGTCATAAATTCTTTCCTTATCCATAGATCTTATGGGTGAAATTTTACAGTCCCTTAATTTTGGTTGTAATATTACCTTTTATGTCTAAATCATTTATCCATTTTAACCTTATCTTGGTGTATATTGTGAGATGTTGGTGTATACTTGGTTTCTGTCAAACTGTTTTCTAGTTTTCCCAGAAATTTTTGTCAAATAGTAAGTTCTTGCCCCCGAAGCTTAGATCTTTGGGTTTATTAAACTATGGGCATTTACTTCTGTGTATTATGTATATAACTTATTCCACTGCTCTACCACTTATTTCTTGGCCAGTACCAGATTGTTTTGATGATTCCTGCTTTGTAATATAGTTTGAAATCTGGTATTGTTAAGCTGCTTCCTTTCACATTTTTTCACTGATTCCCTTAATATTCTTAAACTTTTGTTCTTCCAAATGAATTTTATTATTTTTTTCTAGCTCTATAAAATCATTCTTTGGTAGTTTGAGTGGAATGACACTGAATAAGTAAATTAATTTAGGTAGAATTGTCATTTTTATAACATTGGTTTAGCCAATCTACGAACAATTAATATTTCTCCAGCAATAAATTTATATTTTTATAAATATTCATCCATTTCACTTAGGTTGTCAGATTTATTGGCACATCATTGGACAAAATATCTCATTTTCAGTTAAAAGGTTGATTGTTTTTTTTTACCCTTTTCATTTTTGTTACTGGTGATTTAGTTTTCTTTCTTTTTAAAATAAAACTAATCAATGCTTTATTTTGTTGATTTTTAAAACCAACTTATAATTTTATTAGTTCAATGTTTTTTTTTTTAACCTTTCTTCTTTTTCAACCTCTTCTTTGATTTTCGTTATTTCTATTTTGGTGTTTAATTGGAGATTTTTAATTTTTTTTCTAAGCAATTGGGGTTAAGTAACTTGCTCAAGGTTACATGGCCAGTTATTTCTGGGTGTGGTGCTGAGTGTCTGAACCTGGGATTCGATCTCCAGGTCATCCTGACACTGGAGCCAGTGCTCTTACTTGCTGTGCTACCTGGCTGCCCCTGGAGATTTTTAATTTGTTCTTTTTTTAGTTCTTTTAGTTGCATACCCAATGCATTAATCTGCTCTTTCTCCTTTTTATTGATATAAGTTTTCTACTACATACTGCTTTGGTTGCATCAGACAAATGTTGGTATGCTGTCTCATTGTCAGTTTTTAAGGAAATGATTGTTTTGAGGATTTTTTTCTTTGACCCACACATTCTTTTTTTTTTTTTTGCCTTTTTTGGAGGGCAATTGGGGTTAAGTAACTTGCCCAAGGTTACATGGATAGTTTGTGTGTGTATGTTAAGTGTCTGAGGCCGGAACTGAACTCGGGTCCTCCTGACTCCAGGGCTGACGCTTTACTCACTGTGCCACCTAGCCGCCCCAAACCCACTCATCCTTTATGATTAGATTATTTAGTTGCCATTTAATCTATGCTTCGAAGGCTCTCTATTAAATGTAAATTTTATTTTATTATGGTCAGAAAAGGACCTATTTCATATTTCTGCTTTTCCACATTTGTTTGTAAGGTTTTTATGCCCTAATACATGGTCAATTTTGTCAAAGTGCCATATGTAGCTGAGGCAATTCCTGTCTTCTAAGAGCTTGCATTCTAATGGATGTGATAACATATATAGGAGATTGGTGGCTAGGGAACAGAATTTCGGTCTGGGGATTGACATGAGATGATTTAATGGGATGTATTATCTAGTCCTTTTATGAAAAAGAAATGTTGCTTCCTTTCTTAGCAGGCTTAAGTTGGAAGGGACCTAATTCAATCCCCTCATTTTACCACTGAGAAAACAGAGACCCAGAGAATTCAAATAATTTGCTCAAAGTCACTCAACCAGTTTATGGTAGAATTAGGGATAAAACATAGATACCTTGTCTTATTTTCTTCCTACTTCAGCCTGGTACTTAACCTTTTGTTTAAAAAAATCAGAAAACTTCATTAGTGGTAGAGTATATTAAAGGAACAACCATGAAAAAAACAAATAAAGAGCTAAAACTTGTCATTTTTCCTATCATTAGTGCCATTAAGGAAATAACAGAATGTCAAGATGTGGACACTTTTTAGAATACTATGACTGAGATTTCTTCATACAAACAAAATGTTTTTCATGACATCATATTTTAGATTTGTATTTTCATGATAACCCACATGATAACTCATAACCCATGATAACCCATGGTCATTTTTTACATTATTTCCTTCTGATCTTTTAATTATAGCTTCACTTCTTTCTAAGATGAAATATTTTCTTTTAAGTTCATCATTTGTTTTGTTTGCTCTCATGATTTTTTTTGGCCCATGTTAATTTCTACAGAAATTTTTAAACATGCCATTTATCCAAGTGAGGACATCTCTCCTGGGGATGGCTTGGGTAGTTTCTTTCTCTATTTGCACTGCTTCTGAACTTTAGTTAGTTTCAGTTGCTTCACTGAATTAAAAAAAAATTATTATTATTGTGTTGATGGACTTATTTGCTTTGCTCATTTTTTTTTGTTAGACTTATATTATTATTCTAGATGTGTACCTGTTTTTCTCTTCAATATTTCTAGGAGATAGTGTGGTACAGTAGAAAATGTGAAATGTAGAGTTAGATAACCTGGGTTCAAATGCCGGCTTTGCCATTTATTGACTATGTGAACCTGGGTAAGTCATTTTAATTCATTGAACCTCCATTTCCTCTTCTGTAAAATGTGGAAGTAGATGACCTTGAGGGAAGCTAGATAATCCAGTGCCTAGAGTACCAGGCCTAGAGTCCTGAAGACTCGAGTTCAAATCCAGCCTCATATACTTACTATGTATGTGATCCTAGGGCAAGTCACTTAACTTTTGTTTGCTTCAGTTTTCTCAACTATATAATGGGGATAATAATAGTCCCTACCTTTCAGGATTATTGTGAGGATCAAACGAGATAATATTTGTAAAACATTTAGTACAATGCCTGTTACATAGTAGCAATATATAAATATTATTATAATTATTGTTGAAGGGTTCTTCTAGTTCTGATTCTATGGTTCCATTGCCTTTTTTTTTTTAAAGCAATCAGGGTTAAGTAACTTGCTCAAGGTTACACGGCCAGTTATTTCTGGGTGTGGTGCTGAGTATCTGAGCCCGGATTTGATCCAGGTCATCCCGACACTGGAGCCAGTGCTCTTACTCGCTGAGCCACCTGGCGGCCCCTAAGCAATTGGGGTTAAGTAACTTTCTCAAGGTTACATGGCCAGGTGTTTCTGGGTGGGTGCTAAGTGTCTGAGCCCGGGATTCAATCTCCAGGTCATCCCGACTCTGGCGCCAGTGCTCTTACTCTCTGTGCTTTCTGGCTGCCTTTGCCTTTTTAATGGGTATGTGAAAGGACTTGCTCCCTTGGAATTCCTAAACCTATTGTCTTGAACTGAAAAACCTTTTATTTTTCAGTAATATTCTCCCTTTTCCTTCCTTCCCCCAAAAACATTTTCATTGATTAATTTATATAATCAGGAATTGGCCAATGGTATCTGTACTTTCAGAAACTAGGTCTTTGTTGTGTTAATGTAATGGAGGATTGATCAAGAACCAGAGCTTTCATCAGCATAGTCACTATTTTAATGGAGATCATAACCCCTCTGAACCTTAGTAGATAGTTTCACGAGTTACTGCTGTCCCCAAATTTTTTATATTCCCTTCTCATATCTTTTTGATGATAAGACTTTCTACCCATAGCAAGGATGGACTCCTGTTAAGTATGGGTTGGAGTTAAGGACCCTTCTAATTGTGAGTTTCTGTTATTCTGGTACTCATATGATAGAGAATTCATCCACTCTATACTCCAATCCTTTCCAGCTTGTTTGGATATCCCAAAGCTTGTCATCTATTTGCACAGCTTTCCACAAGCCAGGATCATCTCAATATTGGGATAGTGCATCAGAGGGAAAAGGATAGAGACAGGAACTCATTCCTTGCTACAGGGAACTATGAAGTTTTCATGTAGGCTGATGCCTTCTCTGCAACTTATTATCTGAAAGGTTTCCTAGAGTTCTTAAAGGTTAGATGACAGGGTCACACAGCCAGTATGAGTTAGAACTCCTTGGCAAGAATACAGGACTAAGTGGTTCTGAGGACAACTCTCTATCCACTATACCATGCATCCTCCATATATTATTAAAGGATCCTTAATTTTCAAAAAGGATGTAACTGAGATTTTAGATAAAAAATTATATAAGTATATATATGCATATATAAATATATATACATATTCCAAATCATAAAGAAATACATGGGTGAAACATCATCTCTATATCTGTAAAACAGGAATGATGAAGGGGGTTTACTACCTGGTGAAATTTTCAGCAAAGTGTATGGCAAATCCAGAATATGTGCATTAGTCTGAGCACTTTGATAAACGTCCTTCCAAATCGTAATAGGTGTAAAAGAAACTAGTGCAAACATCTATGTTCTATGTAAAAAAAAATTTAACTCCCCTAACCCCCCCCCCCCATAAATGTAGAAACACTTCAGGTTTTAGGACCCCATTGGCTCCTAAAATCTAAGTGCTGCTTGAAAAATGGCCCTTTCAGCTCTAAGCCAGCAGCCACAGCTTAAATCCACAAGAGAGACTCCTAACAACCCTGCTTTAAATGGCAAGCTGCCATTTCGGAGAATTGTAGCTCTTCCAAAGAAGAAGAAAAAAATGAGTAAGCCATTTAGTTTACCCAGTGGAAATAGATATAGGCTCGGAAAAAAAATTGTAGAGTTAGTACTTGAAAAAATCCTGATACCTGTTTGAAAGTGCTTGTCGGGTTTGGTAGCCCTGATGTGTATAATCATGGCAGAGTGGCAACTTACATGCAGATAGTTAGAATAGCCCCAGTCTTAAGGTAAGTTGGATGGGGGTGAGCAAAGAAGGCCAGTTTTCATCTTTGCACACTCTTTGTATTTGTAGCAAAGTGCCTGCCACATTCTCTCCCCCATCCCCCAAACTGCAATTTCATCTGTTTAGGGAACTCCCAGAGTGGAAACTCTCTCTAAAGATAAAGATTTTTGATTATTGTAGACAGTGAGGTAGGGCACTTAGAGGTTTAATGCCCTTGGTTGCTCAACTAGTATGTGCCAGAAGCAGGACTTGAATCCAGGCTTTCATAATACCAAGATTAACCTTCTGTTCATTGCCCAATGCTGCCTTGCACTAATGTTTACTAATTGATAGCTGGCAATTTACATTTATATAGTGCTTTAAGGTTTGTAAAGTTCTTTACATATATTTTCATTTGACCTTTACAACAAGGTGAGATAGGAATTATCTTCATCCCCATTTTTATAGATGAGAAAACCAAGACCTAGGGAGGTTAAATTACTTCCTGAGGATCACACAGTTACAAGTGTGTGAGGCAGGAACTGAAATCTCAGGTTTTCTTGACTTTAGCTTCTGGGTTTTTCCCATGGCATCATCTTGCCTTGTGACAATTGCAAAACAGGCTGGTTAGGAATGAATTAGGGATGGTGGAACAAGTTATGGTATTTGAATGTAGTGGAATACTATTGTGCTATAAGAAACAAAGGCTGTTTCAGAGAAAAAGAAGAATACTTACCTTGATTCAGAATGAAGTGAGCCAAACTGGGAGAAAAATTCACACTGTATCATCAATATTCTGAAAGACTTAAGAACTCTTAAAAATCAAATGATCAACCGTGATTCCAGGGGAATAATGAAGAAATTGATATAATGACAATTATATCAATCATAATGAAGCTGTTGATATAAGATATTGACATAATTATAATTGATATAATAATATATAGATATTAAATAATGATAGTGAAGAATGCCGCCAACCTCATGACTGAGAGATGATGGACTAATATGCAGAATGAGAAACATATAATCGAATGTGGCCAATGTGGGAACTGGTTTTGTCTGACTATGTTTATATGAGTTCTTTTTTCTTCCTTTCCCCTTCCCCTTCCCGTTTCCTTTCCCCTTCTGGTGGAGAGGGCAGGAGGGAGAAAAAAAAATACTTGATAATTGAAAAAAAAGAGAATGAATCAGAAGTTTCACTGGCTTGAGTTTTACATATTTATCTAGACCCTGGGTAGCTATATAGTATAACTAGTCAATAAATTAAGGCAACCCTGAAATTAGGCTAGTATTCAAGTAGGGGAAAGCAATAAGCAAATTCATAAGTCATAGATCTCACCTGATTCAGTTCCCCACCTGCCAGCAACCACAGGCAGAGGAAATGGATAAACCACCCAAGACAGGTCAGTGTTTATTTTCCTTTCCTAGCCCTCCAAGGATGAAGAGTTAGAATCCATGGTAGGAATAATAATTTTTTTCTATGAAAGCTATAATAGTAGGCATTAACTCTTATTACTTACCTTGCTTTTCCTCAGCTCCAGGAATCTCTGGTTTTGGCCATGGCTCACTGCCTGAACCTTTTGCTTTTTTTAAATGGTAGCATGAATGAATGTTACAGCAATGAGCATCAGTTGTGAAGAAAGGAAGAATAGATGCTGTTTTTTTTTCTTTTTAGTTTCCACAGGTACAATTTTTCCTAGGCACGAGACCATGAATCTATATTAATGTGCATGATGGATTATATAAGCAGAGAAGAAGTCTTCTAAGACACAGATCCTGACCTTTAGTCTCAGGACTCATGGCGCAGCACCATATATTTGGTGCATATTTAATGTTTGTTGAATTGAATTGTAAAGAAGAGGCTTAGGGTACAGCCTAGAGAGAAGGTTACCATAATTGCCTTGAACCTTTGATCTAGAACCCCTATGTGTTTATTAGAGACCCTTAACCAAGGCCCTAGGTTCTATCAATGAAGAATAGAATTCATAGTCTTAGAGAGCTACTTAGGGTAATGAGAGAATAAGTGATTTGTCCAGGGTCATACAACCGGTATATTTCAGAGGTGAAATTCAAATAAAAGTCTTTCTGGCCTTCAGATCAGCTGCCCTTTTATGATGGAAAGAAACATGCTTAATTGGGCACTTACCTTCATCTTATGGTACATAAGTATAAACACTTAATAGGCCCTCCTCCCAAATGCCCAATTTTCTTAAGTTCTCCCCCAAACTTTAGGTTAAAATATTTAAACCTCATCCTGTTTGGATCGCAGTGTAATGAAAATGATAGCAGTATACAACCAAGAAAAAGAACACCCTCTTTGTATTTGATGAGCACTTTCCCTAGAGGCTGCTAGGTGGCATGGAGCTGGAGTTAAGAGCAGGTTAATTTGTCTCCTGCCTCAGATATTTACTAGCTACATGGGAAGTCCTGGGGGTATCACTAATGCTATCTCAGCCATAGTTTCCTCATCTGTAAAATGGGTATAATAGTAAATATACTTCACAGGGTTGTTGTGAAGATCAAGTACAATAACACACACAAAATGCTTTGCAAACCTTTAAGGGATATACCAGATTAGATGGAGCATAGTAGAGATGTGATCTCAAAGCCAGGAATTTGTGCCTCTTAACATATATGAGCTGTGTGACCCCAGGCAATTCCTATAACCTGAATTGGCGGAATGAATTTCTTTACCTGGGAGTTTTCTATATTGTGAAATTATAGTCCAATCCCTATTATTTCTGGGAAGAGAAAGAGGAAAGAAGAATTGATAAACAAGCATTTATTAGTTACCTATTATGCTTCAAGCTCTGGAGACATATGAAGTCTTTCCTGGTCCCCTTAGCACATATTAATTTTGCATATACTTTTATGTATGCATATTATCTCTCCCAATAGAATGTAAGCTTTGTGAGAACAAGTACATGAATTTTTGTCTGTGTATTCTCAGGTTATGATATATAGCATGTATGCCATTAATAATTGCTTATTGATTGAAATAGAAATAACAGTTTCTGAAGATTTTAATTTTCTTCTGCATGTCCCAATTAAAATGTTTATAGTGATTTTTAAAAATTTATCAAAAAAGTCATTTTTTTAATTTGCTTTAATATAAAGATGTTAAATTCTATGGAAGATATTAAAAGGGTGTTATGATCAGAAAGAGTCCAGTTTATCTTATTTTCAAACAGAAAGTGAGGATTTCTTGGCTCCCTTCTCAAAGTTAGGAAGGAGATATTTTAGCCACTTATATTTTACTTTAGAAAACTCAACAATGGTCTGATCCAATCAATTGTGCAGGAAGTGCAATTCAAATGACCTAATGAGTCTCACTAGAAAATAGACTGGTTCTGGAATCCAAGGACCTGCTTCAAACCAGTCAGTCAATAATCTTTTAAGTACCTACTATGTGCCAAGCACTGTGCTAAGTGTTAATGATATAAGAGAGACAAAAGATAGTCCCTGCCCTCAAAAAGCTCACAATCTTATCCTCTGATGCTTGCTTCAATCTTGCTTCAGTGATGCTGTTCAATCTTGGGAAAGTCTCAATCTTCCTGGGCCTCAGTCTTCTTATCTGAAAAACGAGAGGATAGGACTAGATGATCTCTCAGGTTCATTCTGACTCTAGACCTAAGATCCTATGATCTATGATTCTATCTCTCACCAAACAATCAATGAGAGTTCAGTCATTTCAGAGGCAAAGGTCTCTTTTCTCTGCATCTCAGGTTAGCTATCTGTAAAATGGGTGTAACAATGTTTTCATTATCTGGATATCATAATGACAAAGTAGATCACCCCCATCATATCCAAAGAGATTATATGTCATTTCAGTCAAATTATAGGATAAACTATCAATAGAATTTAATCAGGCAATGGAACGATGGGCAACACAAGCTCTCAGAACAGTTTGAAAGCTCTCAGAGGAGATGTGGCCAAGTTGACTTTCATGTGATGACAGATGTTCCATATATTTCTTTTCAAAAGTTAGCAACCAGCTATGGCTTCTAAGTCAGAGAACACTGCAAATGCTTAGTGAGAAAGAATAGCGTGTGATGTAACAGCTCAAATTGTAACAGAATGGAACCAGTGTTACAGGAAATACAGAAAAGTATCATGGCATCGGTGAGGGACAGACCAAGAGAAGAAAAGCCAATTCTGACTCAGTCTGCTCTTGAAAACAGGCTAGTCTGGTCTCCTAACTCGAGCTGAGAATATAAATGAAAGAGACATGTTCTCCAATGTGTTGAGAGGCAAAGAATTAAGAACATCTGAGTTTCTGTGAGAGAAGAAGTAGCCGTCTAAAAACCCCTTCATTTCATGGGGAGTCACTGCACAAATGTTTTACCATTCAATAAAAGTTCATGGGTGTAGGCTTGTTTCTGATGGTTTTAAATGTGCTGTATGAATGCTATACCTGAAAAGGCTTTTGTAGCCTGATTATTCTGGCTCTTTTTTTCGGGGGTGGGGGTGGGAAGTGGGGATGTATACAGAGACCATTCTATGAGCTGGAGGTAGCCATGTGAGTATTTGTGAAGAAAGGGGCACAAAGGAAGTTCATGAAATAAAGGCAGGGTAGTTATGGCAGAGCAGAGGAAGAGTCTAACACAGAAATAATAATGTGGTGGGGGTGGGGATGCAGTGCCATGTGTGATGAAATGTACTGTACATACAAGGAAAGCGAAGAACAGAAAATTGAAAAGGAGAAAGGTAGTCACTATAGAGAGAAGAAAATAGAAATACACAGGCAGGCATTTGGGGAAGAAAATCTCTCACCCCAAGCCACAATTTTTCAGTTAGAAACACCTGTGACATCCATATGTTCCCTTCATCCTGCTTTGCCCCTCCTGCATGTTCCCATCTCCTCAGACTTGTCCATCCCTGCAACATTTCTTCCTCACCTACCTCCAGCACCCCCACCTCCATTACCCCTACCTCTACCACCCCATTTAAAATGCTTCAGGAGGTTGCGTTTGCTCAGATGGAGGAAGTATTTACCAAATTCTGTGATAGGTTGCAAGTCTTATTTATTTAAATAAGCATTCTCTTTCCATAAGATTTTGTGGGATGTGGGGGGAAACTAAGTAGCTCTTCTCATTAAAACATCTTTTCTTCTGTGTGCACGGAATGTCAAATGACCAGTATTTACTGCTCCAGGAAATAAGGTGCTCAGGCACAGCATTTGGGCATATAAAAAGAAAGGGTTTTTTTGTTTTTTTATTCTAGCAAGCATGGCACTTATATTTTTCTTTCACTAATCCTTGCCTTCTATAAGAAATAAATTTTTTTCCTTTAAAATGTTTTTGCTTTTGGTGCTAATAAGTAGTAGGAGGTTATTTTTTTCTTCCTCTGTTGAGACAAAATAGAACCATTTTTTCAACTTATGATATATACACGAGTATGAGAAAGATAGTCTCTTCTTTTTGGTTATTGGTATAATAAGTCACCAAAGTCTACTAGTCAATAAAGTGGATAGAGTCTGGGACCTGGTCAGAAAGTCCTGAGTTTGAATCCTGCTTCAGATACTTATTAGCTGTATGACCCTGGTAAGGTCATTTAACCTGTGTCAACCTCAGTTTCCTCAACTGAAAAAAAATGTGGATGATAATAGCACCTAACTCACAGGGGTGTTGTGAAAATCAGATGAAACTATATATACTACTATATATCATCATAATGATAACATTAGACCACATTTAAAGGATACTTGGTAGTTTAAAAAGCATTGGCCCCACAACAACCCTGTGAAATAGGTATGTCTATTTGTAAGCCTTATGTTTCAGTGCTGAAAGAGACAAGAGAACGCTTCATAGAAGACATGAGTTTTGGTTCTGGATGTAATAAATGGGTAGATCCAGTTAGATAAAAAGAGGGTGAGGGCATTCCTGAGAGATAGAGAATAGCATCTGTTAGATGGGCCCTGAATTCCTATTTATGGTGATATTAATGGTAAGTGAAAGCAAGGAAATCATAAATGAGATCAATATTTTTCTTGCTCATGGATAAAAAATTTATGGGTCTGAAAATTTGAACCTCTTCTTCAGTTTGTTTTAATATATGCTAATCATATCTCTATATTTTACTTAATCTCCAATTCCATATCTTTATCTCTATCTCATCTCTATCTCTTTCTATCTACATATTTTACCAAATATGCACAAAATACCTTTATAATTGCTTCAATTATTATATATCACAATACTACTTAGTGACTGTTTGTTTTGCCTTTTGGAGGGCAGTTGGGGTTAAGTGACTTGCCCAAGGTCACACAGCTATCAAGTGTGTCAAGTGTCTGAGGCCGAATTTGAACTCAGGTCCTCCTGACTCCAGGGCTGGTGCTCTATTCACTGTACCACCTAGTTGCCCCGGGGACTTTTCTTAATAAATAATAAGTTCATGTGTAGGGAGACCAAGGTTATTCTCTGGATAACCTTGGGTTTACCAGGAGAAAAGGTCTCTATGTTGCTCTGTTCATCCCTATAAGTTTTGGGGTAATGGCTAGGAAAGCCCTTTCATGTCAAGTAGGGAATATGAAAGCCAAAAAAATAGGCAATATACCATTTAAGACAATAGAGAACAGAAAGCCCATTGAGGCCCTACCCTGATGAGAAAGAATCCGCTATAATTATCTACAATAGATTAACCTTGTTAGTGAAATAGATTTTCCCTACTCTCTCACCCAATCTACAAAATAATTTGTTAATATTAGACCTTAGTTACTTTTATTCTATATGTTTTAGTCCCTATTGAGAATTTTCTTCGGTTCTTTACCAGTCTTTCCTACTTGGATTAAAAAGAGTATAAAAAAAATGTGTCTTTAACAGGCAGGCTATTTTGGAAACCAAAAAGCAAATGGAAGAGGGGATTAAAATTTTTATTTAACCATTTCTACCGCAAATGATATAATGTAGGGCACTAAACAATCATTCTCTGTTATAATTGAGCCAGCTTGTTGGTCTGTTGAATTATTTATGAGCCATTTATAGATTTATTTAGGTACTTCAGCAGTCTGTGACCTCTGCCTTCCAGAACTGAACATCCATAGATTTTTTTTCCTGGTGTGCAGAAAAGAGAAGACTTTAGATAAGTAAAAATGCCTTTATAATGCATAAAATGAGGAACTATTTAACATTATCTGGTGAGCATCCTAGAAGAAATAGGAATATGGAAATTTAAAAAGGAAGGCATTGTAAAATATATCTTGAATATATTCTTTTTGGTTTTGTTTTAGATTGAATTAAAGGAATTTAGACTGAATGAAAAGAGTTAGAGTGGGGAATATAAGAAGAGTTAAATCATTTGGTGGTACTTTTATCTTCCCAATAGAAAATTTTAGGATAAGGATGACGAATGAAAACGATTTTAGTAGAAAAAAATCAAATCAAAGAAGGGGAAAATCAACATTGTAGACAAATATTAGAAACTAAATTGTGGAGATAGGATCTTAGTTGAAATCTCTGGAAATCAGGCAGGATAAATACTAGGAAAAAAATAAAAATACCTATGTGTTTGAAAAGAGAAGAAAAAAATGTGAGAAAATAAGTTGATAGAACAAGGTTAGGTGGGAAAAGTTAAGCAATAAAAGGAAGTTGATGAAAATCTCATGGACCCCTTATTGAATACAGGAGGTAGTGGGAAGTAATAACTTTGATTTGGACGGCTTTCCTGTTCTAGGTGTCCTGTAATTCTTTGGGAAGGTGTAGACAGAGAGGTCATGGGAGTCATAATGATGTAAAATGAAATGGGAAACAATAGTAGTGAAGCAATTGCCACTTATAACAGCTGGAAGGTGTGCCCTGAATCTGTCAGCAGGATTTCAATCCTTCTATTCCAGGATAAACAGTGCACCAAGGAGATCAAACCAAACTTATTTTTACTGCAGGCCCTTATCGGGCCCTGGAGAAAGTGACAATCTTTCATACATTATTTTTTTATTGTGATTTTTGGGATTTCATTTCCTTTTACTTATTCAGTTCAAGTCTTGAGGTTGGGGTTTTCAAATCATGACATGGATTTAGAAGCTTTTAATTTTCCTAGGTTCCTACAGTTGTCATTGCCCTTTTATGATTCTTAATTTCAGAATTTTTTATCCGCTTCAGTACAAGAATTTGCTTATAGTGCTATTCCTCTGGTCACTCTTGGATAACATTATTTTATCAAGTAGTCTACACAGTATGGGAGAGTAGAAAGCAGACTGGATTCCAACCCAGAGGACTTTTCTTAGCTCTGCCATTTTCTGAAATGTGGGACCAGTCATTTAATCTCCAGGGCCGTAGTTTCCTTAGCTATTAAATGAAAGGGTTTAACTGGAACTCCAAGGCTCCTTCTAGCACTAAATATATGATTAATCATAGGTGTTGATTTATTGATTTTTTTGGAGATCTGAAAATTAGAGCCTTAGAGCAGAAAGGCAGAGGGAAAGCAGCTGGTTACCATCTTGCAAATATTCAATCCTTAACCTCCCTTCTGCAGCCTAAATAATCTCAATTCCTTTCATCTTTCTTCCATATATTAAATCTCCCTAATCCTCATAATACAGTTATGAAATACATTGGGGAAGGAGGTGTTATCTTTATTTTATGGTGAAAAGCTCTTATTTCAGAAACTTTTGTTAACTGAAATCAGGGCTTGTTCTATTACTGCTGTTGGAGAAAAAGTAGCACTCCATTAAATGTGCTATCTTTCATTGAAGACATTAAGCAGGAATTTTTTCTCTCAATTTCTGGAAGGAATGAAAAATTTTATGTTTCTTGTCCCAGGAGAAGGATATATCTTTGACTATTTGCTTTTTCTCACTATCCAGATATTGCATGAATAAGGATGTGGACTGATCCTCTGATTTCATTGATAATAGAGATCTCTGGAATAAGAAAATTCTTCAGATTGCATATCGGCATCTTCTCTGCAAGGCAGAGTGTAAGGGAGTTGTCTTGGACGTTGAGAATTTGAGTAACCTGCCCATAGTCACACAAACAGTATTTGTCAAAGACAAGACTTAAACCTAGATCTCCAAGACTTCCACACTGCCTCTCACAAATATATGAAGTATATGACTATGGGGGGGGGAATCAGCAAAGGGAAATCCCTACCAAAGCTGATCAAAACTTGCCACTTCATAGATAAGGTGCAGGGAATTGTCCAAGGCATCTAGAGGTTACCGTGATTTGCCCACAATCACACAGCTAGGCTTAGATGCAGAATTTGAATCCAGGTTTTCCCAAATCTAGACTGTCTAGCACTTATCCACTTCACTATGCTGCCTATAGTGCATGATTATGAAGTGTCCAATGGTGGGCCTATTGTCATTTGGAGTTAAGGTGCCAAGCATACTGACTGCTCAACAAAAGACCCTTTGAAGTTTTGGTTTCTCTCCTAACTCTTCAGTTTTCAGGAAGAGTGTAGGTCAGAACCAATATTTTAGGTACCATGGTCAAGTTTTTTAAAATGGGACTGAAACTAGCTTAGAGAAAGGGGTAGGGATCTCCATGGGGTTCTAGTCAAGAATTAGAGTAAAGGCACATTGGGATCTTCATGGAGAATGGTTGTCTCTCCTTTCCTTTCCCATCATATTCTAAATGTGAAATGCTTAGTACTTGGTCAGGCATCGAAGATTCCAGGGTCATTCACTGCATCCTGGGCTATGACTAGTTATCTTGATTTTTGTCCTGCCACTGGGCATCAATGACTCTGATAGAAGCTATAGAAATGCTAGCTATTGTTGTTTACTTTAATAGAATAGACACTCCTAAATGGGCAAGGGCTCTTTGATTTTTGTGTTTGTATCCTCAGTCCCTGATACATAACATGATTTTGAGTACCTAGTTGCTTTCCTTGGGATAAATCCCAATTAGCTAGCTTTTATATAACACCTACTATGTTCCTGCTAAGGGCTTTACAGATCTCATTTGATCTTCACAGGAATCCTGGGAGGTAGATAAGTAGATAGATAAGTCAGCTTATCTCTCTCACTCTTTATGTGCCTCCTCAGTAGAGAATGGTAACATATTTTTGTGTTTAGAGTTGAGGAAACTGAGGCAAACAGAAGTTAAGCAACTATCCCAAGGTCACACAGCTAGTAGCAGCTGGATTTGAACTCTTGGGATTTTCCTGACGCCATGTCCAATGCTCTCTCCAATGTGCTATCAGCTTCTTCTGACACCTTGTTAATTCCCTTCATGAAATGTGATGCCCAGTATTGTACAGTGTTCTTGATATGTCATGACCAAGGCAGAGTAGAGAGGGATTATTGCTTCCCTCCTTCTGGAAACTCTGCTTCCAATACTCATAGAACAATAGCCCCTAGGTCAGAAACCTGATGTGTTCGAGCTGGTAGGTTTTCCCTTCCAGCAGTTTTGATTACCAAGTATCAAGGTGGCAGTACAGGATCTTTGTACAGACTTAATGTAGAAAATTTAATTGCTGGTAGATTACTTTGATCTGTTCTGAGTAGTGGGGTAAAGAGTGGGTGCATATATATATTACATATATATAATAGAAAGCAATAATAATAAACAGGGATGGGCACTATGATTTCATTTGGGGTGGGTAATTTCCTAATGAGAAAACTCTTACTGATGCAGGGTGTACCTTCTCTGGAATTGATAGTGTTTAAGAGTTACTTAGAATTCTTCAAGGTTAAATACTCACCCAAGGTCACACAGCCAGAATGTGTCAAAGGTAGAACTTGACTCCAAGTCTTCCAGGCTTTGGGGGAAACTGTCATTCCACTATACCAGGATGCTTCTTTATTAAATGTTCATGTATTATAATTATTGCCATTCAAAGTGAGAGGTGTTATTAAGGAAGTATAGCTCACCTTTAGTTTAATGACATGCCATACAATGTCTCAGATGACCTCAGATGCCAAAGTCTTTGATATTGACTTCTCCACCATTCCACTTTACCATTTGTCATCCAACCACTAAGATTCCTTCCACTGAAATGAGAGTAACTACTTTGGCTATGATCTGCCTCCAGATAGACTCTCTAGCCTTTTTAGGGCAATTAACATTTTTCGAATAACTTTCTTAGTAGTTCTAGCAACCTTCGAAGCCATCTTGAACACTGATTTATATAGGCTTATCTCTCTCACTCTTTATGTGCCTCCTCAGTAGAGAATGGTAACATATTTTTGTGTTTAGAGAGTGATATTAGTTCCTTTTAGTGCAAGTGGATGAGTTTAGGAAGGGAATAGACCTTTTATGTACTGATTAATGTGACAGATGATAATAGGTTTACCTCGACCCCACTCCTCCTTTGTCATATGCTGTGTTTGGGAATTCAGACTGCCCAGTGTACATGAACCCTCTGGAAGGAATAGGTGCCTATCAGGATTCTTTCTGCTCAGTTAAAAATCATAATAGTTAATATATACTTAGCACCTTAAGATTTTCAATGCTTGTATGTGCATACATATGTATGTATATATTTATAATTGCTGTTGATAGAACAACGCCGTAGGGTAGGTGCTATTATTGTCCCCACTATAAAGATGAGGAAACTGAGGCTTAGAGGTTGAATAACTGGTTCCAGGTCACACAGCAAGTAAATGTCTGATTCAAATGAAGGTCTTCCTCATCCCATTTCCAGGACTGTCCACTCTGCTACCTCTACTACTTGGAAGCACAAGCTTCTTTGAATACTTAACTCAGGCATCATCTTCCACAGGAATCCTTTCATGATTCCTTCATCTATCAGGATTCTCTTACCTGTGAAATTATTTTGTCTATATTTTCCATTCACTTGTTGTTACCATTTAGTAAATCTAGAAAATACATACTACATGCATTTTGTCATTTACCACCATAATAGTAGCTACTACGTACCCAGTAGTAAATATACTTCTTGTGAGGGCAGGGACTATTTTGGTTTTGTCTTCACAACCCTAACATTTATCCTAGGGCCTGGTATTGAATATTTGTTGCTTTGAAAGGGATAGAGGTTGCAATGTGTGAATGGTTAATGAAAAAAAAAAGATCTTTAAATGGATTTTGCTCTGAAGAAAGCATGTGGGAATGGAAATATAGCTCGCCTGACAGTCTACTCAAAGAACTTTTATTAAAGTCTTTTTTAAAAAAGTGTTTTATTAGCATGATGGTAAGAGGTGTCCTGACCTGGTGGATAGAGAACTACTTTAGAAGTCAGCAAGACTTGGGTTCACATCCTTACTCTGACATATACTGGCTATGTGGCCCTGGGCAGGTTACTTAACCTCTCTGTGCCCTAACAACTCTCTAAATTACAGACCAGTTGAAAATCTATCGATAGAAGGAGGGTCCTAGCAATATATAAATGTACAAATATAGGTGGTGCAGTAGATAGTATGGCAGGTGTGGAGTGAGGAAGACTCATCTTCCTGAGTTCAAATCTGGCCTCAGACAGTAACTGTATTTTTTTTTTCTAAGCAATTGGGGTTAAGTAACTTGCTCAAAGTTACACGGCCAGGTGTTTCTGGGTGGGTGCTAAGTGTTTGAGCCTGGATTCAATCCCAGGTCATCCCGACTCTGGGGCTGGTGCTATTACTCACTGTGCTACCTGGCCGCCCCTCAGACACTAACTGTAGCCCTGGGCAAGTCACTTATCCTGTTTGCCTCAGTTTCCTCATCTTTAAAGTGAACTAGAGATGGCAAACTACTCCAGTATCTTTGCCAAGAAAACCCCAAAAGGGGTTATGAAGAGTTGGGCATGACTGAACATGACTGAAATAACTGAATGACAACATATGTGTATGTATATCTACACACACACACCTGTGATTTTAAGGATTAGAAAGATTAATCGGAAGCATTGATTGTAACACCAGCCAAGGCCCTAGTTCAGCAGCAACAGTTTTAGCAACTTAATTTTCTTGCTGTGTAATTGAATATATCCCAAGCACATATACAACTGTTCGAAACATATTTATCTGCAATGAAGACTATTTATAACTGCAACTCCAGGGCAAGGTTTTCGGGATCTAATTACTCCCAGGGGAAACGGATGCATTCAACAGTATCTCAAAGCTTTATGAGGCCTCCAAAATTAATTACCATACAATAACTGCATTACCTGCCGAGCCTAATTGTTTAATTGTTGTTTTGCGAAGTCTATTGACTGCAGTAATATATGTTAACATCAGACTAAGACACCTTCCCAGTTTGGAGGCTGCTTTCTGGTAGGTAGCGGCTTTTGTACATGATATGAGAGATGCTACAGTCCTGCATGGAGATAATTGTATGCTTTATCTTTTCAAAATGCGATTCTAAATGTATGCATGTTTCGCTCACAAGAAGCAGATTTCAGAAGGTGACATGACAGATTCGGCAGAGAGCCCAGTTTGGTGATTAACTCCCCCTATTGTATGTTAGGATTGCATTTTAACTAAGATTTAATGGCCCTTCCTAGAGTTGGGTGGTGATAGCCGGTGGTGATAGCTAGGAGCCAGGTCACCCAGTAACTTAGAATTGTAGAATAATAGAATGTTACAGCTGAAAGGGACCTTTGAGGTCATCTGTTCAACAGTGACTGAGGCCAGGAGAAGGTACATGAGTTTTTCTGACTTTTCCCCTCATGAGAGGCAATGAGGTGCAGTGGAGAGTGTGGGATTTGGGTGTCAGGGCAGACCTGGGGTCGAATATTGCTTCTAGCTTTTAATAGCATGACCATGAGCAGCCAAGAAAAACTGTCTGTACTTCTGTTTCCTCACATATAAAATTGGGATAGTAGTACCTACATAACAAGATTCAATATCCTATGATCCCATTATTATATTTTTAGAGTTGAGAAAGGACCTTATAGATCAACTTCTCTATTTTTCCCCCACCTTATTTTTCAGGTGAGAAAACAGGCCCAAAGAGGTAAAAAACAAAGCAAAACAAAACAACTTATCCTAAATCACACAGGTAGTAACCAGGGCAGTCAGGATTTGAACCCAGGTCCTTCAACTCCAATCCTGCACTCACTGTTAAGACTCTTTCTGCTGTAACAATTTGAATAGGATATCCAATGAAATAGTATATAAAGCACTTAGTAAAACTTAAAGCATATTACATCAATTCTCTTATTAAATACACAAGCCTATTGACATTGACTAGTTTTGTCTATATATGTGATCTCTGCCAAAGTTTTCCTCCTTTGGATAAGAAAACCAAAAATCAATAAAAGAGGAAAGCTGTCATCCTGTAATTTCTGTATTTGAGTTTTATTTGGAATAAGACAGTGCAGTACAGAGATGCCAGGGTCATGGACAAATAGACCAGTTAGATAATCACTGGTATGAGCAAGAAAACACTGTATCAGAGAGAGAGAGAGAGGGAGAGGAAGAGGGAGAGGGAGAGGGAGAGAGAGGGAGAGAGAGGGAGAGAGGAGAGAGAGGAACAATGACAGAAAGACAAAGACAGAGACAGAGAGACAGAGATTGGATAAGTTTTTGGAGAGACTGACAGAGGTGATGATGCAATTCCCCACCTGGAAGAGTTTGGTGAGCCTGCCTCCAAAAGGTCTGATGGCAAAGGAAATGCCTTTGAGTGATCGAGAGCATATGCAGACATTCTAACTGGTTCTGGTCTGCTAACCATGTGGTAGAGAAGAGCCTACTTTGGATATGGAACCAGAACTAGGATACATTCAAAAGTTACTAATCAGCCCAGGCCTGACCCCTTAGTCTTATTCCTTCCTTTCTTTTGCAGTTTTCAGGGAGACTGCTTTAAGGCTCTCTCCATCTAAAGCCAACACATGGCTTGTGAATATGGGCCTTGGTTTTTGACCTCAGCATTTGTCTTTTCCTGTTTTAACTGAAGGAGATTGGATGTAGCTACGACCTTGTGATCTTTAAAAGGTAGGTGAGGGAGCAGCTAGGTGGCACAAGGGAGAGAGCATTGGTCCTTGATTCAGGAAGACTTGAGTTCAAATCCAGCCTCAGACTGTGTGACCCTGGGCAAGTCACTTAAACCCATTGCCTCCAAAAATGGGAAAAAAAGAAAGGTGGGTGAAGTGAGCGACAGGAGGCCTGAGGGTGGAGTTTATGCTGGGTTTAGAAGCCAGCCACTTCAGCACTGATGTAATGAGAAACAATCTTTGGGACTTGGTTCAGAGGTTGCTAAGATACAGACCCATCCAATATCTGTGTTGTATTTGGAAGTGAATTTAGCAGGTAGAATGTAAAAAAACTAAATTAAGTCTGAGCCCACTCTCAGGTGGGAGAGAGGAGAGTGTAGCCCCAAGAGTGTGAGGGAAAAAATTTTATATGTCTCTTCTTGCTATATTTATTAAGTAAATATCCATTTGTGAAAGCTAATTGATGTTATTTGCTTAAATAGAACTGAACTGTTAATCACCTGTGGTTAACAGTGGGGAAATACACAAGGAGAGGAACTTGAACTGATACCATCAGAGAAACACACCTCTAACCTCTCAAGGTTCCAAGGTAATCCTGAAAGGGGTGATGTCCCCTTCTTTGATCCAAAAGAGTGAAACCAAAGTACTGTCATCTCTTGCCATTAGTGAGTTTTACATTTGTGAAACTTGGCTATCAATAATTAAATGGGAACTTTTGAAGATTTGCAGCATACTGTGGAAAATTGCAGAACAATGCATGTATGTAAAGAAAATAAAAAATTAATTTCATAAATGCATATATACTGTATATTATTAATCTCTTTTATCATTTATT
Organism: Petaurus breviceps papuanus; assembly: GCF_028583685.1. NCBI lineage: Eukaryota > Metazoa > Chordata > Mammalia > Diprotodontia > Petauridae > Petaurus > Petaurus breviceps. The sequence goes on from NW_027187372.1 coordinate 22,353,939, forward strand.
ACCATAAGCATACAAACACATAAATTTATTATAAATGGCTAAATTTTGTTAAAAGTTTGAGTGTACTAAACGATGGGCTATACACTTTCATAGGAATACCTCCTCTTTGTCTCTCTGCTATCTAAACTAAGTAACATGAGTTTCTCCCTCAGTTATCTTGTATTGTTTTGGGGCAGCTAGGTGGTGCAGTGAATAGAGTGCAGGCCCTGGAATCAGGAAGACCTGAGTTCAAATCCAGCCTCAGACACTTGACACTTAACTTGCTGTGTAACCTTGGGCAAGTCACTTAACCCCAATTGCCCTACCTTCCCCATCTAAAAAATAAAAGATCTTGTACTTTTTGTAGGAAAAGGAAATCAGAGAGGTCTTTGCTGCAGCTACACTGGGGTCTGTGAAATCTCTGCATAATATGGGAGACACTAATCTCTCTCCCATAGAAACTGCAGCTTTTTATGGGTACAATGTGTTGTATTACTTGTTTTTTTGTGTGTCAAAATAAATATAATCAGAATTATTAAAAATAAAGGTTTGGGGTGGTGCATAGAGTTATTGGTGGTTTTTTCACATTTGGGGAGAGGCCCTGTGGCTCTAACCCCTGAGAAGGTTGAGGGACAGTTGTAATCACTACAATAAGAAGTTAAGATCTATAGTTTTGAGCATAGATTTTTAAAGTTTGTTTGAAAATCCTTTCTTTCAAGTTTTGGTATCTATTAAGAATGACTCATTTATTTAATCTTTTTTTTTTTTTGGAGGGGGGAAGGCAGGTCAGTGCACAGCTAGTAAGTGTCAAGTCTGAGGCTAGATTTGAACTCAGGTCCTCCTGACTTCAGGGCCCATGCTCTATTCACTGTGCCACCTAGCTGCCCCTATGTAATCTCTTTAAAGTTTGCAAAGCATTTTATTTACAACTACCCTGTGAGATAAATAGCAGTTAGTCCAAAAAAAAAATTATTTAATACTTACTATGTTCCAGACACTTTATTCGATATTGGGGTTACAAAGAGAAGCAAAAGACAGTACTTGACCTCAAGAAGCCCACAATCTAATGGGAGATAGAACATCAGTCTCCCTATTTGACAAAGAAACTGAGACCCAGAGATGTTAAGTGATTTGACTGACTAGTGAGAGCCAAGATTCAAAAATCTTCTGGTGTCATGACTATACAACACAAAGCTGCCAGATAACACTACCTTCTGAAAAGTCTCTCTTCCATCAGTCTGCCCTAGTTTCTGAAATTCTCACTATTTCACTCCTTTCAGTTAAAGCATTATGCAGAGAAATATTTTATCTGGGGACATATGAACATCTACAAATCAGTTTTTCAAGTGAGTTCCTACTTGAATAGAGACCAGGACTTTGAAGGAAGGAGACAGGTAAGTTTTGAAGGAAGGATGCAGAGAAGGGTTTGTCCATGCAGGTAGAATGATGAAGTGAGTGGAGCAGGGAAATTATGGGGAAGCCTGAGGGTAGCTGAGGAAAGGGAAACATATGTATATATACATATGAGAGAGTGGCATCAAATACAGGAGTAGAACCATAATGACAAAAAACTGCCCACTTCCTGTCAATCAACAAACATTTATTAGGCACACAGTGTGTGCCAGGTCATAAAACAGTTCCTACCTTTAAGGCGCTTACATTCTTTCAGATATATCTTACCACTTTTGCAGTTACCCAGATAAACAATCTTGGCATCATTGTGAACTCTTCATTTACCCTCACCCCATGAATCCAATCTATTACTCAGTCTTATAAAGCAGATAGTACAAAAATATCATTATCTACTTTGCATGGATGAGCTGGTAATTCAATAAACAACTGTAGAGTGCCTACTATGTGTGAGGCACTGTGTTAAGTGCTGAGGATTTGGAGAAAGGTAAAAAATAGTCCCTCCTTTCAAGGAGCTCACAATATAAAGGAGAGACAACATGCAAACAACTACATATAAACAAGCTAAGTGTAAGATAATGTTGAAATAATCAACATCTTTTTCTAGTCTAGATTATGCAAAGGGAAATCTCGTCTAGATTACGAATAGGGAAATCTCTGGTTTTGGGAACTCTCTTGATTAAGTGAAATAATAATTGTAAAGCATGTAGCACAGTGTCTAGAAGGACTTTGTAAGTATAATTGTGTTGTTTTTGCTGTTGTCTTCCTCCTTCTCCATTACTTGATCTTGGATATATCATCAATATGGCTAGGTTTGGATGAGTGGAAACAATGAATACCTTGAAGTGGACATTTGTATTTAAATTCATGCTATTTGCAACTGTATGTAAAACATAGTTAATGACTCCATTGCAAATGGAAATTTATAGTACAGATTCAAATAATGCATGGAATTTATTATTTGTACTCATCAGAACCTGACTGTATATGTGAGAGACAGAACTTGAACTCAGATCTTCCTTATGGTGTCTGATTTTTTTATCCACCCCACTGCACTACCCTCTCCACACATACTTTAACAGCCTGTTAATTGTATTTCATAACATACTTAGCAGTATGTTGATTGCATTTTGACACGTATGCCTGGTCTAAAATCAAAGAACTATACGTGTTGAGTCCCTGTTCATTTTTGAAATAATCATGAATTTTCGTCTACAGATATGAATCAATTCCTCAGTGCTATTTTTGTCAAGGATCCTTTCCTCGTTTGTTTCCACAGATGTGTTTTGGAAACATTTTGAGTGCTGCATGTTTCAGATTTTTAAAATTCTCATGAGCTGTTTTTTCTCTTGATCCTCTATAAAAAAAAGTCAAGTTAAAAATATTTTTGTAAAGTAGATTTGCTTTTCTAAGGTAAACAAATCCTCTTGGAAAAGCCATTTTTTTGGGGAGGAACATGCTTGGGTTTTTTTTTTTTTATTCTAGTCAAAGTATAAAGCCAAATATATAATTTTCAGAGAAAGGAGTTTTTCAGGGAGAGCAGTGCCTGGGTAATGTTTTGAAGCCTTGGGGTTTACATTGGATAGAAAATGCATGAGAACCAAACTACCTGATGAAGCTTGTCAGCGCTTTTAATTCTACATCTGTTGTTGATCACACTATGGGACTTGTTAATATGTTTATGATCATGTCACCACAATAGAAAACACAATGTTAAATTGTCGTGTCTAGTCAAGTAGGGCACCAGGTCTTTCATGTATATTTCATGACAAACAATTCTACTGAAGGATTTCAGGAGGGTCCTTCACATAAGGCCTCCGTGTTTGATTTCGTTTTTCTTTGTGCCTCCAGCATAAGCATCTAGGAGATCTCAAGACATTTTAAGTTAAGATGTGGAATAGTAATTACCTGTTAACAGAACAGCCATTTTGTGTGAACGCTAGTTAGGTTTTAAGGGTTGTCATCTCTCATCTGGTCAGTGAGGGAACAAGGAGAGCAGATTTTCCCAAAGAGAAATATGCCAGAGTCTAGTTACCTGCTAACTACCTTGAGCTGTTAATATTGAGAAAATACCTGAGCCTGTACTATTGCACAGAAATTAGAGTTAGCTATCAACACTTAGGGCAAATGTTTCCAAAGCAATCAGTGAAAATGGATTTTCTAATCTCTAAACTCCTTAGCTTTTCACAGTTTGTCATTGAATGGATTAAAAACTTTAATGTAGAATTTCCACCCAAGTAGAAATGCCAAGGCAGAGAATGTCATAGGAGAAAACTTTTTAGTTTTAGAATGCTGTTTTGAAGACGTTTCTCATATTTTTTGTCAAGTGTTCTTGCATTAAAATGATCTAAAAAACAACGCAAGGGAATACCCTTTGTTGTTGTTTTTATGGGACACTTTGTTGTGGAAGTCTGGGCAGAGAGTTAGCAGCTCATTAATTGTGCAGGAAGGTCTGGTCCTTCTGTGGCAAGTAAAGCTCTTTGCTCTCACCTCCTGAAGACTCTTCTTAGAGATAAGTTACATCCCTCACATTCACAAACCCTCTCCTTCCACTTAAGGTATCTTTCACAAGATTGGCAAGATTGTCTCTGGAGAATGATGCTGCTGCTCTCCTTTGGACAGAAGAATCCCTCTTTCCATGGTTCTTTGGGCTGATTCCATGATGGGCTAGTGTGTTGTCTACTGCCATTGTGCGGGTAATATTAATTAGTTGTATCTTCAGGATACTTCAGAGTATAGGAAGATGAGGCTCAGGAATGATTAACCTGAATGGGCTGCCTCTTCAGACTAGCAATGAACTCAGGGCTTACAGATTTCTATCTGATCCTGAATATATTTCATTAGTTGCTAAATCTAGTGGAGTCTTCTAGAACCTCAACCTTCCTGACCTCTCCGAAATATTTGAGTCTATTGACCCTTTTCTCATTCTGAATACTCTCTGACTCCTCTGAGTTTTTATGACTGTTGTCCATTGGTTCTCCTTTTATCTGCCTGACCAATCCTTCTCAGGCTTTTTTAGTGGGTCTTCATATCTTATCTACTAATTGTGAGTCCCCTGGGCTCTCTTCTTATCTCATATTCTTTAGCTAGAGGTATATGGGATGTTCAGGAGAGTAAGGGGGGGTGTGTGTGATAGAAGGGAGGGCAGACTTGGGGAAGGGGTAATCAGAATGCATACCATCTTGGGGTGGGGGATAAGAGAAATATGGGGAGAAAATTTGCAACTCAAAATCTTGTGGAAATGAATGTTGAAAACTAAAAATAAATAAATAAATTAGAAAAAAGAAATTGAAGGACAAAAAAGTTTGTGAGGATTGGTTTTGATAGACTTGGCCCTCCTCAGCAATGCAAGGACCTTAAACAATTCCAGGGAACACATGATGTAAAATGCCAGTGACATCCACAGAAAGAACTACGGAGTCAGAATGCAGAGTGAAAAAGACTATTTTTTTAATGCTTTGTTTTATCTTTTTTCCTTTCTCATGGTTTTTCCTGTTATAATTCTTCTATGCAACATGACTAATGTGAAAATGTGTTTAATAGGAATATATGTGTAGAGTCCATATCAGATTGCAAGCCGTCTTGGGGAAGGAGGGGAGAGGGAGGAGAATTAAAAACTTGTGGAAGTGATTGTTAAAAACTAAAGATAAATAATTTAATTTAAAAAAATGAAGGACAAAGAGCAGCAATTCTTTAGCTTGGTGATCTCATCATCTTCCCTGGATTTGATGGTCATCTCTATGCAGATGATTCCCAGCTCTATTTATCTAGCTCTAGTCACTCTCCTAAGCTCCAGTCTCAAAGAACCAAATGCCCATTGAAACATTTCAAATTATGTTTCATAGGCATAACTCAACTTGTCTAAAACAAATATCTTTCCTCCAAATACTCTCCCCTCTTCTGAATTCCCTAATAATGTCAAGGACAACAAGCATACTTCCAGCCACTGAAGTTTGTAAACTTGTCATCATCATTGATTCCTTTCTCTGGCTCCTCTTATCTAATCAGCTGCCAAATCTCATCATTTCTTTCTGTAGGACATCTCTCACACAGGCCTTCCTCTCTCTGCTCACACAGCTACTACTCTAGTTCAGGATTTCATAACCTCTTGTCTGGACTATTATAAGAGTTTCCTAACCACCTTCCCTCCTCAACTCTCTCTTCTCAAGCCTCTCCACTCCAGTCCATTTGCTACCAGTTGCTGAAGTTATTTTCCTAAAATGCTTATCTGATGATGTTACTCCCCTACTCAATAAGCTTATTATTTCTAGAATTGGATACAAAGTCCTTTGTTTGGCACTTGAAGGTCTTTACAACGCTAGAATTTTCCTACCTTTCCAGTCTTTTAAAATTCTGCTCTTCTGCATATACTCTGAAGTCCAGCAGTACTGGCCTACTTTACCATTGTTCAATCACGTCTAATTCTTTGTGGCCCCATCTGGGATTTTCTTAGCAAAGATTCTGGAGTGGTTTGCCATTTCCTTCTCCAGCTCATTTGATAGATGAGGACACTGAGGCAAACAGGGTTAAGTGATTTGCCCAGAGTCACACAGCTAGTAAGTTTCTGAGGCTGGATTTGAATTCACAAAGATGAGTTTTCCTGATTCTCAGCCCAGTGCTCTATCCCCTGCACCACCACTCTGCTATTCCTCAAAAACACCACTCTAATCTCTATTCCTTATGCAACAATCTTCATACCTGGAATAGTCTTCCTCTCAGAACCCCTGGGTTTCTTTAAGACGCAGCTCAAGCTCCGCCTATTCTGCGAGGTCTTTCCGAATGCCTCTAGCTGCTAGTGCCACATCTTTGAGATTACTTTCTATCTGCTATAAAATTATCTTTTATATTGCGATTTACATGTACAGTGTTCCCCATTAGAATGTAACCTGTGAACTTGATCTCCCACTAGGCCAGCCATTCTGTATTCCTTTCTCTGCTTTGCTTCTCATTCTACGCCCTGTGCTCTCTGGGTATCCCACCCTCTGCCTCTTCCACTCTCCAACTTCTTTTAATGTGTTGTCTTCCTTGATTAGATTGTAAGCTCTTTGAGGGCTGGTACTGTTTTTTGCACTTAGCACAGTGCCTAACACATAGCGCATAAAAAATGCTTGATGGCTTGACTGAGCACAGGCTATCCTCCTTTCCTGGAATGTTATTTCCTCTACATCCATGCCTTTTAGCATCAGGTCTTTCTTTAAGGTTCACCTCACGTACCACATCATCTCTCTATTAAGACTTTCTTCATCTCACTACCATGTTTCCCTGATAATAAGACCTATCCCAAAAATAAGCCCTCCCCTTACTGTGTAAGATTCCTCTAAAATAAGCCCTCCCCCAAAAATAAGCCCTATTGAGATTGCTACCGTAGTGAAGGTGATCCCCTGCACTACACGCTACATTACGGTACCCTCTGTATGCACCGTCCCCCCCTCCCCCATGAAAAACACGCCGTGCTCTGAGCTGCATCCAATCAGAGCTGCAGCAGTGAGCGCGTCATCCTGTTCTTCCCCAGTGATTTGCTTATTGAATAAAGGTACATTTTTTTGTTCACATTTACCTGTTTATTAAAATTGCTGTCAATGTTCATTAAAATAAGCCCTCCCCTGAAAATAAGCCCTCTGGTGTTTTTCTGTCCAAAAAATTAATAAGACAGTGTCTTATTATCGGGGAAACACGGTAGTTGCACTCTCCCTCCCTCCTCTTTTTTTCAGTGTCTGTCTCCCTTTCTCTCTCTAATTCATCTTCTTTTGAACTTTTTGGTGTACATGTTGAGTTTCTGTCTCCCCAAATAAAATGTAAGTTCCTTTAAGGGAAGGACTATTTTTGGTTTTGTATTCTCCTCAACACACTTCCACATGCACATCTAGCCCAATGCCTTTTTCATATGCAAGGAAGCAAAACCAGAAAGGATTTAATCAGCTGGGAAACTACCAATATTAGAAATACCTCAATCAACCAAAATGGCAGCCTCTCTGAGGCTTAGCAGATAAGGACTAGAAAGTGACCTGAGGCATAGAGAGTTAATTTTCCTAGGGCTCTAGAGTGTCAGAAAGGGGATCTGAACTCAGCTCTTCCACATGACACACCCTATTCTATCCATGATGTATGCTGACACTATAATGTGTATTGTATTTCACTTAGGGCCTTTTGATCTGAAGGCCATGGATCACAAATGACCTAGAAAAGATTCTATCTGGCATCTCTTAGCCATCCTTCAGCTGTAGGATTTGAGCTCACATAATTCTTTTTACTGGGTCTCTTTTATTTTAACCTCTCCATAAAGCTTAGGTCACCTGTAGTGGATGGTCAGAGGGGAAAGCTGTCGGTGACTTCTTTTACTTGGTACTTTCTCATAGGACCATGGGATCATACAGCAAGAGCTGAAGGGACCTTAAAGGCCATTTTATCTAGTCCAATCTATCCCTTTACAGATGAGGAAAGTGAGGCCTAGGGAAATCAATAGACTTGCCCAAGGTCACAGAAATCATAAAAGTCAGAAATAGGATTTGAACCAGGTCTTGTGAATCCAGGCAATGTAAGAAAGAACCAGTGCTCTTTCCATAGGCCTACTCTCCTGGGTGGGCTGCCTCTACCATTGCACTGGCAACAAGTTACTGCTCTTACAGCAGCTGGAAGAAACTGAGCAGTGGGAAGAGTCACATCTGGACCAGGTTTTGAAGCAGCTGCATGTTTTCTCTCTATGAATACTCTTTTGAATAGAATCTTTTACTCCTCCTTTCTTTACTAATGATAGCTAGTAATTATATAGTGCTTTAATATCTGTAAAGTCCCTTACAAATAATGTCCTGTTTGATCCTAGGTAGGTGCTATTATTACCTCCATTTTATAGGTGAGGAAGCCGAGGCAGACAGAGGTTAAATGACTTGCCCAGGATCACATAGCTAGAGCTGTCCAACAGCAGCATGAATAGCTTTGGGGTTGATATTTGTTAGAGCTCTTCAGGGGAGAGCTGGTTGTTAAGAGGACTCTTGTTTAGGTGGCCTCAGAGGCCTCTGCCACCTTGTAGATTCTGCTGTTTTTTTCTTTCTTTTTCTTTTTTTGCTTTTTGGAGGGCAATTGGGATTAAGTGACTTGCCCAGGGTCACACGGCTAGTTTTTTGTTAAGTGTCTGAGGCCAGATCCAAACCCAGGTCCTCCTGACTCCAGGGCTGGTGCTCTATTCACTGCACCACCTAGCTGCCCCAGATTCTGCTGTTCTTTAGTTCTAACCCCAGCTTTTGAATTGGCTGTTGGGGTCATCTTGGGGTGTCACCTTTTATCACCGGACCTTAGCTTCCTCATCTCACAAAATGAGAGACTGGACTGGATGATCTCAAAGGTTACCTTCTAGCTCTAGACTAGATGTGCTCCTTGCTCTTCCCTATCTGCTTAGTTCTTGGCTAGTTGCTTCATTCTGTTTAGTCTCCATGTGTATCTCTTAACATCCTGCCTGTCTGTGGATTTTTCCTAGACACCCAGCTCCAGGGCTTTTTTTTTAGTTCTCCTTATCCCGTAGTCCATCCATGCCTCTCTACTTGGCCACAACCTACTCTGGTTCTTACACTCATAGTATTCTCCAGGGTTGATCAATGCTTTGCTCTCCGAAGCAAAGAAAAAGAATCTCCCATCTAACAAATGCCACTTGTGCAGAGAAGTTATTGTGGCCAGAGTGTTGGACTTATAGTCAGGAAGATCTTTCTTACAATCCTACCTCAGACATTTACTAACTTAAAATGCATATAATTTAACCTTTCACATACTCAGCTTCTTCATTTGTCTAATGGGGGATAATAATAGTATCTGCCTTACAGGGTTGTGACAGGAGAGCTAGATGGCACAGCAGATAGAGTGCCAGGCCTAGGGTCAGGAAGACTCATCTTCCTCAGTTCAAATCCGGACTTACTAGCTTGTGACCCTGGGCAAGTCACTTAACCCAGTTTGCTTCAGTTTCTTCATCTGCAAAATGAGTGGGAGAAGGAAATGGCAAACCACTCCAGTATCTTTGCCAAGAAAACCCCAAGTGGTCGCATGAAGAGTCAGACATGATTGAAAACATCTGATCAGCACTATACAGGGTCATGGCAGGATGAAATAAGATGACATACATAAAGCCCTTGCAAACTAAAGGGCTATGTAAATGCTAGCTATTACAGGTGTTGATACTTGATTCCCACAGGTCTCAAAGACAGAGAGCAGCAAAATGAGCTCTAATGGGGAAAAGGCAATAGATGTGCTAACGTGAAAAATAATACAGAAGGCAGAGATTTTATTTAAGTGGAGGAAGATTCCTGAATGCAAGACACATTGTTTGACAAGAGGTTGCCACACAATGCCTTAGGGAAAAATAGTTTTTAAAAGATGCATGTTTTTGGGTCTGCATTCAAAATAGCTTTGGTTCAGGGAATAATATGGCTTCAGCCTTCCTTCCACTTTTCTTACTAATTCTGTTAGGATTATGTTCCCTTTACCATGTCTTGTCTAAGGAGTAAAGGAAAAGATGTGCTTGGAGAAAGGTACCCCAAAGTGAGAAGAGAACTTCATGAAGCTTCTTGCTTTTGCTTTCATGCTCACTTTTGTTTTTTTTTCCTGTATCCATTCTTCTTTTTCTCTTCTTTATTCTTTTTCTCCCTCATTTGCCTCTCACTATTTATTTGTTGCACATAGATATGTGAGCAAACCACTTTTTAAGGGCTGAATCTTTCCTTCACTCTCGAGAGTCAAGCAGCGCTTTACTAGGAGTGTGAAACCACTCTTTAGGTAATTAATTTCATTTATTTTTAGATTTCCCTAGCACCTTTCAGCCAGAGAGCATTGTTTTAGTCTGAGCATTTCCACATTCTTGGTAAACAACCCAGAGTCCTCTCCTTTGTGGGGCTGGCTTGAAAAGTGAATTATTCCCAAATAGGTCTCATTAAGACAACAAAATCAGCTCATATCCCCAGAGCTTCTCTCTGTGTACCATCTTGCCGAGAGCCCATCTGTTTTTTGACTGTTGGTATAACAGTTACAATGGTCTTTTAAAATAATAAATAGCAACAAGCCAATTTAGCAGACACACGTTAGGACAATTTGTTTTTCTAAAAAGTTCACTTGTCAGATTTGATGGGGTTTGACTAAGAAAAATGTTAGAGGAAGCTGGGGCTGTTAAATATGAATGTTTACCTTTATAATTAATATCTGTAAAAGCGAAGCATAAAGCCATCATAAACAGATGATTTAAAATAGGCTCTGGATTCTTAAGTGTTCAGTTTACGTGAAATGCCTCAGCACTGAAATTTATAGTCAGTCAAATAATAATACTGAGCACACTGGGGCTCCTGGCACTGTGTTGGCTGCAAAGAATAATGCGTGGGGCTTAACCCTCTTTCTTTGACCTTCTCCCATAAAGCACAAGTTTGACTAAGCAGTGAGGAGTGCCTCCTACCATTTGTCAGGCACACTCAGTATTCAATGTAAACACATCTCCCCATTTATTTTGATAAGTGTGGCCATCACCAAGACAGAGTAGCTTGCTTTGGATATGGGCATCTAAATGAAAACATACCCTACTGGGTGTTTTCAAAATTGTCATATCAGGCAGCATGAGTTTAAATCAGTCAGTCAGAAAAACTGAGCACCTGCTTTGTGTAAGACAGTGTGCTAGGCACCTTGGATGAGTGGGCAGGGAATATAAAATCATAATAATGTTGACATTTCTCTGGGAACAGAATTTTAATAGCTAGCTTTGTCTATAATATAATATAATAATAGTAACTTCATATAATATCATTCAGGATAATGTAATATAGTGAAGAGGGATGGATGAAACATATGTAGCTATATCTCATCTATAGAGATTATATATGCATATGTGAATATATATATGTATACTTGTATATGTGTGTATTCCATTCCCCTTCACTCTGTCTGAATTTTAAAAATACCCTGTCTACAATAGCTCAAGCCGGAACCACCAATGCAATCACCTGGTGTTACCCTTACTATCCTAACTAAGTAAGGCATAGTAGAAGTTTCCTGGGTCAGTTTCCAGGTCCTGGCTCATCTGTTTTTCCCTCCCCAGCACCATGCTTTTTACACTTCCTTACCACTGACCTGCAGCCTTATCTATCTTATCCACAGTGCTTAGTCTTTTAGAGATAGGTATGGCTTACTCATTTTGGTTACTAAGGGTCCACAGGATCACAGAATGTCAGTTACAAGAGACCTTAGCGAGGATCTCATCCAATTCTCTTGATTCACAGATGAGGAAATGGAGGCCCTGACTGCTTAAGCAGTTTGGTCAAGGTCACATAGTGAGTCAATATTAATTATGGTTTAGATCAAATTCACTGTCAGTTTTTGAATCCAAGACATCAGACTCCAAGTTCATATTTTTTGTTTTTATTTTGACTACAATATACTGCTTTTTTTTTAATGGCTTTAAAATCAGGCACTGTATTTTAACAATGTTCATGAATCAACGAACTTCCTTGGGTTCAATGTCTTCATCCACCAAATGAGAAGGGTGGATTAGATCAGGGATGATTAACCTTTTTTTTCTCCATCATTTACCTTTTTGGCAATCTAGTGAAACTTGGGAAGCCTATAGACCTCTTTTCAGAATAAAATAAAATACACAGAATTACAAAGAAAAACAATTCTATTGACTATATTATATGACTACCCCCTCTTGATTCCATTGGATAGGTGAACTGCAGATGACCCAAGGTAGGCTTGTGGTGGGAATTGTCTTGTTATTGACTCCAAAGACTAAGAGGTATCTCTCTTCGTGGGACCAGAAACTAAGGCTGAAGCTTCTTCAGAATTCCTATTTGTAATCACAGCTTCCTTCTCTACTTAAAATTAAAATTTAGGGTTCTTAACAGGTTCCTTGATTATTCAGGAAGATGCTATGTCATTAGATATTAAATTAAGCTCAAAGGGCTTAATAGATTTAGGTCTAAACTCAGCTAGTCTTTAACTGATGGATTGGTGGAATTCCCCATTGCTGAAATGGGTACTCTCCATTTTTCTGCTATTCAAATCCTTCAATTCCTATAGGGCTCAGTTCATGTGTTACTTTCTCTATAAAGTCTTTGGTCTTCCCCCCTTTCCCCTTCCCCCTGCCCCATCTCTTCTAAAACTTTCCTAGGACCAGAAATTTTGTTGCTGGCAGGAATAAATAAATAAGACAGCAATACAGGACAAAAATAAAAGTATGGTAGAAGTTTTATTGGCTCCATCAGGTCCATTTAATCTTGTCCTGAATTAATTTGCATGGAGGCCAGGGGTCATTACAGGGTTTTAAAAGAACATTGTCACCATTTCTTATACATAGCTCCTTTATAACTTTATTCAGTGGAGTCCTTGGGATGTTTTATAAGGTCACAATGCCTAGGGTTATAATAAAGATTAAAAGGAATTTAATTTTTAAAAATAGATTTTTGTTGACATCTTTTGTTTTTATATCACTAATTTCTCTGCCTCTTCCAAAAAGTCATTTCCTATAACACTGAATTTTTTTAAAAGAGAAAGAGAAAAATATCAGCAAAACTGTCCAAAATCTTTAAAAAGGAAACAAAAAAGCCCTCTGACATTATGTGTAGCATTCCACACCCACGATACCCTGACTTCTGCAAAGGAGAGGGGAGAGATGTCTTATCATATCTCTTTTTAGGGCCAAACTTTGTCTAAAAAGAATTTTTGAGCCCCAAGCCAAAGAGTAAACTGGGAAGAGAAACCTGAGGCCAATAAGAGGAGAAGCTATGAAAAGGACAGACAACCGGAACCCAAGGGCTTCTGATGACTTTTGTTCCTTCCTTTCCTGGGTGTGGCTACAAAGCCATGAGTTATAGTCTGCCATTAGAACTAAAAATACAGCAACCTTCAGGCAAAGGAGACGATACCTGGGAGCCTCACTCCAGCAGATGGTAGCAGGAAGCACAACGGCACCCAAAGAGGCTGTATAAGTTCTAGAAAATGGTAGCAGGAAGTACAGATGTTTAACTGGAAGAATCCAGCAGGGAACAGCAGGACAGAGAGAATAGTGCAGTGCAGACAACCCCCCACTCTAATCCCCAGCTCAGCAGACAAAGAAAGCAATCTGATATCATCATCAGAGAACATAGAGATTCTGCAACATTGATGTGAGCTTCCTTGGGCAGATATGTGACCTGGCTGCATGTCTTCCTATACATGTGCCTTATAATGCATGTTCTCTGGTCATATGTATTGTGTGGATGTCACTTTTCCTACTGGTGGTATGGCACTGTATAGGAAAGTGTACCTCTATGTGACGGAGGTGATCTTCCTGACCTAGTCGTGCTATGTAATTTAATTACCTGCTTTGATTTGAAATAAGTTGTTCTGTGGTTGATGGACAAAAGAAATACATTAGTTTTTATGAGTATACTTTGCTTATGAGATGTGATTTTAGGTAGATGTTGACCCATACCTAGGGCAGCTAAGTGGCTCAGTGCTGGGTCGGAAGGCAGGAAAAATCATCTTCTTGAGTTATAATCTGGTCTCAGACACTTGCTAGCTGTGTGACCCTAGGCAAGTCACTTAACCCTGTTTGCTTCAGTTCTTCATCTGTAAAGTGAGCTGGAAAAGAAAATGGCAAACCACTTGAGTATCTTTGCCAAGAAAATTCCAAATGGGGTCAGGAAGAGTCAGATATTACTGAAATGACTGAACATGACCCATACCTATAGTAAGCCTCAAACCACAAAGTAGAATCCAGTGGATTCCATGTGTGAGGGGGCAATTTGGGTGCTATAAACACTTAGTTTGGATCTCTTCTTTGACTATCACAGTATACTTTGTTATACTTATCTATGTACCTATATCAAGTAAAACATAGGAAGGGCTTTGCAAGTTTGAAAAGATATATAAATGTTATGATGACAATGATTAATGATGTTATATCTACCCTAAACTCTGTCTACCTCCCCTCACCTAGTACCTAGTAAGCTCCTTGAAAGAAGGAACTATATTCCTTTTCTTCTCAGAGAGGCAACCCAGTCCAGCACAGTAGAAATTGTGTTGAACTAGAGTTCAGGAGACCTGGTTTCAGATCACCCTTCAGATATTTTCATTCCATGGCCTATGGATCATCCAAAGCCATTCCTAACTTTGGGAACTCTGATTTTTTCATCTGCAAAATGAGGATAATATTTTCACAGCCTTCTTCTAGGACTATGTTGAGAAAAGGACTTGGAAACCTTAGATGTCTTTAGAAATGTGAGTATTTTTATATTTCTAGAACCTAGTATACCTCCATGCCTTTTCATTTGCTGACTCCATGCCTGTAATGAACATAACCCTCTCAGAATCCCTAGTTTCCCTCAAGGTTCAGCTCAAGCACCATCTTCTACATGAAGCCTTTTCTAATAATTCCGGCTATCAGTATTTCCCCCCCAATCACCCTGTTTCTATTGTGCATCTAGATTGTATATACATAAATATGGTGTTTTCTCTGGCTAGACTGTAAGCTCCTTGAGGACAGGAACTGCTTCTCTTTTGCCTTTGCATCCCCAGTGCCTAGCACAGTCCCTGGTACATAGTAGGCACTTAATACATGCTTGTCGATTGATTAGGCAGAGTTCAAGAACTGTGGTTAAAAGTTCTTCAGTTAACATGGTGTTAAAAGGCAGCCATTCAGTTGTTGAGATGTACCAAAAGAAGGCTCCTAAATGTAACAGTATATAGTTTAGAATCTGGGATGGCTCTTCTAGGGAGAGCACAGGATGTCAGAGGGCAATGGGATTGACCTCACAGCTTTAGCAGGCAGCTCCACCTCCCTAAGAGTTAAAGCTCTCCTAGGATTACTGACTAGAGCAACCTTAACACATAAGTGCCCTTTAAACATATAATGGAAACACTTTGCTTCTTCTTGGGTCAGTGCTTCTCATCTACCCTTCCTAGTTTTCTCGAGAATGGATGTTCCAATCTTATAATAGAAACCCATAGTTCCTTTTCTGAGACAGCCTGTCTGACTTTCTGAAGCAACCTTCCTGCCTTCCTATCCAGTCACTAACTTCTTGTTCACTTGGGGACACTCTCTGACACTTGTTTATTTACTAGATAGAATTGATTTAATTTGATCAACACAGTGTGTCAGGTATTTTGCTATATGTTGGGGATAAAAAAGATAAGAACAAAAGTCTTTACCATCAAGGAGTTTACATTCTAGTGGGAGGAAGGGGAGAGTCAAGCAATGTGTGCTAAAATAGGTTATTGCAAGATAATTTTGAGGAAAGAGAGAACAGTAACAGCTGGGGAGATAAGCGAAGGAACCTTCATGGGTGTGTGTGTGTGTGTGTGTGTGTGTGTGTGTGAGAGAGAGAGAGAGAGAGAGAGAGAGAGAGAGAGAGAGAGAGAGAGAGAGAGAGAGAGAGAGAGAGAGAGAGAGAGAGAGAGAGAGAGAG
>NW_027187372.1:22369745-22439216 GCF_028583685.1 Petaurus breviceps papuanus
GAGAGAGAGAGAGAGAGAGAGAGAGAGAGAGAGAGAGAGAGAGAGAGGCAGACAGATAGGGAGACAGAGGCAGACAGATAGGGAGACAGAGGCAGAGATTGAGAGTGAGACAGAGTTGATAGTATAGTTACCGACCTAAGGTGGTTGATATCTGAAAAAAAAGACAGAGAAAACAAAAAAGGATAGGGAAAGGGAGAAGGAGAAGGAAAAAGAAATCTATAAGGAGAGATATACATGGCAGCCAAGTTCCAACAAAAGTAAAAGTTTTAAAAAGAAAAGAAAAGAAAATACAGAGCAGGTAGTGTAGGTCACAGGGCATTTCCATCTTCAAGGCTGTTGCAGGGCTAAGTATGGTATATTCAATCAACTAAAGTTTGAATGCCTGCTATGTGTAAGGCATGGAGATAGCAAATAGAAGTCCAGCTTTAGTCAGAAAGACTTGAGTTCTAGCTCCCCTTCTAACATGGCTTGACTGTTCGACCCTGTAAAAGTCACTTAACTTTTCAGTAACAGGCAATTCGCCAAGGCTACAAATTGCAGAGCAGGTGCCCATCTGCATTGGCAGATGGAGTTTCCTCCCTGAAAGTTTCTTTACACTGATACAATTATAGGTTTGGTACTCTCCCCCTAAATATGCCAGGTGTACAACCAGTTGTTCCTGACATTAAGAACTTTATAATTGATTAGGTTTGATCAGACATGTTTTAGTGACAAATATCCATGAGGTTGTTGGCAGGGTCTGGTCTGGAGCTAAGGGGTTGGTTACCCTGGGGACAGATAAAAATGAGAAATCTAAGGTGGATTTAGAATCAAAAGCTCAGTCTATAGGAAAGAGGTCAGGCAAGATGCAAGTCCTACTAGGCAGAAATACACTCCAAAGTTACTATTTAAGCTATCTCTAAGCAGGGGCAGGACAAGCAACCAAAGTCTAGACAAGCAGGCAGCCATTGTAATGGCAAATGACAACAGGTTTCAGCTGGGGGTATTAAGCCATGGGGGTATAAAGTCTCTAGGAGAATAGACAGAGTATTGGTAACAGAGGAATAGATATTATAACTCACATTTACATAGTACTTAAATTCTACAAAGGGTTTTCCTTAAGATTAGCCCATGAGGTAAGCTGTGCAAATGTCATCATCTCCCTATTACAGATAAATCAGTCAGTCAATCAGCAAACATTTATGAAGGATTTCCATTGTGCTCAGACACTTACTAGCCGTGTGATCCTGAGCAAATCACTTAATCCTGTTTGCCTTAGTTTCCTCATGTGTAAAATGAGCTGTAGAAAGAAATGACAAACCACTCCAGTATTTTTGCCAAGACAACCCCAAATGGGTTCATGAAGAGTCAGACAGGACTGAAAAATGTCCAAACAATAATAATGTGCCATGTACTGTGCCAATCTCTGGGGCTACAAAGAAAGACAAAAACAGTCCTTTGTTCCCAAGGCTCTCACAGTCTAATCTTGGGAGACAACCTGCAAATAACTATGAACATTACAAATATATAGTCTAAATGGTAGGTAATCTCACAGGGAAGGAACTGGGGAGTACAGAAAAGCCTCTTTCAGAAGGTAGGCTCTTGAAGCCAGCTAGCAGGCAGAGGCAAGGGAGGGAACATTGCAGGAATGGACTATATGAGGTTTCAAGGCTTGCCCATAGTCACATTGCTAGTCATTGATAGTTCTTGGAGTAAAAGTGAGGTCTCCTAATAACAGACCCAGTGCCCTCTCAGGAACAGTTACTTCCAAACAATAGCCTTTTTCCCCATAGGAATTATTGGTTGTTATTACTGTTCATACTAGGATCATAGAATCATAGACAAAGCTGGAAGGGATATTAGGAGCCATAGAATCCAACCATCATATTATAGAGGAGGAAACAGAGGCTGGAGAGGTTAAGTAACTTGCCCAGAGTCACACAGGAAGAATGATATTTCTGTTTAATACTCTTTATATTAGTAATTTGTCTATTGTAAAACTGTAGCGGCAGGACTGGAAAATCACTTTAGGTGATAATCTATAGAATTAGATTTTAAAGAGAGAAAATGGGGAGGTGGGCAGAACTGGTTACCTGAGCAGGGTAGGATTGTATCAGATACTGTACAAAGGGCCTGCTAATCACCCCTGGTTTTACAAATAAAGCTAGAACTAGGGACATTGCTCAGAAGGGAATTTGGTAGAAAGTTCAAGGGGTGATGGGTGGGGAGAAAGATCGTTATTTTAAATCCCGGTTTCCCTTCCCCTCAACTACTAGCAACAAAATCTCATTTTTTTTCTTTAGAAATTCTAAAGAATGTTTGTGCCCTTGTTTAAGAGACATCAGAGTAGGGAAGATGTTGAGAATTTTCATCCCATTCCAAAGTGCGCCCTGGGTGGTGAGGAACTCAAGGTTTAGAGACAGGATGGTAGCATCAGAAGAAAGGATATGGGCTTAAAAGTGGAGACAGAACAAAATGCTACTGAATCCATCCTAAAATGGAGAAGCATCTTCAGAAGTTCCATATGAGCAAGAGGTCCCCAAACTGGGATATATTCAATTACTGAGCTGGATCGGATTCAATTTGGAATTTAATGAACACTTATTAAGGACGTATTACTATAGGTAGGTCATTTTGCTAGACAATGGGTTAGACAAAGATGGAGACTAGTAGGGGGCAGAGGAAAGAGTACTGGATTTGCAGCTGGAGATCCTGAGGCCAGATCTTGCCTCTGCTGCTCACTATATGTGGGATCCTGGGCAAGTCATTTAATCTCCTTGGACCTTAATTTCCTTATCTATAAACTGAGGGGAGTGGACCTTTTTCATCTAACTATACAACTATGATCTCATGAAGTCAATGCCTTCCCTCATCCCATCTCTAAGCAGGATTGGTCCCAACAAGTTGAGGTTAAATGACCTCAGTTGCAATAGTTACAGGACTGGGGAATCAATCAATGCTTAATCAAGAAGCATTTATTAAGCATGAACTAAGGGCCAGGTATTGAATCAAACAGGTTAAATTTCTACAACTTGGAAGTTCAAAAATCATTTGTTATGTTCGGGAATGGGCAGGAAGTCTTACATACAAATGAAAAGTTAATTAACAATATGACACAGTTTCCGCAATTGATAAAATGGTCAAAGGATATGAACAGGCAGTTTTTAGAAGAAGAAATCAAAGCTATCTGCAGTCATATGAAAAAAAAAGTTCTACATAACGATTGATTAGAGAAATGCAAATTGAAACAACTCTGAAGTACCACCTCATACCTATCAGATTGCCTAATATGACAGAAGAGGAAAATGACAAATGTTGGAGGGATGTGGGAAAATAGGGACATTAATGCACTGTTGGTGAAGTTGTGAACTTATCCAACCATTCTGGGAGAGCAATTTGGAGCTAAACTTGAAGGGCTATAAAACTGCATACCCTTTGACCCAGCAATACCACTCCAGGTCTGTATCCCAAAGAATCAAGGAAAAAGGAAAAGGACCTATATGTACAAAAACATTTATAACAACTGTTTTCCTGGTAGCAAAGAATTAAAATTGAGGGAATGTCCCTCAATTGGGGAATGGCTGAACAAATTGTGGCATATAATTGTGATGAAGTAGAATTGTAATATAAGAAATGACCAGCACAATGGTTTCAGAAAAATTTGGGAAGACTTACATGAACTCATGCAAAGTAAAATGAAGAGAACCAGGAGAGCACTGTATATGGTAACAGCAATATCGTAGGATGATCAGCTATGAATGACTTAGCTTTTCTGTTCAGTAGATTTTTGTACTTTTCTATTTGGCCAATTCTACTTTTTTAAGAAGTCGTTTTTCTTTTCTAAGCTGCTAACTCTTTTTTTTTTTTTAATTCTCTTGTATCATTCTCATTTCCTGTTGTATTTTACTCATATTTTTTGACCTTTTACCTTTCTTTTAAGTTTGAACTCTGCTCCTGGGGTGGAAGGGGCATTGTCTTAGGTTTCTTGTGCCAGAGGCTGCCTGCCCTGTTTGTTTAAATGGTGCTGTACTGATGTTGCCCTGAGGCCCATGGGGGACCTTTGTATCTGGTGCTACACTGAGGGGGTGGGGTGGGAGCTGGCTTGTGGTGCTGGAGGCAATAGGGATATGATAGCTTACCTGGTGCTGAGCTGGGGTCCTAGTGCTGGTGTCTGGTGTGTGCTGAAGCCAGTGGCGGTGTTTCTGGGTTTTCCCTGGGGATACACTGAAGCATATGGTGGTCTGAACTCTGGGAACTGCCTGTTTTGCCCCAGGCTATACTGAAGCATGTGGAGGTTCTCATAGCTGGAGTCTACCCATTCCCCTGGCTATATTGAAGCATAAGTTGGGGGGGGGGGGCTGATGTTGGTTTATGCCTGTTCCACCACATTGGGACTTAGGATCTACAACTGGTTTGATGAGGTGGGGCTTGTTGGTGACTTGCTGGGATGCTTCCTGTTCTGGGCTGAATTACCTTTTTACCCAAGTGAGACAGACCTTTCCTGCCAATATTGCAAGTTTCTTGGGCTCAAAGATTATTTCACCCCATCTTTTTGCTGGTTCTTCTGTTCCAGGATTTGTTTGGGGGCACTATTTTATGGTTATTTGGAAGTGAATATGGGAGAGTTACTGCCATTTACTGCTTACTCTGCTATTTTGGTTCCCAGAAGTCTATGGTCTGATTTAGCTATTCTGATCAATACAATGATTGAAGACAATTCTGAAGGATTTATGGTGAAAAAATGCTTTCCATCTCCAGAGAAAGAACTGATGGAGTCTGAATGCAGATTAAAGCTTACTTTTTAAACTTTATTTTTCTTGATTTTTTTTGGCCTGTGTTTTTGTTGTTGTTGTTAGCAACATGGCTAATATGGATATATTCTGCATGACTTCACACGTATAATCTTTATCAAATTGCTTGCCTTCTCAAAGACAAAGCAAGGAAATGGAGAGAATTTGGAACTCAAAATTATTTTTGAAAAGTTATTTTTTTACATTTAATTGAGAAATACTTAATGAAATAAATAAAAATTTACTGGGAAAAACCAAAAAATATATAATATGTATCATATATATGCAAATACACACATATTTTGTGTGTGAGAGACTGTATATGTATAATGAGAGGTACAGAAAATAAAGACTTTCAGAATTTGATGGAGGGAAAAACTTGACTATGGACTGGTATGGTTAGAAAAGACTTCCCTAAGCAAGTGGAAAATCTGACCCTTGACACTTCTATAGGAATTAATGGATGGAGAAATGAAGGGAGAGGATTCCAATCATAGAAAACATTATGAGTAGAGACAGTGATGGGAATAAACATGGCATGTGCAAGGGACAATAGCAAAAACAGAAAATGAGCTTAAAGTAAGTTTGGAAAAAGAATGTATGACCAGGCTATGGAAGATGAGCCAGGAATGTGATATAGCCTTCACAGATTGGACTTTGTTCTCTGGTTAATGAGGAACCACAGAATTTTGGAGTAGGGGAGGAATGATTTTATGAAAGTGGCATTTTAGGAAGATTAGGGGTGTTGGATTGGAAACAGAGAAATAATTGCTAAAAGGAAAAAGAAAGTGATTTAAGAATTAAGATTTAAGAATTGTTAATAATAGTTACTACTCAAATTATCAAGTATGATGTGGTACTGGCTTTACTGTTTGCAACAGAAATGTTCACATACACACAGACACATACATAGACACACACAGACACACAGACACACAAACACACGCACTGACAGATCTGTTGTCCTTTCAGTTTTGAAATGCTCATGGGAAGATCTGGTTTAATGGGATCTCTCATCATGAAGGAAGAAAGAAAGGAAGGAAGGAAGGAAGGAAGGGAGGGAGAATGAAAGTGTTGCCCAACTGGAAGTTTGGTCCTTAGTGGCCAGCTCCTTATCTACTCACAGAGGTTACTCGTTGTCCTTCATTCTGGAAGAGGACCATGACATCAGTGACGTGATGTCAGGACCTGGAAGTGAATTGGATTTAAGTGAGAGAGGGCTGTGCAAAGTCATCAGCCTCACTTTCTCCTCCAGAGCTATCTGGGTCCAGTGATCAGATATGCATCAGGACAACTGGAGATGGCCCAGGATGCAATGGGGGACCTTGGCCTTTTCAATCTAAGGGCACTGCCTCAGTCTGTTTGTCTTAATCTACTGGAGAAGGAAATAGCAAATCACTCTAGTATCTTTGTCAAGAAAATTCCATGGACAACATAGTCCACAGGGTCACAAAGAGTTGGACATGACTGAATGACTCAGTTTGGTATAGGGATGGCAAGATGGCTTAGAAACTAGGAAGATCTGAAGACAAATTTTCCTTCTGAAAAATACTGGCTTTATAACTCTGCACAAGTCACAATCTCTCAAGACTGTAGGTTTCTTTCTAAGACTAAATCTCAGAGAAGGTGCTAGCTTGCATTGGTATTGGAAATTTCCTATGTCAATGAAACCACAGGTTTTGTACCTAATACTTCATTCTGTTATGGAAGAGACCCTGAGTTTTTGAAGGCCATAGCAGCAGAATGCATGTTTTGACAGGTGTGATAGTAATGGCAATTAAAGATTCCCCTGTATTGGCTTGGTTTTCAAATTGATTGTGTTAAAACCCAGAGCTTGTTAATCCCACCTGTGGGATGGACTTGTTGATGTGAAAAGAAAGTCCTGAACTGGGAGGAGCTGGTGACGTAGATTTGGAGAGACAAGAGAGAGGTGGAAGATCTTTTTGGAAGCAGCACCTCGTGGAGAGAGAGAGACTAAGAGAATTGCTGGTGGCCGCTTTGAATTGCCCTGGACTTTTGAGACCTGCCCCCTGAGCTGCCAAGGACTGAGGAGACATGGCTGTTTTGCTGGTACTTTGTCTGTCTGTTTTGATGTTGTTTTGCCAGATTTGTCCACTGGTGAAAGACAGTCCTTTTGTTGAAGAAGTCCTGGAACCTGGCTGTTCGCTAAGAAGCCCTGAGACTGTCCTGCAGACAGAGAGTGAATACTGTCCACTGGTGAGGGACGGTGCTGTTGTTGCAGGGGTCTGGAGACTGTCCTGCAGACAGAGTGAATACTGTCCACTGGTGAAGGACAGTGCTGTTGTTGCAGGGGTCTGGGAGCCTTTCTGTTGGTTCGGAAGCCCTGAAGAAGGATTTTCTTGTTGTATGTTTACAGAAATCCTGGGAGAGGGCTTTGCTAATGTGTTCAGGGGTTCTAGGACTGTTCTACAGACAGAGGATGAATTCATAAAGGGACTGGCAATGTATCTTATGGCCTTGCTAAGCCTTGTCTCCCCAGGAACTAAGATTGCTGAGAACTTGCCTCCTGTCAAGATGAAGAAAAGAGCTCCATTTGGGTATTAAGTGCTGTGTTTAAACTTGATGTAACTCTGGGGTAGATTCAATTGTGATCCAGGGGTGGGGAACTTTTGACCTTATGTTTGGAAACTAATCTCCATTTGAGAAGAGGGGCTTTGTGGTGGACTTAATTAAGGTATAGCCTAGGGGTGGAGAAGTATTTAAAACAGGGACTTTGTAATTGATTGAATGATTGGAAGGTCCTGGGGTGGGGTAGTACTTGGAGATTATTTAATCACACTTAGTAAATGCTGTATTTTGAATGATGTCATGTTTTGATCTTTTCTGTTCTTGGTTTGTCACTGAATAAAATAGAGAGCACCTATGCTGGTATTTTGAACCTGGGAAGTTGCCTTCTTTTGGCATTACATTACAACAGGATACTGGGAAAGCTTTGCCTATGGTCTTGGGAAAAAACTGAGTTTGCCTTTCTACAACCAGCCTAGTTACATACAGCGAGACTTGAATTGAATTGAATATCTATAAATATTAGCCAAGCTATTGTTATTACCAATTTGAGATCAATGTTCACTGACCAATGAGTGTACATACTCCCAGGCAGCTGAACTACATCAATTTTTACATTTCCCCTATCAACACAATTAGAAGACAAAGGAAAATTCAGTTAAATGTAAAGATAGTGAATAAGTCCTTTTCAAGGAGAGAAAATAAAGGAATCAGTCCAGATGGTTTTATCAAGCAGCTGAAGAAGGAATCAAGAAATGCTTTTCCTGGGGATGTTTGGTTAGCTTGTACTGAAACGCTCATGATAACCACTTGCCAAAAGACTGCCATGAAAATAACTTTACCTTTTGAACCATCATCTGTTGCAGAGGATGGGAAGGTAGAAGAATTCTATAAAGAACTCATTTGGAACTTCTTCATTAAAATCAACACTCTTAAAGACTTCTCTTCAAAGGTGGTCATAGGCAAGGATGGTGAAAAAGGTTAGATAATGTTGTGCAGCAATGAAATAAGCCAAAGTTTTGAAGCCTCACTCTTATGTATCATGAATACTTCCTTTGAAGAAAGAATTAAGAAGACATCATGCATGGAAAACACAGAATAACATCACACTAAATGAAACTGATTATATTATAACTGCCTGTAAATGACTCTGTTGAAATGTTGGAGTAATTCCTAAATTAGCTGTTGATATGCAGTCATATCATCAACTTATTGGAGCAAAGATCAAACTATATACAGAATGAGAAGGCAGAATAAAAAGGAGAAAAATGTACAATATGTACTTAAAGCAATTCCAACCTGATCTATTTAAGCAAATTAATTATGAACAAATTAAATGGATAGAGGAAAGGTGACCAACACCAATTATGGTTTCATGAGAAGTTTAATCAGTGTAAATAAAGAGCAATATTAAGGAGACTGAAAAAAACCCAAACCAACAAACTCATGTGCCTCAGTCAGCAAACATTTAACTTACTTGCTAATTAGTAGATATTGAAGGCAGTGGCACCAGCCAGTTCCAATCCATGCAGCGATCACTCTGGTAATGTTTCACCTTCCATGGGAATTCTGACTCCTACCCCTGGGAGAACAGGCTATGAGAGGTGAGCTGTCATCTTATCTTGCCTGGAACCAGGTCACCTGCCATCTCCAAACCACGTCACCATATGTATATCCTCAACTAACTATCCCCCTATGCCCCTCATACTTTTTAACTCTAGTTTCCTTCTGTTCTGCCTTCCCTCATTAGAGAGTAAACCCCTTGAGAGGAGGGACTGTCATGGTTACTTTCCTTTGTATCCTCAGAGTTTAGCACAGTGCTTGGCACATTGTAGATGCTGAATAATTGTTTTTTTCTTTCATATTTTCATTCAAGGTGACTATACAATTGAATTAAAGAGCAGAAATCCTTCATAAAACAGGGTTAAGTAGTAGAGGTAGAAAACCATTTAAAGAAAGCTTGGTAATTAGAAAACGAAATAAGCCAAATTAGACTGAGGATATTTAAGAATGAAACTGGAAGGAAGGTAGCAAATAAAATATGGAAAGAACTCCAAAGATTTTTAAGGCAAATTCTTTTCACTATCCAGAACAGTAAAGTCAGGGTAGCTGGGTGGTACAGTGGATAGAGCACAGGCTGTAAAATGTGAACAGAATTATAAAGGAGATGCAATGTACAGTATGTCATCTAAAAGCTGCGTAAGTAAAAAAAAAAAAAGGTAGGCTAATCATGTATGAGTGAAGAATAACTATTAGATAGCTATTATTCTTCATAGGTATCCTTGTGATTTAAGGAAAAAAATTAGGAAGCATTCCCACACCCACCCCAGTACATCAGGTGAACTCTATGTTGAATTTATGGGAGAACATAGATAAGAGTTGAAGTGTATGAATGGGCATGTATGGGTTGCATTGCGCTTTGTTGGAGGGAATACTGATAACAATGAGATCAGAAACTTATTTGAGTAAACCTCCTTAGGAAACTAATAGACTATCTTGATCTTTGTTCTTTTATCCATTTCCCACTTTTTAAGCATCAAAATCTTATTTAAATGATCTCATCTAGTGGTGCCTCAATTGCATCTCCTCTGATCAATTTTATTCTTTCTTTGAGTACAGTACTGATAATAGTTTTTGCTCTGATAAAGTGATGGTCTGACTGTAAATATAAAGTTGATTTAGAAATCACTCTCACATGAATATTCAGTCATTTCCTGTACATTAGAATGTAATCAATTTCATTTTTGTGCTTTAAGTGCCTCCAAATTCTTTTTTTCTAGAAATTCTTTATGAAAAAGAGGCATGAGGCTCCTATATAATCTATAAGCCTTTAGTCTCTCTTGTATTCATCTTGAATTATATATTCTATTTTTTTTTTGCTGTTCTCTCCTTGACTACTTTTGTATTAAAATTATTGAGGATTAAAGTTTATGTTGATTTAACTGAAAGGTCTTGTAAAATTCTTCACAGAATTTTTCTCCCTCCAAATCTACTTGAATGGATATTATTTTCATAGTGGGTTTTTGTTGATGTTCCTGTGTACTGTAATGCAAAATGATAATGCCCCAATAAATAACATTTCTTGTTGCCTTTGCCTTTTAGACTAAATCAACTTGGTCAACTCCTTTATTTGCCTCCCCAAAGAGAATATGTTAGCTTTTCCTCCATTTGACCATATCTTTCTCCTGAATTCTGGTTTCATTTATGAGGAGAATGTCAAAAATCGATATGATTTGGTACATTGACTTGGTCTTTGGCCAAGGATTGCAGTCAATGTGACATGGGGATGAAAGTGCTGGATTTGCAGTCAGGGGGAGTGGAATGGAATCCTAGTTTTACCACTTTCTACCTGTGTGAGCTTAGGAAAGTGATTTAATCTCCCTGGGTCCAAGTTTTCTCTTCTGTTAATTAAAGGATTCCATCAGATGATTCCTAAGGGTGCCTTCAGCTCGAATTCTATTATGAAAATATCTAAACAAAAGAAAGCAGAAGGAAGAAGTATGCAAAGAGATGAAATATATATTTTGTGCAAATATACACAGACTTCATTTCCCCTTGATAGAATGTAAGCTCCTTGAATCAGTCAGTGTTTATTGTGTGCCAGGCATGGTGAAGGGACAAAAATAGTTCCTGCACTAAAGAACCATACATACACACATATCCATGCTTAATTGTAGCCTTCTTTAGGACAGGGGTAGGAAGGGTAGGGAAGGGAAAAATAAAGTAAGATGTGCATAGCAGAGAACAAAAGAAAACCTAGAAGGAAGCAAAGGAAACCTGGGCAACTTTGAAAACAATATGTAGTATTTATTATATAGATTTTATTGAAATGGAAATTTGTTGTTTTACATTGAAGCCTCTCTTACATTCTGCTGTGTACATGGCAATGGTTCACCCCCTTTTCTTGTTTTGTATATAAATTTAAAATAAATAATAAAATTTAAAAAAAATTCTTGTCCTCCTAGTGCCTAACATAGTGGCTAGCACACAGTAGGTATTTTAATAATTGCATGTTGATTGACTTATAGTACTTCATTATAAAATAATTCAAATATGAACTTCTGCTCTAACATAAATAATGAACAAATTCAGTATGTTTTACCATTAAATATACTTTAAAGTATATTAAATATACTAAGTAAGGGAATTTTAAAGTTCCTTTGTGGTACAATTGAAAAAAAGATCACTGGTTCTGGAGTCAGAGGGACCAGTCTCCAATCGTGCCTCTGATGTTTGCTTAGTACATTTGTAAACTAACACAAGTCACGTAACGTCTCCCTTCCTTAACTCCCTCATCTGTAAAATTGGAGAGTTAGCAGGGTTTTCTTGTTCCTTTTTGTATCCTGAGCCACTTTGGCGGTTTCATGAAGCCTTTGGATCCTCTCTCAGAATTAGGTTTTTTAATGCATAAAATATACAGTGGTTCCAATTCCAGAATATCCACCATCTCTACCACCATCATCAAGTTCACAGGATCTAAGTTATGAACTCCTTCTTCTGTCCTTTCTAGCTTTGACTCTAATCCCGATAGTACATTTTGATGTTATTTTCAGCAGCCCTGAGCCAGGAAGGAAGGTTTCCCAAGGAGACAGTGTATGAATGGGGGAAGATGAGGAGTATATCACTTTTATTTATAATCTTATAATATTTTCAAAAGCTTTTTAAGCAAAGATTTTTGATGTTCCATTTTATGTATATGGAAAGCTGAAGAAACTTGCAGTTCAATTTAAGGGAATGTTGTGGGAAGGAATCAGGGTTTGATATAAGCTTATAAACTCCATGATTGCAAGGAAGCATTTTAAAGCAGCCATATAAGTTGTTTTGTTATCTTCCTCAGCATCTAGCCTAGGATTTTTTTGCACAGTAGGTTTTTGAATGTATACGCAGAAGCAGATAAAGCCTCCTTCCCTCTTCGTTATTCCTTTGTCAGTAAAGTAACGAGCTGATTTGCTCCTTTGGCCTCTCACCAAGCAATCATCAAAATCTAGCATATTTTAGATTATGGCTTATTCTGTGTATTATTGTCATTATATCATATTATTTTTTTTTTTTTGGTTTTAATTTAAACATGTGCTTTGAAACAGTTTTCCTCATTCTTAAATGTAACTTGATTTTGCCTTAGGGCCAAAACTGTTTCTAAAGATGAAATGTCTCATGAGCTTTTCAATGGGAAAATAGAAATAATTTTGCTTTATAGTCCACCCTCTCAAGAACATCCCTGTTCTGTATCTTGGCAGGCATCTGCAGAAGAGTCGATCTAGTCCAGCGGAGGAGAGTTGAGACCTGCTCCATTTGGGGTCATTAGCACCCTATTGTTGATTCATTTTATGATTTTGCCTTCTACTCTAAGCCAAGCATAAAAATTCATTCAGTCTCCTACATAATTCACGTTGACACGTTTATTTCACCACAGTCCCTGTGCAAACAAGTTCCTCCCCAGATTGCCAATATATGATGAATGCTTCTTACAAAGCATACATGCAGGTTGCTTTTGTGGGGTCGGAATATTTCAGAGAACACACCTACTAGACATTTTAGGAAACATTTTGTGCAAAATAAAAAGACTAATGGTAGTGCCAAAATAGGACTGGTCCCCATATCCCTCCAATGTTTAGATAACTTGTTTGTTGTCAAACAAAAGTAACAATTTACTTCAGCACCCCCAAAGACCATTTTCAACTAAGAGCAGATGTCTCAGAAAAGTCATAAAGAGTATTCTTTTTTTTTTTTTAGCGGTTAGGACAATGGCTTTGGGGTGGGGAGAAGGAATCAGAAAGCACATGGTATCAATTAAAGCAAGTAGTAATTAATTTAGAGCGTTCTTTTCTGGGCTAAAAACAAAACCTCAGTGGTGGGCCATCTAATGCATGGCTGTAATCATGTGACCATGCAGGGATTTTTATTTTACAGCTTAAACTAAACAGTACTGAGCTTATGCAGAGGACGCTGCTGTTTCAGTGCCATAAGCAGGAGGTGGTAGGGCCAGAGGGGAAGTACCCAGTTAAGATATATTTCTTTTATGGTTACCTTCCCCAGGTGTTCAGCTCCACATTGTCCAAAGGAATAGCTGATGGATGGGAGCTGCTCTCTCCTAGACATGAGCCCCACCATATGTTTGTTTTATTTCAAAGTAAAAGGCCTATGCAATTTAATTGCTTGATGACCATAATTTAAGCAGCAAATATGGTCTACTGAATAGAACTCACATAAGACCAAAGCCTGGCAATCTCTAGGGGATTAATTCAGCAAAGCAACCAGCATATTTTGTGAATCATCTCTTATAGATTAAAAATGTTGCTGAAAATCTAGGTAGGGTATGTATAGGCATAGCTATTGGCATGATTAATATTAACAAGCATCAAAATGCCATGCCCCACTTGCAAACTAGTACATTCCATAACTTAAAGGGAAAAAATTTTAAATAAATAAAATGACTGGAGAGAAGTAATGACTGATGTGTTCTGGTAGGACCATGTCTAGATTATTATGCTGAATTGGGGTAGGACATTTTTAAAGAGATATATGGGAAAACCAGTACAATGCCTGGCACATAGGTGCCTAATTAATGCTTGATGATTGATTAATTGAATGAAGACAAAAGAGGGTGGTCAAGGTGATGAATAGTCTTATGAGAAGCATGGGGATATGAAGACCGTGAGGATATTTAGTTCAAAGACAAACAATTTGAAAGGAGTTACATAAGAGGCTTCTTCAAATATTTGAAGAACAAAGATGGCAAAGTGAGAGCAGCTAGTTCATGCTTATAGCTCCTTCATATCCTCCCCCCACAATGACTAATAAAGAAAATCAGACCAAATTTTGATTGGAAAGCCAAGAAAAAGTTACAATGAGCCATTTTTCCCAACCCAAGAAACTTTAGGAACACAGAGAGATCTGCCTATGGACACTGGAGTAGAGGCTGGTTGGGAGTGCAGCACAGTAACAACAGAACCACTACAGACAGAGATGGCAGGGGCCTATGGTAACCCCAATGACAAGGAGCAGCCCAGTGCCCAAGGATGGTAAAGAGACTGAACACTTGGACAGAAAGAAATCCCAAGGGACCCTGGAACTAGCACTGGGAGCAGGAATGAGTGTCATCTGGCAGCTTTGTCACCCATTACTCAATTCTGGGTCACAGGTTCAGAGTGGGGAGGAGTGGTCATGGTAATGAGGGAGCAGGGGTTCACCTGTGAAAGGTGCAAGGAAAAAGTCCCAGCAACATGGTTGTTTGTCTCTGAGCCCAAGAATAAAAGGGGAACCCAGTTCTAACTTTTAGCCCTGTACATAAGCCCGTAGTAGCATAAACCAGGACAGGAGACCAAAACCAAGGAAGAGTCAGTAATTCAGTTGCTTTGAACCTATGGAAGTTCCCAGTAAGCTAAGCATGACTGATTCCAGCAGCAGTCTATGGAAACTCAACCATACACAAGCCAACAGACCTAATCTGGGTCAGGAATTTGCAGACTGGGAGAGGAGTGAACAGACTTCTCCCTGCAACACACCACTTTGGAAGCATTACTCCCAGACTGAGTTATGAAAGCAGGAGAAGGACATTAAAGACAGATGCTCAGGCCAGACACCCCCCCCCTGAACCCGCCCCCAGGAGTGAACAGTCCAGCGCTAACATAAAGTCCAAAGTCAAGAAGTAGGCTAGAAACATGAACAAACATAAAAAGAACCTAACCATAAAAATCTACTATGGTGACAGGAAAGCTGAAGATAGAAATATAGCAGAAAACAAAGACCTGAAGACATTAAAAAAACAAAGCCTCAAGGAAAATACAAATTGAACACAAGACCAACAAAAACTCCTAGATGAATTAAGGGAGATTTTTAAAAAGAGCCAAAAAAATTGAAAAATCTAATAAGAGTAGTAGGTGACAAATTGGGAAAAGAAATGAGACCTATGTAAGAAAATTATGAAAAGAGAATTGATAGTTTGGTAAAAGAGGTACAAAAATATTAAAGAAAATAACTGCTTTTAAAAATTAGAATTGGCCAAGTGGAAGCTGATGACTTCATGAGGTGTCAAGAAACAATAAAACATCAAAAGACTGAAAAAAAAGAAGAATATGTGAAATATCTCATAGAAAAAAAACTTAACCTGGAAAATAGATCAAGGAGAGATAAGTTAAGAATTAATGGACTACCTGAAAGCCATGAATAAAAAGAGAGCCTTGACATCATATTTAAAGAAATTATAAAGGAAATATGCCCAGATATCTTGGAACTAGAAGCAATGAGAGAAATTGAAAGAATTCACATATCACCTTTTGAAAGAAATCCCCAAATGAAAACTCTCAGGAATATTATAACCCAAATCTGCAACTCCAAAGTCAAGGAGAAAATATTGAAAAAAGTCAGAAAGAAAGAATTTAAATACAGTGGAACCACAGTCAGGATCATACAAAAAGGAGTGGAAGTAAGTAGAATATATTCCAGAAGGCAATGGAGCTAGAATTATAATCAAGAATAATATATCCAGCAAAACTGAGCATAATCCTATAGGGGGAAAATGGATATTTGTTAAAATACAGGACTTTCAAACATTCCTAATGTAAAGAACCAGAGATGAATAGAAAATTTGACATTCAAACATAATACTTAAGAGATACATAAAAAGGCAAGCCCCAGTGAGATATCACAAGGGACTAAATAAGATTAAACTTTTTACATCCATGTATGGGAAGATGATACATTTAACCCCTCAAAATTTTATTATCACTAGGTCTGTTATAGGGAGTTTCCTTAGAAGAGAACATGGACTTGATTCTATTATGTTGGGATGATCTCAGAAGAATGGAAGGTGAGAAAAGGGGATTCATCAGAAGAGGGGGGGAAAGGGAAAAGAAGAATGAGGAAAATTATCTTACATAAATGGGACATGCAAGGAGGAGTTTCTACAATGGAGAAGATGAAGGTGGGAGGTGGCAATAGGTGAACCTTACTTTTATCTGAACTGGTTTAAAGAGGGAAGAATATACATACAGACACATTTAGGTAATGAAATTCATACCGTGTTTCCCCGACAATAAGATCTATCCCGAAAATAAGCCCTTCCCTTACTGTGTAAGATTCCTCTAAAATAAGCTCTCCCCTGAAAATAAGCCCTATTGAGATTGCTACTGTAGTGAAGGTGATCCCCTGTGCTACACGCTACATTACGGTACCCTCTGTATGCACCGTCCCCCCTCCCCCCCGGTGAAACGCACGCCGTACTCTGAGCTGCATCCAATCAGAGCTGTAGCAGTGAGCGCGTCATCCTGTTCTTCCCCAGTGATTTGCTTGCTGGTGCCATTGAGAGCAGTGCCTCAGAAGAGAGCTGAGGCAGGACAACATAAGCCCTCCCCTGAAAATAAGCCCTCTGGTGTTTTTCTTTCCAAAAAAAATAATAAGACAGTGTCTTATTATCGGGGAAACACTGTATTACCCAGCAGAGAAGTAGGGAGGAGAAAGGTTAAAAGAAAGAGGACAAAGGGATAAAAGGAAGGGTGAATTAAGGAAGGCGGTGGTCAGAAGCAAAACAGACTCTTGAGGAGGGGAGATGGTTAAAAAAAGAGAGAAGAATAAGTATAAGAGAGTAGAATGGAAAGAAATATACATTTAGCAATCATAAATGTGAATATGATGGAATAAACTCACCCATGAAATGGAAGAGGGTAGCAAAATTGATTAGGAGTCAGAATCCAACAATATGTTATTTACAAAAAATACATTTGAAATACAAATATACAGCCAGAATTAAAATAAGTGGCTGTAGCAGAATCTATTACACTTCAGTTAAGTAAAAAAGGCAGGAGTAGCAATCATGACCTCAGACAAAGCAAAAGCAAAAATAAACTCAAGAGAAATAATCAAAGAAATTACATTTTGCTTCAAAAAGTACCAGAAACAATGAATTAATAACAATACTTAATGTATATGTACCAAATATAATAGCATTTAAATTCTTAAAGAATTTGAAGAACTATAATATAGAGATAAAAATTAAATCATTGTTGTGCTTCAAAGGGCAGAAGTAGGACCTATAAGTTGAGACAGAGGAAAGCAAACTTCAACTTCTGATAATGAAGAACTTTCCAACAACCAAGACTGTCTAAATGTGGGATGGTTTTGCCTTAGTAAGTTGTGAGCTTCTTCCAGTGATGAGCATATCAATTCTTCTTTCAATAGATAAGGAGAGGAGCGGCTAGGTGGTGCAGTGAATAGAGCACCAGCCCTGGAGTCAGGAGCATCTGAGTTCAAATCTGGCCTCAGACACTTAACACAAAAACTAGCTGTGTGACCTTGGGCAAGTCACTTAACCCCAACTGCCCTCCAAAAAAAAGCAAAAAAAATTTGAAAAAATAGATAAGGAGATTGAGACCCAGAGAGATTAAGTGACTTGTCCAAGGTCATATAGGAATTAAATATTTTTTTTTCTCAACAGTCAGTATATTTCCTCGCTCCCTCCCCCCCGCCCTATAAACTTGTTATTCTGGTCCTTAATTACTCAAGGTAATGACTTTAAATATATATATATATGTATATAATGAATATATTTTAACCTCACTTTCAGTTTCTACTCTATCCCTCATCCCTTTACAGAGAACCATCCCTTATAGAAAAGAAGAAAAAAATGAGTTCAGTAAAGCTAATATATTGAGAAATATGGATGTTGAATGCATTGTTCCTTACTCATGCCCCTCCATCTCTTCAAAGAAGGGTGAAGGTGACAGTATCTTCTTGTAAGTCATCTTTAGGGCCAATCTTGTCTTTATAATTTCTCAGCATTCAGTTTTAGTTGTTTTGTTGCAGTTTTACCCTATTTACATGTTATTGTTTTATTGACACTGCTGATTTAATTTTGTATCAACTTATATCCATTTTTCATGCTTCTTTTTATTTATACAGATATCATGTCTTGATATATAGTGACATTCTATTATATTTATGGGCCATACTTTGTTTATCCATTCCCTAGTTCATGAACATCTACTATGTTTCTAGTTTCGAAATAATAATTTTCAAAGTTTATAGTGGCGGAATCCCTTAAAGAAAACTTTAGTAGAACTCTGGGAGTAGAATGTTTTCAAATGATTTAAGTGACTGTTACTAATAGACACATTACATCATAAGGTTGATTAAAAATATTTTAGATAAATTTTATTCTACATTTAACAAACAACATAGTAGTAGTATTAGTGTTGGTGGTGATGATAGTGGTAGTAGTAGAATAGTAGCAGCAGTAGTTGACATTTACTTTGTTATTCATCATTTTCAAAATACTTTGAATACATTTTCTTATTTGCTCCTTAATGATGAGGGAAGTTAGATGCAATAGGTATTATTGAGCTCTAGAGAGTGGAAGTGACTTACCCATAATCATATACCCAAGTACCCAAGTAAGTGTCAGTGTCAGGATGTGAATCCAGGTCCTCCTGACTCCAAAATCAGAACCCTATCTTCTATATTTTACTATTGAGTATTTTATAGCTGGAAACAATATTGGATACAGTTGCTTACCCTGTAAAACACTTTACAACTATTTATGAACGAAAGTACTTTGTTATATCCTAAGTGTGATATATTTAGCATTAGCTAGTTATTAATATAAAACAATATTCTAGGGAAATTGTTTCAGTTCAAAACATTTTTGCTTTAACAATTTAATGTCTTTGTTTATATATTTTAGCAAAACAATGTTTGAAATGTTTGAAAATCTGGGCATGTAGCAAATTGAAAATTGGGATCACTAGATATAAACCCACTTCAGTGCTAGATGTCACTGTATTTGCATCTTTTCTAAGGGTACCCTTCCCTCCAGTGGAGTCTGCTTAGTTGCCATTCTTGGTTCCAGTCTACCATGTGGAAACTTGGAAGGGGTTGGGGAGAAGGAGCCTGCTTCTGGTTTGCAATGTAAAATGACAAAGAATGCCCTAATTGGCAAAGCAATTCTTTGCCTCACCCTTCCTTCTTGGACACTTGGAACCAGAAATATTGACTGAGCATGGTCCATGGAGGTATAGCATGGGGCCTTGGAAGGATGTCTACTACCTGCATGTACACATGCACATGTGTGTATGTATTTGACTTCCTACTTAAACTATGTTTATGGGTATTTGTATAAACCAGACTTGCATTATCATCTCTGCAAAGCATCTCCACTTCTTTGGCACCCTTGGCTTCTTTGCTGAAGTCTGTTCAAAGTCAAAAGAAAGAGTACCAGGACCTGTCTATATTGCTTATTAGGTAGGTAAACTCCTGGCTTACCTAGTTTCCATGCTAATGACCCTGTGGGTGGGGCAAGTCAGGGTGACATTTGTTTCATTACAGCCTTGGTTATTAATACTATGACTTTTTTTACTAACACTTTTTTTCTTCAGACTTCATTCAACTTCTGATTTCCATAAAAGACAAGGGGAAAAGGGCAAAAAAGAGAAACACTGGAGATGGGTGAATAAGGAGAAAGAAAACATGAAGGTTATTTGGTTGGCTTTAGATTTGTGAAGAAGGTCAGACATATAAATGTGGGTAGGAGTAATTTGAAGTAATTTGGAAGAACTTCAGGAAAATTTGAGCTGAAGAAGAAGAAAGAAGACTTAATTTTAAGGAAAGAGATGAAGGGAAAGGACTGAAAGAGGAAAAGAATTCAAGAAGATAGAGAAAATAGTTGGTAAAGCAAAGTAAAACCTTTCCATTCTCCAGGCTAGCAGAGACAATGAAGTATTTCTTAAAAACCTGACTACAAAGCGATTCTGTTTTGCTTAGTTTGCTGAAACAGACTATAATCAACTGAATATTATATATGATTTAGCAAATAAAATGACTGATTTTAGGCCATTAAAAGGACAACTTTTTGAAAGTGTGATGAATTTTGGCTCTTCATTCTTATGGTTCTTTGAATTGGCTGTGACTAATACAGACAGTAAAGTGAACAGGTTTGCTCTGTGTACTTGTCTGCCATTACAACTTTTTCTTTCATGGTACTAGAGGATTCCATAGAATGCCAAAGGAAAAACTGTGATCCAGATAATGTGGAAGTCAGAACACTGAAAGTGAAAGCTTTTGCCAAATATTATCGTAAAAGGTCTTTCTTGTATGACTGATGTTACAGCTGATTGGGTCAGGGCTTTGGGGTTGACTTAAAAGGAACTGACAATTCCATAGGTGAGGTCTACCTGAAGGTTTAGTAAAACTAAAGAGATTTTTCCAGGTGACAGGTAAGGCCAAATGTGAGATTTCTTATAGGAAAGAGGGGTTTGTTGATTAGGTAATCTGCTGCCAATCACCAAATTAATGATGCAGAGATAGTTACCTGTGTGTTTTACTTGTGCTCAAAATGCAGGCTCATCTGTATTGTTGGGAGGGAGGGGAAGCCAGCAAGACCAGAGCATCAGCTTCAGCAACCCTATATAGCATGTGAATATTTAAGCAGGATGGGTCTAAAGAATTTTCCAGAAAGCAGGAGGGGAACATAAGAGTATAGCTACCATAAGGGGGATGGTAATGATTCTTCATGAGGAAGGTCAGGGAATTAACTGGTAAAAATTGGAGCATACGGTTTATGTCCCAATCTCAGTTGTGGGGTTCATGTGATGGAGGCAATATCCTTTTCTTATTGTAGTGGTGGCAAAAACTCTGAACCAGAATTTCTTTCCCACCACAGTCTTTCTCTTGTTTCAGTGTCAGCAAGAGGTCTGATATAGGAATTCTCTTGCCACAGAGGCATTATGAAATTGGAACCAGGGTTTGACCACAGATAGAGCTACCATGTGGGAAATGAGCTATCACCACCAATAAGTGTTAGCACTCTGGACAGGGGATGCTGGGCATTGGGAGAACTTTAGGAAAATCTGAAGATATACTTGAGTTGAAGAAGAAAGAATACTTAATTTAGGAGGAAAAGTTCTATGTCAGTAGTGGTAAGTGATAGGGTAAGGTCTGCCACTGTTGAGCTGTGTACAGTGAGGCTAGGTAGGAGGTAGAGTTTGTGTGTGGTAAGGCATTTGGGAGTGAATAAAATATTCCTCCTGTTCATAGTCTGAACCTGACTGTTATTACTGTGGAGTCTTTCTACCATTTTGATTGACTTTGGAAGTCAACCTAGACTGAAGCAAGATTGAAGGTTCAGAAAGAAAATAGCACTATAACCTGTATCCCAGGGACACCTTCTGACATTGAGTATGTTACTATGTCTAAAACTGTGCTGTTTAGATTATCTTTCCTGCTTTGCTGATTTGGTTATTTTATCTTTTTGTAGATATTAATTTAAGTATTTAGTTGTCATGATATTAATGTGTGTAGGCACCCACAGAAATATATGCATATTTATATAGACATAAGCATACATACACACAATATTAATGTGGTTTAATTGTCCATTGTGCCTAACCTAATATATCTTTCTTAATAGTATCTGTTGTCACTTCCATTTTATCCAAGATCATGACTATAACCTCTGTTCTTTTGGATTTAGCTGAAGAATCCTCAAAATCCTTTATTTTTTCAACTCCAAATGTTAATTATCAGTTCACTATAGTCTTGATGCTCTAACAAAAGTCTATCTCTAGCACTATTTTTTGCATATTTTTGTATATTTTTACAATACTTTAATTGAAATGTGTGCTTTTATATTTTGTGTGTTCCTATATTTTGTGTATTGTATGTTGTGAATTTCATATCTTCATCAATATCCTCTCCATCCTTGTTCTTTTGAAGCTTGTGCTGAGGCTTTAGCTTTTTAATGTTTCAGATGTTACCTCTTTGAAAGAGAACCTACATTTTAGAGTAGCATTCCTGTCATTTCATATAGTTGTGGAAAAGATGAATTAAAATACTCGAGGAAAAAAAAAGTATTTTTTAAAAAAGATTTTGTATTCTCTACATCTTTCAGTCAAGTCAGTCAGTACATAACAATAAAGATATGATATATTCTGGTGTCATTTACAAAAGGCTGCCTATTCTCTATTTGAGAATATCTTTGAGGATGCCCTCATTGTTTGTGTTGATTATTTTCATAAAGTATTTGTAATAGAAAAATGGACATTTGGGTCTATAATTGAAAATTTTTATCATATTTTTGGGGAGTATTAATTATGGCTACTTATTTATTTCTAGACTCCAACCATGAATTACTTTTAGTCTCTCTTCCTTCACTCCAATTTCAGAGGATATGGTGTTCCTTCTTCTTACCATTTACTTCTTCCGTCTGCTTCTTTGATCCTGTTCCCTCCTATCTCCTCTGGAAACTTGCCTCTTTATTCATCCCCTCTTCCCATTTTCTACCTTTATTTACTTTCCCTTTCCTTGGTAGTTACAAATATGACCTGATCTCTTCTGTCCTTAATGAACCATTGCTTGACCACACCATCCATGCAACCGATTATCCTGTGTCTCCTCATTTTCTGTCCAAATTCCCAGAACCCCCCCCCAACAACTGTATACATAATTTTCCTCCACTTTCCTGCCTTCTACTCACATCTCAAACTCTTGCAATTTGGCTTTTGTTCCCACCACTAAACTGAAACTTTTCTCTTAAGGTTAACCGTGATTTCTATTTCTAATGAATGACCTTTTCTTCTTGTGCTCTCTGCAATTGATTTTGTTGACCAGCCCCTCCTCTGCATACTTTTCTACATAGTTTTTGTGTTGTTTTTCTCTTGTTGTTGTTTTCCTATCTCTCAGATTAACATTTATTGGCTGCATGTTCCTCTGGTATCATTGCCAGAGTCCATATCCATCTCCATGGGAAATGCCTCTTTCTGTCATTTCTGCAAGTGGGTTGGAGGACTCAGCCACCAACCTTCTTTATAATTTTAAGATTCCCAGTGCAGAAGTGACTGGGGCTGTCATGGGTATCCCATCTCCAGTTCTTCTCTTGGATGTTATTGTAATGATCTCAAAACCATCCCTTACCCCCACAATTTCAATGAAAGTAGGTATTTTCACAAAAATATTAAGGACCCCTTTCTTGTCATATATTTGAGCCTGATAAGATAGACTGAAAATAAAGCACAAACAGTTTCTTCATCTTAAACATGTCCCACAAATATGGTTTCCTATTTTGTGTCAACTCAACTTCTTCAGTCTAGCTTTCCTATCAACTAGAATTATTTAACCTCAAGACTCACTGCTATCCAGTAATCGCCAATCCAACTTTCCTTACATCACCCCAGACAAGCATTTCTCTCTTCAATCTCTGTGCTACTTTTCCCTGTCTGAAATATCCTCTTACCTCCATGCTATCAGTTTTAAATTCATCCTTTTCTTTTTAGATTAAAATTAAAACTAATATTCTTCAATAATCCTTCCCTACCAAATTTGTTGTTCAGTCATTTTCAGGCATGTCTGGCTCTTTGTGACCCCATTTGAGATTTTCTTGACAAAGATACTGGAGTGGTTTATCATATTCTTCTCAGACTCATTTTACAGATGAGGAAACTGAGGCAAATAGTTAAGTTACTTGTCCAGGGTCACACAACTAGTGTCTGAGCCTGGATTTAAACTCAGGAAGATGCATTTTCTAGGTCCTGCACTCAACAATTGCACCACCTAGCTGCCCACCTACCTAACTTGGATCAAATATAAAATATTTGTGTTCTTTGGCATTAATGTACGCAACTCATTTTACATTCCATGTATATCTATCTATCTATCTATCTATCTATCTATCTATCTATCCACACGCACATATATAAATATAGATATAGTGTGTGTATATTTGTATATATGTATATGTGTGTATAGTTTATGTATATTATATATCTATATATAGTCCTATATGTATGCATGTGTATGTATACATTATAAATATTTACTCTCATTGCTTTGTATCACTGAATTATTGTTTTCTCGGAACTATTGTGTCTCTTACCACGTTTCCTTATCTCTCTCTAGTTTCACCCCACTGTGATTACTGACATTGCATTATGTTGCAGAAAGAGCTGGGTTTAGAGTTAGAGAACATGGGTTTGAATGTGGGCTCTTCTATCTACTTCCCATGTGACTTTGGGCAATCACTTGGCCTTCTGTTGATGGGTTCCTCATGTGCAAAAGAAAGGATTGTACTAGGTGACTTCTAACTTCCCTTGAAGCTCAAAATCAACCATCCTATGATGTCCCTCATGCATAGACCTAATTATATTTCTCCCTACCTCAAAAACTCTTCAGCTGGTACTTATTAACAAAGATAGTGTTGGACTAGTTGACTGATATGGTCCCTTCCAGCTCTAATGATCAAATTAATCAATCAAAAAAGAACTTGTCTAAAAACACTTCAAATGTGCCAGATAACTGTGCCACTCACTGAATACAACCATGCTATGATCCTACTTATTAGTCATTGTTCTCTGCAAGCTTTCAAACAGGGTGAATCCATTAAATTAGATATTAGTGGGAAAGGAGGCCTGGGGCCTGAATGGCAATTTTGTGATATTTTTGTTTTTGTTTTTGTTCTTAGGATGAATTAACCACTGGCAAATTTACTTGTTATCATTTCCCAAAAGTCATTAAGAGAAAGGACATACCTGAATATGTCCTGCTATTTCTATTTTATGATAACTTCTTCCCCCAAATTTCTGGCTTTTGTCATCAGAAAACAAGTCAAACACTCTGTTTTGATCAGAAATAACCTTCTTGCTGAAGATATTCAAATTGTTGAAGCTCTTTCCAAACTCAATATGAAAATCTTTTTACATCTGCTCCCTTATTTCTGTATTTGATTGAGATGCTGACACTTCCTGAGTTATAAAATTAACTGGGGACAATATAATCTGTTTGTTGTCAATGAAAGAGATGTAACTGCTAAACAACATCTGTTTCCATTATTTTTGCTTAAAGTTTACAGTAAAACAACAGATTTGAGAGATTTCAAAACCAGAAAATAATCATGTAAGACATGCTATGCATGATGAGATCAGTGGTACCAGAGGACTTTATTGGGAAAATAAGGTGGTTGTCCATCATAAAGCTGATTTTCAAAGACGAGGGATTTGTTCCCAACCCTCTCCTACTATTTTCTTAAGTGTAGGTTTTATTAAAACATCAATATTATTAAACATA
Organism: Petaurus breviceps papuanus; assembly: GCF_028583685.1. Taxonomy (NCBI): domain Eukaryota; kingdom Metazoa; phylum Chordata; class Mammalia; order Diprotodontia; family Petauridae; genus Petaurus; species Petaurus breviceps. Next base: position 22,395,086 of record NW_027187372.1, read on the forward strand.
AATACAAATAACTAAACTTGCTTAGCAACTAATTACATTTCACTTAATTCAATGCATAAAATATCATAATATCTTTTCCATCTTTCCCTCTAATTCCCCAACAGATTCTTTGGCTATTCATTTTCATTCACTTTTATTCTTCAGCTATAGTTACTGTGACTCCATTCATTTGGTTCTGTTTTTTTTCAAACTTGTATTATTTCATAAATGTCTTTCCAGACCTCTGAATTCATTCTGTATTTTTAGTATTTCCAGATCTTTGTATTCATTCATTCTAATTGCATGATAGTATTTCATTACATTAATTTTCCCTCCCCAGTTTCTTAAGAGATCTGCTGTGTATATATTTAACTAAAGCCTGACACCAGCAAGTGAGTTGAATTTTAAGAAAGTCAGATATAAAAAAGTATCACTTAGAAAATATACAGTTTAGGAAGTGATCATTTGCTTTTCAAAAGAATTTACCAGAGTTTACTTCTAAATAGCTAGCTCCCCCTTGTGCATTTAACATATGACTAGATTTATAAAAATTCACTCTAGAGCAGCTTTTTAGGTCCACATCTATGGCCTAAAGGAAAACATATCCCTATTTCTACCTTTAATTGATGTAACCTCTTCAGTTATTGAATCTAATATTTGCTCTTTGTGGTATAATGTCCTGTTTTCTTTTCTTTGTCTACACAACTGGAACCACAGAATAGTAGGATTGGAATTTTAAAAATCATCTAGCCTAGCCCCTTCATTTTATAAAGGATAAGACTAAGTCTCAGAAAAGCAAAGTGATTCTTGAATCAGGGCTTATATTGCAGGCTACAGCTCTTTCAATTATTCCACGCTTCCTCCCAGTCTTTGAGTGTCTCTTAGTCCACTATTATTGGATATGATCAGTGGTGTGCTAGTTGAACAACTGGCTCTCTGAAAAAAAAAAGTTTGTGTGGCACCCTTAAGTTTAAGCTGTATTATTGACTTTGCTCTTTCATTTTCTTAAGTCTAGAAGTCAACAAAACAATAAATCAAATCCTGATTGTGAGTTTGCAAGGTGTAAGTGCTTCTACTGAATATTTAACAATTATCTTTCCCAAGACAGTATACAAGCTGGCCCCAGCACACACCTGGACTAGAGGTCATCTTGTCCAACTCTCTAATTTTTTAATTAGGAAACTAAGGCCTAGATAAGGGTGAGACTCTGCTAGATATTGGTACAAAGATGCAGCTTCAATGTGTTGCAACCAGGAGACAAACAGATTTATCATTATGAGGCCTGAGAGGGAAAGGAATCAATTATTTATTGAAATGATTCAGCACAAATCTTAGCTTTTTATTTCTCTATATGCTTATAAAATATAGCTAAATTTTAACTAGCTAAAACAACAAAAACTTATGCTTCTAAACAGTCTGAACTTTAGGCATGGTACCTTGATTTTTTTAGAGAAAACAAATCAAACAATAGAAAATATCTAATATGCAGGTTTTTACATTTACTGAAAAATCTGAATATTTCACATGTGCATATGAGGGATTTATTTAGCAATTGACCAAATGATCAATCAGCTAAGTATTTATTCAGCACTTACAATGTGCTAGAGATACTGCACTAGAAGCTAGGAATACTAAGACATGAGATAGTCCCTGCCCTCAAGGAGCTTACATTCTAAAGTCCTACTCTATTGCTTTATATTACCATGAAGGTGACCCTGGCTTTCAAAATTATTGACCAAGGACAGTACAATCTCTAGAAGGTTTTAATGAGTTGGAAAAGCTTCTAGAGCTGGCTAAGGGAGATGACTTGTGTATATCTGTCATCTGTATATCAGCCTAGATAAGTATAGACAGGTTCATGCCACCAGGTGATTTTTTTTTTTTGGCTCATAGTAACTCATGAAGACTGTTTACCAAAGGGAAAAGAGTCTCTGAATTGTCAGTAGAACTTCCCACTGATGGAATAAAAAGAATCCTTAAAGTACAAGTGAATCACACTCTGCCATTTGATCATGTCCACTATCACATCTGATCTTTACCATGATACTATGAGGTGGGGCAAAAACCTTATTGGGCGTGATGTAGTAGATAGCACACTTGGAGTTAGGAGACTCTTGGGTTCAAATTCTGACAATTACTTATGGGAAGGCCTCTTAACCACTCTGATTCTCAGTTTCTCTATTTGCAAAATGGGTATAATAATTATGATGGCATATACCTAATAAGGTTGGTGTGAGGTTCAAATTAGTTAAGGTATATAGAGTGCTTTGCATACCTTGAAGTGCTATATGCAAGGCAGTTGATATTTTCAGCATTAATTATAGGTTAAATTGTTTTCTGTGGCTTAGTCTGTCCCATGTATTCAAGTGGCTATACTAAGTCTTGAAGAGGACAAGGTTCCCTAGTATACATGGAAGGCAAGAAGTAGTCCCAAGTTACCACATTCTCTCTTTTCCAGGTGGCTGACAATAGCTTTGGCTTGTGTGGTTAGATTCCCCCCTCTCAGCTGCAGAAGGGAGTAGATGGGTTCCTGATGTTCTGAATTGGAAGATCGGAATGCATTTTCCTTCAGAAACAATATTACAAATGTATTCCAGGTTCCAGTTCAGAATGTTGTATACATAAGGTAGCCCAGATTTAGAGTTAAAAGATTTGGTTTTAAGTCCTAACACTGCTGTTTAGACACTGAGCAAATCATCTCACCACTCTCAGGCCTCAGTTTCATCATTTATAAAATAAGACAATTGCATTCAATGATCTCACTAAGGCATCCTCCGTCTCAAAAAATTTCATGTGCCAAGAATGCAATAGCGCCGATGATGAAGGCTGTTAGTATTGTTGAAGAGCTGTGTTTCATTGCTAAGCTCCCATTAGGGTGCAAGGCTAGGCTGGCTTCCAGTAGTGCCCAAACACTCTCAGGGCATTGTTGTCACACATCCCAACTCCTGGGAGGTGGGTGGGAGGATCAGAGGTCTTGCTATCAATACATTTCTGCCTTTTCCCCTTTTGCAGCCTCCCCCTCCTCCTCACACAATGCTTCTATGGTGAATGATGTGATGCTGGCAACAAAAACCACTAAGCATCCTTTCTTGGAAGAATGAACAAAAGCAGCAACAGTAAGAGCACAGGAAGGGAGCTTCATGTGCTCCTATGGGAGTCTGCCCTATTTTTGGACATTTCAGAATTATTGATACGACTATAAATTTTCACTCCTCTGTTCTGTTTAATTTTTATCCACCCAAGTCCCCCATTGCTATTATGCTGACTGACTGTTTAATGCATAATGGTTATTAAGAACCTACTCATTGTCTGTCTGGAAAGAAATTCTAGTCAAGGAACTCTATAACAGCAATCTTCTGCTATATATTAGCAAAATTTAGGTGGCAGCAAACAGCATATAAAATGATTGGGGAGGGAAGAGACCAGATGCATGGAAATCAGTGAGGGGTTATTACATAGCTTAAGCAAGAGATAATGAAGATTAAATGGGTTGGCTGCAGTGAGATTGTAAAGGAACTAGAAGAGAATTGAAGGCCAAAAAAGGTAAGGAAACAGTAAGAGAACATCTAGTCAATTAAAATGTGTTCAAGTCTACACAGGGTTAGGTAAACTACATCCCAGAAAACACCCTCCTTACTCCTACCCCAAATAACAACACCTTTGCTAATATGATCATACAATTACTGTTTATAATCTTTGAGAAATGATGGAGAATGAAAGAGGTATAAAATGTCTCAATTTTTTAAAAGCTGGAATTTATAGATGTATATATACATACATACATGCATACACATATATATGTAGATTTCTTATATGTGTATGTATATGTATATAAACTTGACAGTGAGAACTAGTGAATTAGCCTCAATAAATTTCAGATTCTGGATTCAGCTTAGAATGAAAACTTTTTCAGACTACAATGGTGTTACTGAGAATCATCAAAGGATACAGAAATCAAGGATACATGATGCAAAATCAGATTTAATAGAAATTGCAATTAAGGAATTGGTGCATTTTATTCTCTTTCTTCCCCTCAGAAGGAGGATTCCCCAAAACAGCAGATCACACAAGGAGGGTCTCACCAGGTCAGAGGAACAATGATAATACTCTGTGACCACTCATCTGTGCAAATGTTATGTTCCCCATTTGCCTGTAGGTGGCTCAGGGAATTGATTTGGCGCTTCATATTTCTGGACTTTCCCCTTGTTTTTATGAACCCTATTCTCCCCTGCCTAACTTTGTTTACTTACTCTTTCCTATACTTTTAATATGCCCACCAACCTCGGAAGCACTTACTTGTTCAAGATTTATGTGTAGTAATGAGGTATGTGTTTGTGTGTGTGTGTGTGTGTGTGTGTGTGTGTGTGTGTGTGTATGTATCAAGTGGTATCTGGTAAAGCCCACTGTAGCTAGAAAAATTCTAGAATGCATTATGAACCCTTACTAGGGAAAGTGGTGATCACTAAGAGCCAGAATGGCTTTGAGAGTGAGTTAAGCCAAAATAGTAATTTTTCTTTAAAAAAAAAAAAGGCTAATTAGAATGATTACTTAGTCATTTTAGTGTCTGGGGAAAGCAGCATAAAACACACTCAGAGGAAGTACCACTAAAAGGTTCCTTAAATCAACTTTGTAACTTATGTTATAAAAACATAGAAGTAGTAATTAAGATATATTCAGTTGAGGAAAGATCCTAAGACACAAGGCTCCATGGGGAGAGAGACACTGGGACAGCAGCTCCCTGTGTATTTGGAGAGACCCTAAGATATGAGATCTCTGCTGGAGGAGAGCCCAGGTGAGCCTGGGCAAGGAAGGCATTCACCTAGTCATATAGCCACTGAGGAAGCAAGTCTGTCTTACTATTCTAACTAAATCTTCTGGCTAATTATGTACTCAACCAAGTTGTTTCTCATCCCTTAAAGAAGTGTACACTATCCAGATATAAATGTAACAAAATTTAAAGTTGCACAATCTTCTGCAATCATTATTTAAAAATATTCTGCCCTTTAAATTTTAGTGTCCTGGAGAAAAGCTTTGGTCTGCCTGCCCTTAGGACTCTGGGGCTAATAGGTTGGTGGTGAAATTCCAGTTGGCATAGTATATCTGGAATATTGAATGACATTTGAAAAGTCTCTTATGATATTATTGTGGTCCAAATAAGAAATGTGATCTGGTTGCTCTATGTGTGTATGTATGTATGTACACACACATATCTATATCAGGTTTATTCCATGTTTAACATATCGTGGGTAGTTATTCTCTTTTTAACTGCTACTGATTCATTTTCCTTATTGATTCTCATCTTCCAAAGTAATCCAGGGCTATATTGCAATATTTTCTCACAAATTAATAAAAACACACAATCTCTATAATTAATTAAATAATTTTCTCTGACCCTCAAGCTATTTATTAAATATTAAATCAGAGAAACCTCTTTCATCACAATCTCTCTGTACATATATATACATATATATGTATACACACAGCATATATGCCATATACATCTATATGAAACCCCTTAGCCTCATAGGATTTAATGGCAATCAGTATTACTGGTTATACAATTTATTCCCAGTATAATAAACAATGCCCAGACATACTCAAGTATCTCAATAATGTGTTGGAGTAAGAAAAATCACAAACCACAGTCCACCAATTTATCTGTCTTGAGATGCCAGTTTAACATTTTTTATCAAGAATTTTCTTGATTAATATTTCAATTCTCTCAAGAAATGTCTCAATCCTTTTTCTTTGTGCTTCACAAAGTCATTGTCAGGAAAGAATTTTTTCTTGGTTCTTTACTTCTACTTAAAAAGTCTCTGCTCAGATGTGAAGTAATGAATGTGAAAGCACTTATTAAACACCTACTATGTGCCAGAGACTTTTCCATGACAGTGAATAATTTCTCCACCATGAGTTATACTGCCAGTCTTCTCACCAATTTCTCAAAGAATGACAGTTAAACTAGAACTCCTTAAGATTATATTTTCTCTTAAAGATACAGTAATAGTATTCATAGTAGATGGAGCTATTGAAACTGTTGTTACATATAGCTAAATGCTCCACTTTTGTGGGAAGCTGAATAAGATGACCTCTTAATGTTCCTTGCAATGCTAAGATTCTATAGTTCTGAGATGGATGGGAGAAGTAATTCAGAAGTACAATTTTTAGGATTTAGCAATTGGTTTATTGCAGAGGGAAAGGACTGTATAGAAAATAACTATAACATGGGTGTAGGTATAATTAATTATTGTTGTTTGTCTTTTGTTCCCAAAGAAGACACCATGACATCGTGGAAGTGATGCCATGGCATGCAAGTGAATTAGACTCAAGTGAGAGAAGGCTATGCAAAGTCACCAGTCTCATCCAGCGGCCAGATACAGATCAAGATGCCTGGAGACGGCCCAGGATGCAATGAGGAACCCTGGCCTTTTTGATCTAAGGTCTTTAGCAGGTCTCACTTCTACTGAGACAATTCAGTGATTAGGGCTTAATAAGAATCAAGGTGAAGAATGTCCTCTTTACCTAGTAATAAATAAACAAAAAGATTAATCTGACTGTCCATCCACCTGGGAGGGGAAGACTCTCAAGGTTTCTGGACAAAATGTTTCTGTTTTGTTTCTAATTGCTGTTTACATTCATTCTGAGCCAATCAGAGCCCAAAACAATGACCAAGTAGGGTTTGGCCTGGGATCTATTTTTTCCCCTTAAAAACCAGCTTTAACCCCCAAATCAAGTATAATTGGGAGAATGATGAAACCTGCAAACTGTCCTCCATAGACTGTGGCATAATCAGGAGAATGGTGCTACTCTTAACAGAAGTAGCTGAATATGGAGGAGAAACAGGTTTTGAGGTAAAGATGATGAATTTGGTTTTAGACATGTTGAGCTTTAGGGTCCAGCAAATCTTTAAGATAGATTTGGCTAGTAGATAAATCGAAATTAAGGCATGAGGTTCAGTGGATGGAGGTTAAGTTTGGAGCTATAAATTAAATCAGCAGGTCAACAAGGACCTGCTATGCACCAGGCACTATGCTAAGTGCTGAAAATGCAAAGAAAGACAAGATTAGACAAAAGAGTAAAGAGTTACCCATACAGATGTAATATTTGAAAAGTAGTGGGTCAAGGACAGATCCTCAGGGAATGCCTCCATTAAGGGACAGGGAGGGGAAAGAGGAGTCCCGCTAATCTATTAGCTAGTCCCTATGATTGCCATATGCATTTTATGCTCTTCAACCCAACACTCATCTGAATCACTTCTCAAGCTGTAGCCAAAATAATACACTCACCCCCAGCTCCTCTCAACAACAATCATAAATGAAATGAATCATGACAGCTTGGAAGATATGGCATACTATCAAAAGAACCATAGCAGCAATCTTTCCTGGGAGGTGGGATTGGAAGGGTTCTCACTGCTCTAGAACCAGGATGGACTTTTTTTTTTTAAGTGAAGTTAACACTGAATCACTGATGTTTCCTCTTCAATGGGCTGCCAGAGCAAGTTAGGTCTGCAAAACAGGCTCGAATAATAAATTCTCGCTTAACTGCCAAAGTTTAGATAAAGTGATGGCCCGTGCACAGTGCACAGAATATGAATGTAAAAAGCCATCAACCATAACGATATCCCTCCCCTGCAGCACATAAACAGAGTGAGGTGGAAAACAAAACAGAGAGCGTGTATGATAATCCTCAGCAATGCACTACTTCATGAAAGGATCATTTTGAAAGCTGTGCCAGAAAAGCTCAGGGCAGGCAGGCTAAGCCAAATTAGAACAGAGTCAAAAATTTGTCATACCTCTGTAATTTCACACAGCCGCATGTCCAGTTGAATTTCAAATAGTCCAGATGTTAGCCATCTGACTCTTTATAGCTGTGCTCTGTTTTTTCTTCATAAAGCCTCTTTTCCTCCTCTGGGTTCTCAGATACATGGTGTTTCTCTTCCTGTTTGAAGTGGGACCTAAACTGAGAAAAGAAAAAATGTTTTTTTTTTTCACTTTCAAGACTATTTACTGTTTTCAAATGGGAAATATTTAGAAGCAGAAAGAGTCCTATATTGTTGCAATGTTAAAATTTGTATTTTATTTGCTTTCCTATTATTCCCAAGGCCATCATGCCCCAGCAGTCTGACCTAAGTAGATTTCCTAGACACAGAAGAGAAAGGGAGTACCGCTCACAAATGACTCCTTCCACTTAGGTAAGAGTTGAATTAATTGACTTCAAAGAAATGTATAGTTCATTTCTAAGATCTGAGGAATATTATGTATGCATTCATATCTCAGGGATAAGATTAGATACCTGGGAATCTTCTCAGAGTTGGCAAATACTACTGACTTAAGAGCCAGGATAGTAGGAGCCCATCTCCCATTGTTGGGGGTGGGGACTGGTCATGAATAAATTAGCGGCTGGGGCAATTCTAATTTGCACCAGAGTGAACAGAGGAGATCTGACTCAATGCTTGTTCATTTTTGGTACAGAATATACATCAATGATATCCCTGATATCAAACTGTTCATAAATTAGTAGGGTTGGGTTGACTGTACTATGTGCTAGTGCTGAAGGCAAAGACAATATAACAACAGCTCACATTTATAGAATGCTTTAACATTTCCAAAACACCTTAAGTACATGATCTCTTTTGATCCTCACAACTTTGTGAAGTGGTTGTATTTTCTCCTCATTTTATAGATTGATCAATCAGTTAATAAGCATTTATTAAAACCTCCTGTGTTCCAGGCCTTGTGTTAGGCATTGAGAATATAAATACAAAACTGTGACAGAACTTCCTTGCCTTAGAGGAACTTACATTCTATTAGAGGAGACAACGTATCCACAGAGAGATATAGGATGGATGAAGAAACAGTGGCTCCAAAAGTTTAAGTTATTTGCCAGGTATCAAACAACTAGAAGGTAACTTAGATTTTGAACCCCAGCCTTCCTGATTCTAAGACCATAGTTAGATAAGAAACTGGAAGATTTTATTATTAACCTTACTTTTTGCTGATGAAAACTGTTTGAAAAATAACCAGAAATTATCTCCTCACAAAGGGAAATAGTCATATTCTGAATGCAATAAGAATCGATCCTCCCACTTCTAAAACTGTTCTAATGCATGTTGATGGATGTCACAGAACTAGACAGTATACAAAATGGTGTCATCCAGGGACATGCACAGCAAACAAAGATCTCTGATTGATTTTGACAAAAGAAAATAAACCAGTCGATGATAATTATATATGGCTAAAGAATGTCTATGAATTTAACCACAAAAGGATGTAACAACAGTCATCCAACACAGGTTTGCGGCCTACAAAGCTATTAAGAAAAGTATTTTGGACAACTCTGGTCCATTGACTGTAGAAGTCTAATTGTGGGCTTCCATGGTACCACCTTCTTGCTCTTCTGAAAGAAGCCATCCACGAGTAAAGATCTGGATCAGAATTAGTGCAGAATTATATGTTTCACTTGGCCTCAGAAACTGGAATTAGGAGCAGTGTATGGAAGCTGTAGAAAGGCAGATTTAGGCTGGATGTAAAGAAAAACTGCCAAACAATTGGAACTATTCTCATTAATGAGGTTCCCATTCATTGGAGGTTTTCAAGAAAACTGGGTAACTACTTCTCAGGAATGTTCTGGATGTGGATTGACTAGATATCACCTGAAGTCCCTTTTCCTTCTGATTTTCTGTGATTCTTTAGGAGATTGTATAGGAGGTTAAAAAGGAAAAAAAAGTGATTTCAGAAGGCACAACCAGACTTTTTACTTCAGAGGAGTGTTTGTTTCCAGATGGTATTAAGTAATTCAAGTTGAATAGAATAACATTATGTGTGTTTAAACAATAAATACATTAATGTTTGAGGAGTTTTGATTTTATTCATTGAAACCTAAAGCAAACTAAAAAACAAACACTTATGTTGACAGTAATTGCTCCATGGTCTAATCTTGATCTGAATTCTTTATTGTTGATTTGGTCACAGTGAACGATGACTGAAATGCATCCCTAGTTTTAGAGCTATTTTTAAAGTTAATATCTTAGTTAGAAATTCCTATCAAGGCCACATGTTCTTGGAATGCATGTTATACTACTATATTTATCCTCCATTCAAATGAATTTTTTCTTTGCTTAAAAATGACTTTTAATTTTTCTTCTGGCATACTGTTAGTATCTCTCAATGCAGAGGAACTTGCTTCTATAATTATTTTCACTCACTAGTGCCTTGTAAATTCTTTCCCTGAGTTTTAATAACAACATTTTTGGCTACTTCCCTTAGTGACTCCCACTGAGGGAAATAAATGGAATAGAAGCTCCACTTGACTCAGAAGGAGAGAAATAGAGCCTCTGCCATCCAGACTAAACCTTTTCCAGCAAAAATCACTGGACCAAATTTAACTATAGCATGATCTACATTCATCCTTGGCCCTCCTTTTGGAGGTTAGCAATAAGGTCCACTGGTAGTGTTGGTGTTAGGATTTTGTGGTGTTAGTACTTTTTCAGCTAAGACGCCCATACTTTTATTCTGAGCCTGCAGATTTCCTGGTACCATTGCTGCCAAAAGAAATTGAATTTTGATAGTTTAATTCTTTGATAGTGTAATTGGTTTTACTAGATTTTGTAGAAAAACAGGATGCATTGCATGGTAATGTTGCTGTTGTTTGTCCTTCCTTCTTGAAGAGGACCATAATGTTAGAAAAGTGATGCCACACTTGCAAGTGAGAGAGGGCTGTGCAAAATCAGCAGCCTCACTTTCTCCTTTGGAGCCATCTGGGTCCAGTGGCAACATATAGATCAGAATGACTGGAGATGGTCCCCGCATGCTAACGACATGTTATGTAAAAGACTAACATTGTCCTTCTTGTGAAACACATTTAATCCTTTTGAATTTGAAGATTTCTGCCTAGATAGTTATATTTAAGGGTGGCTTGTGGAAGTGAGGGTAGAACCAGATTCAACTGGCTCAGGAGAATTGGTTGTTAAATTTTCAGTGTGAACATTTATATTTCAAAAATGGGCAAACATTACAAATCAGGATTCGATTTATCATCTTGTTAATCATGTATACTTAAGAAAGTGATAGTGAAAATGTTAACAATGCAAATTAAACTTAAAAGTGAGTTGTGTACAATTATTTTTTGGGGGGGAGAGTCAGTTGTTAAACATTTACTAGCATACCACTGGGTATATTAAACAAACAACAATTGGTTTCATAGCTTTATTAGAAATGAAAAACCCAAAATGCTTTTAAAAATAACTTTTTTATGTTAAAAATTCTCTTGTCAAATTATCAGTGAATTTTTTTTAGTAACAAACAATTATTTAATGCCTATTTTTGTGCCAGGTACTATACTAAGAACTTTACAAATATTGTCTCATTTGAACCTCACTTCACCTTGGGAGGTAGGTGCTTTCCTCATTTTGTAGTTAAGGAAACTGAGGCAGAGGTTAAATGACTTGTCCAGGGTCATAGAACCAGTAAGTATCTGATGCTGTATTGAAACTGAGGTCTACCTGACTCTTGGCCCAGTCCTGTACCCACTGAGTTACCCAATCTGGCCTAATTACTCTTGTGTGAGCCTTTGCTTATCCTAAACCCATGCCTTATTTCCTTCTCTTTCCCTTTTTCCATCTCTGACTCCTGAAATTCTTTCTCAAAGCAGGTCTCACCAACTGGAAGTGTTCTCTCTCTTCCAATTTCTCATAGTATTTGGTATAGACATCTTTGTATTTATCATAATTATTTTTTGGATTACATTCATTTCTTTACTTGCCTTATTCCCACTACAGGATCGTAAGCTCCTTCATAGCAGGAACAGTGTCATATTCATTTTTTGCATCCCTAAAATTTAGCCCCAAATACTAAAACAAAAATACTTTGAATAGAGGCTTAATATTTATTTGAATATTGTATTTGAATTTGAAAAGTACAGGAATAATTGTGCTTATATCATACTTTATTATGTGTGTCACACACACGCACACATGCACACACACACACACACACACACAGCAGGTCCTCCGCACAACCTATGACCCGCCAAAGGATTTTGGGTGGCCTGGGAAAATTGTAGGCCTGATATATATATATATGTACACACACACACATAAATAGAAAGATAGACAGATAGATAGACAGACAAACAGACAGATAGATATAGTTTCACTGTTTCCTCATAACAACCCTGAGAGGGGTTATTATCCTTAGTTTACAGATAAGGAAACTGAGAGTCTGAGAGTTTAAATGACTTTCCTATAATCAATCATTCAATCAGTCAACAAATACTTATTAAATGCCTCCTATGTAACCAGACATTGTGCTAGGTGTCAGGTATACAAGTATAAAGAATGAAACAATCCCTACTTTAAAGTATTCTTTTGAAGACAACATGTAGATATGTAACTATAAACACACTAAATGCAAGGTGGTTAGGGAAGAAGAGTACTTATGGTTAAGGGTTCAGCAAAGGCTTAGCATTGGAAGTGAAAATGGGGGGATCTTGACTGAAGAGAGGGTTTCTGAGGCAGAAGGAAGGAGGCAGTATGCCCTCAGAATGGGGGTTGACCACTGCAAAGAAAGGGAGATGAGAAATGTAAGTTTTATAAGAAGGTCAGTTCGATTGCTTGACAGAATGTCTGAAGGGGAGTAATATATCATGAAACTAGAAAGGTTGTGGAGAGTTTTAAAAGTCAAGTACAGGGGTTTATATATTATCCTGGAGGAAATAGGGAGTCCCTAGAATTGGCTGAGTGGAAAGTGATGCCATTAGATCTGCACTGAAGAAAAATCATTTTAGCTGCTGTGCAGAAGATGGCTGGGGTGGGAAGAGACTTGAAGCAGGAAGCCATTGTAATAGTTTAGGTAAGAGGTAATGAGGGTCTAAATTAAGTCAGTGGTTGTGTGAATAAAGAGAAGAGGGGGTATGACATAAATGAGATATTGTAGAGATAGAAAAAGATTGAATATGAGGCTTGAGGAAGAATGAGGAGTCAAGGACAATCCAGAAGTTACGTACTTTGGTAACTAAAAGAATGGTGGTGTCCTTGACAGAAATAAGTGACTTTGGAAGGGTGGGTTTTGGGGAAAAGATAATGAATGAACTTTGTTTTGAACATGTTGAGTCTCAGATATTTCCATGACATGGAATTTGAAATAATTGATAGATAAGTAGTGATGTAGGATTGAAATTCAGGGGAGATACTATGACTGAATGTGTATAGATCTGTGAGTCATCTGCATAGAGATAAAAATTAAACCAATGGAAGTTGATGAAATTATCAAGAGAGAGCATAAAGAGAGGGAAGGAGGGAGGGAAGGAGGGAGGGAGGGAGAGAGAGAGAGAGACAGAGAGAGAGACAGAGAGAGACAGAGAGAGACAGAGAGAGACAGAGAGAGAGAGACAGAGAGGGAAGAGGAGAAGAGAAGAGAAACCAGGTTGAAGACTGAGAAGCAGTTAGAGAGATAGAATGAAAACCACGAGAGAGCTATATTAAGAAGAGTCAGAGATGAATGAATATTCCGGAAGAGAAGGTTGTCAAATGTAAAGAGGTCAAGAATGAGAACTTCACAAAGGCTATCAGATTTTGCAATTAAGTTATTGTTGGTAACATTGAAAACAGCAGTTTAAGTTGAACGATGGGGTCAAAATCTAGATGGCAAAGAGTTAAGGAATGAATAAGAGGAAAACAATGGAGAGAATAAGTGCTGGTAGCCTTCTCTAGGAGTCTGGCAGAGGAAGAAAAGATAAATCAAGATAGCCTGAGGGTATAGTATATTCTAGTGAAGGGTTTTTTTTGTTTGTTTTTTTTTTTCATAGCATGTATGAGGTAGTAGAGAAAGAGGGAGTAGACAAGGAGGAAAATGTAGAATATAATATATATATATATATATATATATATTTTTTATTTTTTTTTTTTTTTTGCTTTTTTTTTGGGAGGGCAATTGGGGTTAAGTGACTTGCCCAAGGTCACACGGCTAGTTTTTGTGTGTGTGTAAGTGTCTGAGGCCAGATTTGAACTCAGGTCCTCCTGACTCCAGGGGCAGTGCTCTATTCACTGTGCCACCTAGCCGCCCCTAAGGTTGAATATTATAGAGGAGGAAATAATTGAGGTAACAACCTGTTGGACAAGGGAGGGCATTGGGTACAGGGTACATGTAAAAGCATTGACTTTGACAAAGAGAAGGGTCATTTAGACAAGAGAAAAGGAGAAGAAAGTAGGGGATGATGTCAAGGAAGTATGGCATGAAGAGAAGGGGAGAAGAGGGAGGTCATGGTGAATGGGCTTAATTTCCTCAATAAAGTAAGAAATGAAGTCTCCAGATGAGATGATGGAGGGAGGAGGAAGTTTGTGGTGCTTAAGAAGAAGATTATACAGAAAATTATTATCTGACCTCCTTTCAAAGGCTCAGCTCAGGTGTCACCTGCTTTATCAGACCTTTTCTGATTCCCTCAGTTGTTAGTATATTTTGAAGTATTTATCCATCTATTTTCTATTCTGGCCAGGTCATTTTTGGAAGTGTTATGTCTGGCTTATATCATGTGTTAAAAAAAAATATATATATATATATATATATCACATAATACATTATTTATTCACATATATATATATATATAATCAGAGATCAATTTTTTTTGCTTTTTGGAGGGGGGAAGGTAGGGCAATTGGGGTTAAGTGACTTGCCCAAGGTCACACAGCTAGTTTTGTGTTAAGTGTCTGAGGCTGGATTTGAACTAAGGTCCTCCTGACTCCAGGGCCAGTGCTCTATTCACTGTGCCATCTAGCCGCCCCATCTAACTCATTCTTAAATAAGAATCTCTTCTACATCATCCCCCTAAAGTGCTCATCCAGAGCTTCTGTCTGAAAACATCCAAAGAGAAGGAAAGCATTACCTCCTGAGTCCAGCCAATCCAGATTTGGAAAATTTTGATTTGGAACTTTTCCTGACATGAAGACGATAGTGACCGCTCTGCCAATTCTACTCACTGTTACTTGTTCTCTTCTCTGGGATCTATTTCTGCTTCCAGTTTACATTCCTTTAAATACTTGGAGAGCTGCCATGGTCCCTCTAAATCTTTTCTTCTCAAGGTTAAACATCACCATCTCCAATTCCTCCAACCCATCTTCACGTGGGTCCTCTCACCTTCTTGGTCTTTCTCTTCCAGGCATGTTATATGGAGATGAAACTGTTACAGAGTTTTCAGAGGAAAGGGGGTAGGCAGAAGGGGGAAGAAAGGACTAAACGATAAATCAAGTCCTTTGAGTAAACTTGGAAGGCACTGTATTTGTTTAGTTTGAGAAATAAGCCACAGGTTAATTTGATATTTTTCCAGGACAATGAGAGTTGTTATGTGATGAAAATTAGGTGTTTACATTCTTCTCCAAGACCCCAACAAGAGAAAAGGGATTTGTACGAGAGTTTGTTTACATATAAAGTGGATATTCCAATCTGCAAAAAAAAATATATTAAACAACAGAACAACATGCAACCTGTAGGCACAGTGGTACCCAAAACTCCCTAAATGGTCCCAATCAGATTAAATTGTAATTGGGATGTACTTAAAAAAATAAATTCAAATTAAATAAAACATAGATACTGTTAATATGTTGTTTTCTAAATTAGTATGCAGCCCACAGGTGTCCTGATGTACAGTTTAGTAGCCCATTTCTATTGGAGTTGAACACCATTGGTCTAGTGAAAAAGATCATGGAATACCCATTACTAGAGATTCTTCTTATGCACACACAAAAAGTGAAGTTATTGGTGCTGTCTGATTTGTGTTGTTTTTCCTAGTGATAGGGGATTATAACAGATCGAGATTTCTTTTAATACTGTGATTCTGTTGTTGAAGTACTATATCAAGGCAGAAACCTCAAATAAAAAAAAAAACAAGCATTGTCTAGCTTTAATATCAACACCTGTTTATTTTTGTAAAACACAAATGGTGGTACAAGTCCTGTGGCTGAGAAATTTGGGGCCAAAAGCATTAGCAACTTTAACCTTTTAGGGTTCCGTTAAATGTACTACAAGAAGATAGTGCTGTTAAACAGCCTGCCAAAGTAGAATGTTTATTCTCATTGAATAATTTTCTTGTTGACTCATTATTATTTTAAAATGCATTAAAACAGATAAACCATTTAAACACATCCATTTATTGAACATTTTGAGAATGCTTTTAGAAGTAAAAGCTACAAAATAAAAAAAAGGTCACCATTTTTGAAGGACATATATCAGTTAGTTATGAATTATTAAAAAAGCATCTGGGAAGTATGGCAAGTTCTCTCCCATTAAATATGGAAGGCTTGCTGAAAAGCCTTGTCAATATTCTCTTATCTAGTCCTTAAAAACAACTCTGTTGAAGCCCAAAAGATACAACATCAGCAAGAAGAGGGATAAGATGTCCTGATGCTGTCACTCTTTTCCCCTCCAGCTCAAGAATGTTGGGATGCTGAAATTGTCCATGTGATTTAATGAAATGCGCCTTCCTATTAAATATAACAAGAGAATAGACTGCAGAGAGGGCAGAGGGCATGAGGGCAAAGAGGCAAACATTAGCAAGTAAAAGAATTTAGAAAAAGGATTGTTGTTCTCCATTCTGAACACTATGTGTTCCTTTTACCTTCATACTAACTCTTTAGGAACCATGTTGAATCCATAGATGACGTCTGAAATTTGTCCACCCCTATCTTTCCTTTTTAAGTCAACACTTACTGTACCTGTCGTTTCCCTAGGATTTCTTTCTAAGTTTAAAGAACAAATTCACAACATTTCCCCCCAGTATGTAAAAGAAATATTACTTTGAAATGAGATTTCAGTGATAGCACTATGGAGAGATTATATGTTTTATTTATCTGTGTGTATTCATATATATGTATCTCATGTACATACATATACATATATATTACATAAATATTATATACACACTCACAGATATTCCTCTAGTTTTAATGGTAGCAAACATACAAAGACCTGAATTAACACAACACATCAAATGGGCCAGCCATTTATTTAATGAAAAACAAAGTAAAGCTTTCTTAGTTGTGGAAACATGATGGGTAGATACTACTTCATCTTCAGCTTTGCCTGTGTTCTCAGCTTGGCAGATATAGACTAACACAGTTATTCTTCCAATTAGACAGCATGTGCTTCTGACATTTGAAACACATGCTGGGGGTCAGGTTTAGCAGAGACAATGTGAAGAGAATGTTATTTAAAAAAATAACCCATAAGCAAAGAGTGAATATTTTAAAAACCTTGTTCATTGGACCTCAAGCCAAGTAACATAGGGTAGAGTTGTTATATATTTGCATTATAAATAGAATATCATAATAGTAATGCCATTTTAAATTAGCAATTAAAGCAGAAGAAACTATTATATAGCAAAATGGGCTTCTATAAAAATAATTCATAACTATAAGCATGCCTTATGCTTCCTAGGATATGTGCATTGAGAGATTTTATTTTGTTTTGTTTCCCCCCCCTCCCCCGCTAGTGACATGTAAAGCCAATCATGAGCAATTCTCCTGAGGCCTGCTGGTGTGAATAACTTTAAGGATCTAGTTGCATAGTATAGTGAATTCTCTATTTATTTAGCAATAAGCTAAATCATAACATTCACAACAGCATAATATAACAACTTATTACTAAGGTGATCACATAGTCTTAAACAAAACATATCATTCAGTAAGACTCAGTATCCTCAATCAATACACTGTATCCAAGTAAAGTCCTCTTTCATCTTGACTCCAGGCTGACTTCCAATTATCCTTAAGTCAATTATCCTTAAGGGGTAGCAGAAAGTACAAACACCATCTACCCCTAGGTCACAGTAAGTTACAAATCTCATCAGTTAATACAGAGTATCCAAGTAAAGTTCTCTTTTGTCTTGACTTGAGGCTGACTTCTAAACCCCTGGCTCCTCTTCCATGGGCTGACTGCTCCCAGCTCTTGCCTGAATTCACACATAGGCAGCTCTCCTGCTCCTGTTCTATATCTCAGTTCATGAGGACTGTTCCACTCCAAGCCCTTCACAGTTTCTGTTTTTAGGAAGACAAAGCTTAACAGAGCTACAACCATATTTACCCACATTAAGCTTAAAAGGGTTACAACAATATTTACACGTTACCAGCGCTATCATCTCGATTCACTTTCTGTCTGACAAAGTAACACAAATCAACTGACAAGGCTTCTGTCTGAGAAATCAAACACAAATCAACAGTAAAGTCCTCTTTCAGGACTTCTGTCTAATAACAACAGACAGGGTGCTTCTATCTGACAGAACAACAGACAAGGCTTTTGTCTGACAGAACGACAGAGTGCTACTGAGTGCCTACATCACAAATATTCTCTCTCTCAAAAAGTAACACAGATCAAGAGAACACTGAAATCACAAGCATTCTCTCTCTCTCAGTTCTATCTGCTCCCATCTCTACTCGAGCTTTTCTCTGCTCTGCTCCTTCTTGTTCCACCCTTCTTGCTTCACCCTTCCTGTTCTGCTCTTTTGGCAAGCTCCTCCTACTGCGGACTCTAAGTGATTAGTTAGGCCTATTAAGGGCAAGGAAGGTCTTCTAATTCCCTTAGGCTGATTAAGGGCAACACAATATTTGTGGTTTTCGACAAAGACTTTTGATACAATCAAAGGGGAGACTCAAAGTCACTTGAATAGCTAAAACAAGAAAAGTACTACTTTGCTTGCCATTACACAACATTAGTTTGCGTTCCTTCCTTTCTGATCCACTAGCATGTCTTTTTGAGATGGCTGATTGAGAGTTAGGGTGCAGTTTATGACCATCAAGTTTCATTGTAATGTGATCTTATTTGTATAACATTCAAACTCTGGCTTTGTTCTCAGTGACACTATACACTAAGTGCCTAGACTAAATAGTTTACATAAAATAAGTGTGGTATTAGGATCAATCAAATTTATTGAGAAAAAGAGATTTTTCAGGCAGCCTGTTGCTTCTTATTGTTCTTGTCAATGAAAAGTCCTGAGAATTGTATTGTTTTGGCCAAACACCACAGGAAAGCTTACACAACATAGAAAGGAGGAACAATAAAGTCTCAAAAACAAGTTGAAAAGATTTAAACAAAACCAACCTCACATGAGTGTTACTCATTATATTCGTAGGAATTAGGAACTATTTCAAAATCTCATAAATGTTTTGTTCCTCAATAAAACACATTCACTACTCTATTCCACCCTGTTACCATCTAATGTATGGTTTAAATTGTTTTTCTCTAAGCCACAGTCCTTGAACCAAATTCGATCATAGACCACTTATCTTCCAGTTTATTTCACTAATAGATGTTGCCCCTGGGCTTTGATTCCTCTGAAGGAGAGAGTAAGGCTTGTAACTTTTTGTAGCTCTACCTCTTTAAATCCAATTCACACCAAGTCAAGACATCACCCTCCTGATGTCATTGATCTTCTTCTAGAATGAAGGATGAAAAACAACCAGGGGTTCTGCATGAAGTCTTTACACAGAGAGAAGGACTTCCAGAGGAGGTATGAGTGAAACCTTTGTTTCACATATTTCTTCTTACATTTGTGCCTCTCTACTATTGTGGTCTAAGTCTAAGCTTACTCCTTCCACTGATGCTATGTATTTGTGGGAAGGAACGAACCCATTTTTTTCTGGTTTTTTTTTTTTTTTAAGGAGAACATGTTTGTATTAACTGTCTCTTACATGTTAACCAAGCAAATACCTTTGGTAAAAAACTAATTAAGACTGTTGGATAACTGACAATGGGAACCACTGCACTTGACAATCAGGACCTATAGTAGAAGTACAGCTTCTGAGAATTATCTCTAGAAGTCTGATTTAAGTAACAGAAGATGCCTTCTGGGGACCCAACCTGCCAGTTCAAGCAGAAGTTGAGAAATGCTGCTGTTTCTCCTCCTCTTCCTCCTTCTCTTCCTTCTCCTCCTTTTCCTTCTCCTCTTTCTTCTCCTCCTCCTTATTTTCCTTCTCCTCTTTCTTCTCCTCCTCCTTATTTTCCTTCTCCTCCTTCTTTCTTCTGTCTTCTCCCTTCCCCACATCTGGTTCTCTCTCCACTTGGGGGTGCCATACCTTTACACATGGGTGCTCTGTTCCTAGGAATATAATTTTTGGTTGCTTATATTTTACAAGATATTTTGGGGCCTGGGGGCTGGATTTTAAATTTTTTAAAAATTATTTATTTAATTACACACATATACATATGTACACACATACATAAATATAGAAAGCTGGAGCAGTTTCCTTTTTGTCCTGTGTAGTTTTCATTTATGATTTCTTGAAATATAGCTCCAGAAAAATAGGCTTTTAAAAAGCCCATTGTGTTTCAAATGGAGCTAGTTGACTAACCTTTAAACCAAAATCAGTCAGGCTTTCATTGAATGGCTAATAATCACCTCCAGCCCAAGTGTTACTCATTGTTTAGTTTCCATGGCTTAAAATAAGTGTAAATAGCAATTGTCTTCTGTTCTGGCCAGAAACTTTGGGGGTCTTCCCTTCCCAGAATGGTTTTTGTGATGGCAAATTAGGCCATCTTTTGTCTCAGTGTCTTTGCCTTAGACAAGGGTGTTGCCTTAGACAAACTGAGACCTGGGAAAGACCTTAATTTGTAAAGGCCAAGGTCACCCATTGCATCCTGTTTTAATGACTTTGTCTTGCCACTGGTTGGGGTGATTCAGGAGGAGAGACTGAGGCTGACAGCTTTACTCAGCTCTGCCTCATTTAAATCTAATTCATGTGCAAGTCAAGGCATGCCCCTTGTAATATCATTGGTCCTTTTTGACAATGAAGAACAAAAACAACAATAATTGCACAAATGCCCTAAGATCGCTTGCTGATTTTTGTAATGCCTGTGTCAGGTGAATGGAAAAGTAAGGGGAACTACCTATCCAAGCATACCATCTCCACATGGTTAGTTGTCACAGCTATAGCCATGAGAAATGGTCTCTTGTTTGCCCTTGGCTAGGTGACTAGAGCTTGTGAGAGAAAGTGAAACACATAGTTGAATAGGAAATTGGTTTTGCTGACTGCACAGGTTATAAGTAAGTAATGATAGAATTTCAGGCAACATTGACAAGCTAGTAATATATTTTGGGGCCCCTGCCGCAAAAGGCCCCCTGATCTTTTCAACACTCCTTAAACCATAGTCTGTCTTTATATGTCATAACATCTCCTTTTATTTCTCAGTTTACTTTCCAAACACTTTGGATGAAGAACCCACCCCATTAACAATCAGAAACATATAAACTAGGTTCTTCCATCTCTTAATTTGAAGAGGTGAGAAGTGTATGGGTTAGGAGGGAAAGTGAAATCTGATGGCCAAGCACTTTATAGAACAAAGCAAAAAGACAATCTTTGCCCCAGGTAGAATCCATAGTGCCTTACTCATAATAAGCACTCAATAAATATTTTATTACAGTAGGTTGGACAACTGTGGGTCTGGAGAGTGTAAACATTGAGGGCAAGAGGTTGATTGATCCTTTGGTTGAACTCTCAAAGTCCTTTCTTAATTGTTTATATGATGAAGTTATATAAAATTTTTAAATCCCATAAGTAAAAATTCCAAACATTAGAGTTGACTATGAATTGTATTTAGGATACTATGGAAATCCAATAAATGAAGAAATAATAAAGATGGAATACATTCCACAATAGCGCAGGCAGTTACTTCTTTCAATTTAACA
This sequence comes from Petaurus breviceps papuanus, assembly GCF_028583685.1. NCBI lineage: Eukaryota > Metazoa > Chordata > Mammalia > Diprotodontia > Petauridae > Petaurus > Petaurus breviceps. The sequence continues at coordinate 22,416,731 of NW_027187372.1, forward strand.
AAAAAAAGGTGTTATATGCTTTCCACAGGCTGTAGGGGGTAGTTGAAGGTTAGCCCTGTGCATAATCTTACAAATCTCTGGACACTTGTGAAACATGCCCAGAAAGATGCCATAAGCATCAAAGATGTTACTAAGGCTAATGTAGCACACAAGATTTGGCTCAAATATTATTCACCTTGGTGATCCTATTTTAGCTAATTAACCAGCAGGCTGTTCTAATAGCAGCATCTATCAGATGCCCCCAGCTGCTTCTCTCATCCTTCCCTATACTATGCTTTCATTTCTTACTGGGTTTCAGAGCTAGGCAAACAGGGCAGTTGAGGGGAGGAACAGAAGAAATAAGTGGAAAAGTTGGGGGTAATTCATTTGGGGGTAGTTGTTAGTTCCTTGGATGAATGACAAAGAAGTAGGTAACAGCTTGAACAAAAGCCTAATGTAGTACATGTTCTGGACTTATTTTCCCAATCACCTCCCCTGTACCCCACCCAATACAAACACCAATGGATGTAACAGGTTGGGTCCCCAGAGTGCTATTACTGACCTCTCCTCCCCACTTCAGCGTTTAGGAGGAATTGTAGGGTAGTTTTTCTAGTGCTACAGCTCATGAACTCTCCCCTAAACTTTCCCACATAATTATCAGTTGATAGCAATTTGTCAGTCAGAATTAGCTTTTAGGTATGTACTAAGGTGCAGTAGTTGGCACAAAACATCCCTCTCAAAAATCTGTGATGTACTTTTTTTTTTACACTTTTCTTGGTCTTTATTAATTTGTTTACTTTTAATTTACAAGATTTAGTTCCACAATCTCTTGAGTTTAAATTTTTTTCTCCTTCTCTCTACCCCCCCCCCCCCCCATGGTGGCATGCAATCAAGTATAGGATCTGCAAATACTTTCACATTAGACATTAGGTTGTAAAGAAGGTTTGTAACTGATGGAATGAACAATGGGGAAGAGGAAAAAAACCAAACAAGAAAAAGAAAGAGAGCAGGTAGTTTGCTTCGATCTGCATTCAAACTCTGTTCTTTCCAGTTCTTTCTAGTTCTTTCTCTTTGAATGTAGACATCTCCTTCTATCATGAGTCTTTTGGAGTTGTCTTATAACCTTGCTTTGCTGAGCAGAGTCCAGTCTATCAAAGTTGGTCGTCACACATATGTTGTGTCTATAATTGTGTACAAATTTCTCCTGGTTCTGCTCTTCTCACTCAGCATCAATTTGTATAAGTCTCTACAGGTAAGTATAAAGTCTGTCTGCTCCTTATTTATTCGATTACATGCATATACCATAACTTGTTTGGTCATTCCCCAATTGATGGTATCCCCTTAATTTCCAACTCTTTGCCACCACAAAAAGAGCTGCAATAGATATTTTTGTGCATATGGGTCTTGCTCCCACTTCTGTGATCTCTTTGGGATACAACGCTAGAAGTGTATTACTGGGTCAAAGGGCATGCAATTATTTATAGCCCTTTGGGCATAGTTCCAGATTGCTCCCCAGAATGGTTGAATCAGTTCACTACTCCACCAACAATGCATTAGTGTTCCTATTTTTCCATATCCTCTCCAATATTTGTCATTTTCCTGTTTTGTCATCTAACCGAATTGACCAGGGAGATGTGGTACGTCAGAGTTGTTTTGATTTGCATTTCTCTAATCAATAGTGATTTAGAGCATTTTTTTAATATGCTTATATATATATATCTTTAATTTCTATCTCTGAAAATAGCCTGTTCATATCATTTGACCATTTATCAATTGGGTAATGACTTGCATTCTTATAGATTTGACTCAATTCTTTGTATATTTTAGAAATGAGGCCTTTATCAGAGACACTGGTTGCAAAAATTCTTTCCCAGTTTCCCACTTTCCTCTTAATCTTTTTTTTTTTTTAAAAGCAGTCGGGGTTAAGTAACATGCTCAAGGTTACACGGCCAGTTATTTCTGGGTGTGGTGCTGAGTATCTGAGCCCAGATTTGATCCAGGTCATCCCGACTCTGGAGCCGGTGCTCTTACATGCTGAGCCACCTGGCCACCCCTAAGCAATTGGGGTTAAGTAACTTGCTCTAGGTTACACGGCCAGGTGTTTCTGGGTGGGTGCTAAGTGTCTGAGCCCAGGATTCGATCTCCAGGTCATCCCAACACTGGAGCCGGTGCTCTTACTCACTGTGCTACCTGGCCACCCCTTTCTTTACTTTTTTTTTTTTAAAAGCAATTGGGGTTAAGTAACTTGCTCAAGGTTACACAGCCAGTTATTTCTGGGTGTGGTGCTAACTATCTGAACCCAGATTCGATCTCCAGGTCATACCGACACTGGAGCCGGTGCTCTTACTCACTGAGCCACCCCTTAAATTTTTTAAAATGTCTACTGGACATCAATTTCTTTTTTTTTTTTTTTTTTGCTTTTTGGAGGGCAATTGGGATTAAGTGACTTGCCCAAGGTCACACGGCTAGTTTTTCTGTTAAATGTCTGAGGCTGGACTCGAACTCAGGTCCCCCTGACTCCAGGGCCGGTGCTCCACTCACTGTGCCACCCAGCCGGTCCTTTCCTCTTAATCTTGGTTACATTGGCTTTGTTTGTACAGAAAGTTTTCAATTTAATATAATCAAGATTATCCATTTTGCATTTTATAATGCTCTCTAACTCTTTTTTGGTCATAAAGTCATCCCTTCTCCATAAATCTGACAGGTAAACTATTCCTTGCTTTCTCAGATTGCTTACAGTATCAGTCTTTATACCTAGATCGTGAACCCATTTAGACTCGATTTTGGTATATGGTGTTAGATAATGGTCTAAACCCAGTTTTGCTATACTGTATTCCAGTTTTCCCAGCAGTTTTTGTCAAATAATGAGTTCTTATCCCTAAAACTGGGGTCTTTGGGTTTATCAAAAAGTAGATTACTGTAGTCATTGACTGCTGAGTCTTATGTATCCAATCTATTCCAATGATCCACTTCTCTATTCTTCAGTCAGTACCAAGTAGTTTTGATGACTGCTGCCTTATAATACAGATTAAAATTGATATGTCTAGGCCACCTTCCCTAGCATTTCTTTTCATTAATTCCCTTAATATTCTGGACCTTTTGTTTTTCCAAATAAATTTTGTTACTATTTTTTCTAGCTCTATAAAGTAATATTTTGTTAGATCAATTGGTATGGCACTAAATATGTAATTTAATTTAGGTAAAATTGTCATTTTTATTATATTAGATTGACCCAGTCATTGATGTTTTTCCAATTAGTTAGATATGACTTTATTTGTGTGAAAAGTGTTTTGCAGTTGTGTTTATATAAGTCCTGGGTTTGTTTTGGCAGGTAGATTCCCAAATATTTTATGTCTACAGTAACTTTAAATGGGATTTCTCTTTCTATCTCTTGCTTTTGGATTTCATTAGAAATGTGTAGGAATGCAGAGGATTTATGTGGGTTTATTTTATATCCTGCAACTTTGCCAAATTTATTTATTGTCTCAAGTAGTAGTTTTTTACTTGATTCTCTAAGTATATCATCATATCACCTGCAAAGAGTGATAGCTTAGTCTTTTCTTTGCCTAATTGGATTCCTTCAATTTCTTTTTCTTTTCTAATTGCTATTGCTAACATTTCTAGTACCAGATTGAATAAGAGGGGTGATAGTGGACATCCTTGTTTCACCCCTATCTTATTGGAAATGCTTCTGTTTATCCCCATTACATATAACACTTGTTGGTGGCTTTAAATAGATGTTACCTATTATTTTAAGGAAAACTCCATTTATTCCTATACTTTCTAGTGTTTTTAATAGGACTGGTTGATGTATTTTGTCAAAATCCTTTCTGCTTCTATTGAGATAATCATATGGTTTCTGCAAGTTTTTTGTTGATATAATCAATTATACTGATGGTTTTCCTAATATTGGACCATCCTTGCATTCCTGGAATAAATCCTACCTGATCAAAGTGTATTATTCTTGTGAAAAGTTGCTGTAGTCTTTTTGCTAATATTTTATTAACCGTTTTGCATCTATATTCATGAAGGAAATTGGTCTATAATTTTCTTTCTCAGTTTTGTCTCTTCCTGATTTAGGTATCAAGACCATACTTGTGCCATAAAAAGAATTTGGTAGGACTGGTTCTTCAACAATTTTCCCAAACAGTTTGTAAAGTATTGGAATCAATTGTTCTTTAAAAGTTTGATAGAATTCACTAGTAAATACATCTGGCCCTGGAGATTTTTTCCTAGAGAGTTCATTGATGGCTTATTCAATTTCTTTTTCTGAGATGGGGTTATTTAAGTAATTTACTTCCTCTTCAGTTAACCTGGGCAACTTGTATGTTTGTAAATATTCATCCATTTCACTAAGATTGTCAATTTTATGTGAATACAATTGGGCAAAATAATTCCTAATTTTTGTTTTAATTTCCTCTTCATTGGAGGTAGATTCCACCCTTTTCATTTTTGATACTCATAAGTTGGTTTTCTTCTTTCTTTTTTTTTTTATCATATTGTCTAAGGGTCTATCAGTTTTATTGTTTTTTTCATAAAACCAGCTCTTGGTTTTATTTATTAATTCAATAGTTTTCTTAATTTCAATTTTATTAATCTCTCTTTTAGTTTTCAGTATTTCTAATCTAGTATTTAATTGAGTATTTTCAATTTTTTCTTTTTTCTAGGTTTTTCAGTTGCATGCCCAATTCATTGACCTCCCTTTTCTCTAATTTATTCATGTATGCACTCAGGGATATAAAACTTCCCCTAAGAACTGTCTTTGCTGCATCTCACAAATTTTGGTATGCTGTCTCATTATTGTCATTCTCTTGAATGAAGTTACTGATTGTTTCTATAATTTCTTGTTTGACCTACTCATTCTTTAGGATTAAATTATTTAGTTTCCAATTAGTTTTTAGTCTATCTTTCCATGGCCCTTTATTGAATATGATTTTTTTATTGCATCATGATCTGAGAAAGATGCATTTAATATTTCTGCCTTTCTGCACTGAATTGTGAGGATTTTGTATGTGATGTACTTTCTTACCATATGCTCTATATTTGTCATAGAGGTACAGGAAAAAAAAGTGCTCAGTTTATAGAGCACTTCATTGGCTTCGCTTCAAAATGAAGCTATTCTAAACACATGACTGAATAAAGCATAGAGCGAGTTTTTAAAAGTGCTCATCTTGATTTTATACTTGTTTTTATCACTCTCAGAAGTTTGTCTGATGGACAAGATGAGGGGATGGACAAAATTTTGATTATAAAATACACAGAGGAAAATAAGGCACTACAGAATTTACATAAAATAAGATAAAGAAACAATTTTGTTAGCAATGAAGACTGCAAGCATATAGTAAATTTTACTAAAGAAATATGTATGTATGTATATATTTTGTAAGACACACATGTTTCTTAGAACTTAATATGCTATTGCTTCATTAAGATATAGCCAGAGATATCTTCAGTTGTCAAAATCCATAGCAAAATTCATAATTATAAAGAATAAAATTGTTTGCCTGAAATTTCTCTATTTCTATGGCATAAAATACTATCTTGGTCCATACACATCATAAATAGAGGCAATAATTAGTGTAAACAAGTACAGCATTAAAGAGCATAAGAGCAATTATTTTAAAACCAAACTTTGGATTAGGATAGAAAGGAACTCATGACTTGGTAGGCCCAAATCTATTATACTACACAATGTTGGAAAATTTTCTTTCACCACTTCTACCATCTCTTTCTATGCCTTTTTTTCCTACCTACATTTCATCTTTCCCCAGGGTCTCAGTAACTTGGGGTCTCAATCTGGGAAGAATACAATTTGATGGAAAACTAATTTAATAATAATAACAATGGCTATGTGCTATAAGAAATGACAACAGGATGTTTTTGGAAAGACTTGGGAAGACTTATATGAACGGATGCAGAGTGAGATGAGCAAAAGCAGAATACCACTGTACATAGTAACAACAATATTGTAATGATGCTCCACTTTGAAAGGCTTATCTACCCTCATGGAGACAATGATCCAAGACAATTCCAAAGGAACTGTGATGAAATATGCTGTCCATCTCCAGAGAGAAAACTGATTAACTGAGTGCAAATTGGAGAGTGCCTTTTTAAAACTTTCTTTATTTTTCTTGTTTATGTGTGGATTTGTTATTTTTTTGTTATGCAACAAAGCTAATACGAAAATATGTTCTGCTTGACTTCACATGTATAACTGATATTGTATTTCCTGGCTTCTTGAGGAGTGGGGCTGGGAGGGAGGTGGAAAATTTAGAAGTAAAAATTTTTTAAATTAAAAAAATGAAAATGTTAAAATTTTTATGTATAATTGAGAAATATTTAATAAAAATATTAAAAATAATAATAGCATTTCTGTAGCACCTGCTATGTGCCATGCTTAATCCTAAGCATTTTATAAATTTTATCTCATTTTATCCTCACAAGGGCCCTGGGAGGCATTATGGGAATGGGAATCTGAAGATCTTCCCCGACCTTTTGCTCTTTGATAGGCTTAAGTGACTCTGAGAATCTTCCCTGATTTGAAAATATACTCTGCCCCCTAAAAGGCTGAATGTGGTCACATGGAACCTGTGGTGGGAGGCTTGTTTTTCAGGAATGCCCACATCTTGTTACTTTGTGATTGGGCAATGGGTCAAGAGGGTTGTTACATTCTCTGAGCCAGGAGAAGGCTATATATACCCTGATGTGAGGTTTTGTTTTGGGGCTCACTTTGAGAAGAGTTGTGTGATTTGACCAGATGAGACTCTGGGCAGCCGTTGAGCCCCTGGATTTGAAAACCCAGATGTTGGTGCTTCCCTCTCTGGTAACTGACTAGGTATGGATGTAATGGTCAGACAGCTGGAAACCTGTCTGCTGATCTGTCTCTCTGTCTGCTTGTAACTTCTGTTTGTATTTTCTGAAGTTCAGGGGGCTGATTTTTTCCCCTGAACTAGGCAAAATGATTTATGTTTGATTAAAGTAAGATTGCTAACCCATTTTGAATTGCTTTCCTTTGGAGAAGCAAATCTAAGAACTTGTGCTAGCAGCCATCCTGGGTGTGCTAGGGTGCTTGCTGCTACAGGGGATAGAGGTAGATGCTAGTATTATCCTTATTTTACAATTGAGGAATTGAGGCAAGCAGAAGTTAAAAGACTTGCCCAAGGTCACAGAGCTAATAAATGTCTAAGGAGAGATTTGAACTCAGGTCTTCCTCTCTCTAAGCCCAGTACTTTGTCTACTGTATCACCTAGGTGCCAATTTTAACATTTACTAAAGTGGTATGGGTATGCACATATGAAGACTGAAAAGGGTTAAATGACTTGTCCAGGGTCACACAGCTAGTAAATATCTGAGGCAGGACTTGACCTCAAGTCTTCCTAATTCAGTGTCTATCATTCTATCTACTCTACTCAAATGACCACCTCATAGGATAAATTGGAGATGGTGTTTATCCTTTGTTCTTGAAGAGGACTGATGACATCACTGGGTGACCTGTGAGTGAATTGGATTTAAGAAAGGCAGAGCTGTGAAGAATTGTCAACCTCTTTTTCTTCTCACTACTCATCAAAGTCTAGTGGCAAAACAAAGGTTAAAAGGACTGGAAATGGCCTGGGATGCAATGGATGACCTTGGCCTTTCTAAATTAAAGTCTTTCTCAGGCCTCAGTTTATCTGATAACCAATGATGGGAAACTGGAGTATAGGAGTCTAAGGGTTAGATAGATTTGGGGATTATCTGCATGAAGATGATACTGAACCCATGGGAGTTGATGAGATCACCAAGTGAGATAATATAGAGGGAAAGAAGAAAGCCCAGGACAGAGCCTTAGGGGATACCTATGGTTAGCAGGTACTATATGTATGAAGAACTAACAAAAAAGATTGAAAAGTTGGCAGTCAGAAAAACCAAGGGACAATGGTGTTGTAAAAACCCAGAGAAGATAGAGTACCTAGAAGGTGATCAGCAGTGTCCAATACTGCATACAGATCTAAAAGAATGAGGATTGAGAAGAAGCCATTAGATTTGGCAAGTAACATTGGTAACTCTGATGAGAATGGTTGAATAAGGTCCAAGTTAGAATGATGAAGGTTTAGAAGACAACAAGAGGAGAGGAAATGGAGGCATCGATTATAGATTTGGAGTTTAGCTGAGAAGGGAAGGAGAGATACAGGTTTATAGCTGGCAGTCATGAAAGGAGATAGTGAAGGTTTTCCTAAGAAGAAGAGAAAGTTTGTAGGTAGCAGGGAAGGAGCCCTAAAATTAGAGTGGGGATGTTGGTAGGGGAAATCTGTCAGAAAAGGTAGGAATGGATAGGATCAAGGGTAAGTGTAAAAGGATTAACCTTGGCAAACAGACAGGCCAAGTCAACATCAGAGACAAGAATGAGGACAAAATGGTAGGGAACAAAGTCAGAGAGAGAGAATTGTAGAGGGAAGGCATTTCCATTAAGGGAGATGGGAAAAGGCTCTAAAATCTCTAACAGATATTTTAGCCAAGACTAAGAAAACTGGGAAATCCAGGAGGGAGGGATGAAGAGGGGGAGAAATCCAGGCATGGGGGTCAGTCAGTGAGAATGAATGGAGTTCAGAAATGGAGTATCCTGTGTGAGGAAGAATAAGGAGGCTAGTGTGACTTGGTTATAGAGTTTGTGGTAGAGAATGAAGTATAGACAGGAAAGGTTGAAAGCGACTGAGTTAGGAAGGGCTTTGAAGAGCAACTATCAGGTTATGTATTTGATCCTGGAGGGTTCCTATCCCCTAGAGAGCTGCTGGAGTTTATTGAATATAGAAATGATTTAGTCAGATCTGCATTTTAGGAAGATAAGTCTGACAGCTGAGTGAAGGATGGACTGGAGTGGGAAGAGACGAGGCAGGGAGACCAACCAGCAGCTAGAGCAATAGTCCAGGCTTGAGGTGATCAAGGGCTTATACCAAGGTAGTGTCAATGTCAGAAGAGAGAAGGGGGATATGCAAAAAGGTGTTATTAAAGTAGAATTGACAGAATTTGGAGGGTGAAAGAGTTGTTCATGTTTTTGGATAAAGAGTCCCTTCAATAGCCCTAAAATCATACTACATTGGTGACTATTAACTTGTCTACACATAAGACCAATCCTATTGATACTTTAGCAGGGGTTCTCAATCTGGGTTTTATGAATTTGTTGGTTTTTTTTTTTTACCATTTAAAAAAATTTTTTTTTGTTGAGCAATTGGGGTTAAGTAACTTGCTCAAGGTTACACGGCCAGTTATTATTTCTGGGTGTGGTGCTGAGTGTCTGAGCCCAGGATTCAATCTCCAGGTCGTCCCAACACTGGAGCCAGTGCTCTTACTCGCTGAGCCACCTGGCCGCCCCTAAGCAATTGGGGTTAAGTAACTTGCTCAAGGTTACACGGCCAGGTGTTTCTGGGTGGGTGGAATTTGTTGTTTTTGAAGATTTTTTCTAGCTATATTTCAGTATAATTGATTTCCTTGGTTATTCTATGTATCTTATTTGAAAATATTATTCTGAAAGCTGGGAAATAATTTTTACAGTCATTGTCTCTGATAAAGGTCTCATTTCCAAAATATATAGAGAACTGAGTCAAATTTATAAGAATAGGAGTCATTTCCCAACTGACAAACAACAAAAATTATTATTAAAATGCTTTGTCTGGTAGTCTTATGTAAAGTTTGCCATTGGCCTCATAGATGTCTCATAGAATTTCATTAGGGAAAAGGGCAGTATTTGTCATGACCCTTCTTCACTTTTTCACTTTTAAATACTTGCTGAATATAGGCTTAAATCTCTAACTTTTATTTTCACTTTTAAATACTTGCTGAATATAGGCTTAAATCTCTAACTTCTGCAGCCATGGAGTACCTTATCCATGATTTTTCAGAGATCACTGACAGTGGTTTGGTACTCACATTTGCAAGTTGCTCCATTTCCCTATCATCTGACTTACTTTGCCACTTACAAGGTCTGTGACCTTGAGCCTCAGTTTACTTATCTGCAATTCAGGAAGTTGGACTAGGTTGCCTCTAAAGTCTACTCTAGCTCTAATTCTATGTTCCTTTGGTATTGTGATCCTTGGAATATTGTTTGGGCCTGGTGACGCCCTTTCATTGAGGACAGCTAAGTGTTTTTACTTTAGGCCTCCATGGGAAGGTGCCCCCTTTTCTGCCAAAGGTCCATGTCCTGGAATTTCATCAAATGGATTGGGGGAACTTATTCTGGCCTTGAAACATATTCCACCAAGTCTCAAAGAGAGCTATGAAGTTGAATTTCCTTCCTTTTATTAAGATATCTAGTTCATTTTGCTATGATCTGTATACCTATGTATAGACATCTTTCCCATGGGTATTTTTGCTGTCCCTCTTCCTGAATAGTACCTCTCATGAATTATGAGTCCTCTCCAATTGTATTTTTTTTTCAATCTTGTACCTGCTACTCTTCTCTGATGTTTGCCTTAGTCAAAGTTTGGGAGTAGTTTTCCTCCATTTCCCTTTCATTTTCACTTTAAAGCCCTCTTGATCAGGACTACAAGTCTCCAGGCAAATATATTTTTATCATCCTGTTTGATCCATTCCAACTCTGAAAAATAGTCATTCTTGTATCTTTTCCTTCAGAGTGCCCACTATTTTGTTAAGATTTCCCAGTTTTTATTCTAAATTACCTATCTCTTCCTTTAGTTTTTTTTTTATTATGCCTTTAATCACTTTTAGGATTTTTACAACTAATTTATCCTCCCTTCCCAACCCTGAACTTCAGTCTGGTATTCCTTGACTGGTTCTCAAAGATTCTGGGAGGACCTGGGCACTGTACATAGAGAGAAGGGGTTCCAGCAGGGTCAGTGGAAAGCAGAATATCCTTTTACCTTGAAGGACATGGAGCGAGGAGTTATACCTGCCCCAAGCTCCCATCACATATATGATTATATCCTAAGAGCATGGATACTGGGGAGTCCACAGATTCCCTGAGTCAGGAAACAGGGATAGAATAAAATGTTGCTGCCAAGTCCTACTTATAACCCAGTTCTGTCCTAGCGATACTTGATCTCCTAGTCATACTGGCTCCCAAGCCTATTTTCTCTTCCCAGTCCATTCTTTGCTCCTCTTTGACCTTTCCCAAACAGCTACTCATGCTCCCTACCTCCATCAACCACTTCTCTTTCTCATCCTCCCCCCTCTATACTATCTTCCCCTTGGCTACTCTAATTATAAATGCAACTTGGGAAACGTTCACAATGTGATGATATGTGAAACTGTTTTTCATTGTATTAATATGAAAAAATTGTACCTTTGTCAAAATATATAATAATAATAATGATTTTGAAATAATAAAAAAGTCTGGTCTCTGTTCCCCTTCTACATTTCATTTTATAGCTATTATATTTATTCTTTGTATCTGGAGCTCTATGTTGGGATTTTCTTACTCTGTAGAATTTCTGAATTATATTTATAGTTTTCCTTTGCATGGCCATTTCCTCAGTCTCTCTATTGGTTTCAAGCCTCCTAGAGAGATTCGATTATTGAACCAATTATTCTAGTTTAAGGAAGAAAAAAAGCATTTATATTAAGTATCTATTATGTGTCAGACACTGTGCTGTCAAGTCATCTCATTTGAGGTTCACAAAAATCTTGTGAGGTTGGTGCTATTATTATTCCCATTTTATAGTTGAGGAAACTAAGACAGACAGAGGTGAAGTGATTGGATTTGCCAGGATGGCACAGCTAGTAAGTATCTGAAGTTGAATTTGAACTCCAAACCCATCATCTTTTCTATCATGCTACTGCTCTGAGAGCTCCCTACTAAAGGGAGGGAGGGAAGTACTCTAATAGTCTAGGAGTGAAGGCCTTTGGTGATTGACCATGCCACCTGAAGTTAGTCTGAAGCTTCCTTTACCTAATTTGCTGCTTGGAAGAGCCTAGAGTGGTGAATCCAGGGAGAACTTGGGACTGAACACCCGGTCTAGGTGATTTTGTCCCTTACTCCCACATCATCCTTCTCCAGCTAGCTTCAAGCTTCCTTTTGGAGCTCAAAAGTCAGAGGTATAGGGTTGGGCTGAGGAGAGGCAGGATGGGCAAGGCATAAATGCAATTTTTTTTTAGCTATTTGTATTTGTTTTAAAATTTTTGGAGGCAATTTCTTTGTTTTATTTTTTGTGTACTTTTTTTTAACCTGCATGCACATTCTGCATCCTCCTCCCTCCTCTCAATGTAATTTCCTTAAAGGCTAGGACTATTTTGTACCCTCAGTACTTGGTACAAGGCTTTACATATATTATTCAGTCATTTTTTCAGTCATGTCTGGCCTTACTTGGGGTGTTCTGGCAAAGATATTGGAGTGGTTTGCCATTTCCTTCTCTACCTCATTTTATCAAAAAGGAAACTATGGCAAACAGGGTTAAGTGATTTGCCCAGGATCACATAGCTAATAAGTGTCTGAGGCCAGATTTGAACCTGAATTCATGAACCCATTCAGAGTTTTCTTGGCAGAGATACTGGAGTAGTTTATCATTTCCTTATCCATCTCATTTTGGAGATGACAAAACTGAGGCAAACAGGGTTAAGTATTTACCCAGGGTCATATAGCTAGCCAGTGTCTGAGGCCAGATTTGAACTCATGAAGATGAAGCTTCCTGATTCCAGATTGGGTACTCTATCTACTTTGACAACTAGGTGTCCCACCTTCCTATTACCTCTTGGATAAAACATAGACTTTTAAATTCATTTTTTAAAAGCCCTATGCAACCTGGTCCTGGCCTATTTTTGCAGCCTCAGTGCACAGTGCTCCCCATGCACTCTGTATCTCAACCAAACTGTCCTTTCCATTCCTTACCCACGACTTTGCATTCTCATGCCTGGAATGCATTCTTTTCTTTTCTTTACCTCAAGAGTCCTCTTTCATTAAGATGTATCTGAGATACCATCATTTGAATGAATACTTTCTTGATTCTCACTCCATCTACTTCCCTCCAAAAATATGTTATATTTAACTATTTTGTATAAATTTTCATTTATGTTTTATTTAATGTATATATTTACACATTAAGTGTGTAAATTTTGTATATATTTTATATGTACTTCTTGTCTCCCTGTTAGAATGTAAACTTATTGTGAGTAGGGATTATTTCATTCTTTGAACTTTTATTTTCAGTGCCTGTTACATAGTAGATCCTTAATAAGTATTTGGTAATTAATTGACTGACCCTTCCTAAAGATTTTGCTCTCATTCTCACTTCCTGGGAAAATCATCTGTGAGAGAGTTAGGCCAAATACTCCCATCATGGCATTTTTATCAACAATAGGAACAAATGGTCCCAACCTCCCTTCATCAAATATATGTAACGTGTATCATAGCATTAACATAATACTGAATATATTACCCTTATGATGTGTCTGTTATTGTTAAGGATGTGAGTTTTTAAGGCAATTACTAAAAGAAGCAATATAATGTTCCCTATTACTTTTTCTTTATCTCTGGTATTTACTACTAGTGTTTCTTTAGAAGTGAAAAAAAAAGCAGTTCAAGATGCCTTTGTACTTGGAAAAATTAAGAAACACTGTAAACTCACCAGAGTTTAATTTTAGTTAAAGGGAGGCATGAAATATACCTACAATAGCATAACAGAATTTAGTTGAATTCCCATTTAAATATAAAATTACAACATATTTACATATAAAAGTTGCTTAACGAATACTTGCTAATAGAAATGTTTTTCTTTGTTCCATGTGATGTTCAAAAAAACCCATTTACTTCGTTTCTCCTATTCCTAGCTATAAGTTATGTTGCTTAGTTCTTTGCATAGCTTTGGTCTAGCCTATCTCAACTATTAATAATTAAACTACTAAATATTAAATGAATACCATTTTGTTGCTTACAAAAAAACCATCTTAGTGGCCCTCTTAGATTTATCCAGACAGATATTTGGCTTTGAAAGGAACCAGCAGCTCTGCAGCTCTATCCTGTCTCCTAAAGCAAGTTTCATCTCAATGATTTGCCTTGATCGGAAGTGCTGATCTTCCCTTTTCTGCCCTCAGTTGAAGCTAATTAACCCAATCAGTTTTTTTTGGATGAATTACTCAGCATAACAGCATTTTTCAACTTGTTTTTAAAGAAATGAGGACTTAGATTTACAGAATTGAGGAGTTGGAAGGCACATTACAGGCCATCATGCCTTCTGTGACCAGGAATCCCCTCTATAATATTCCTAATATGTAGTTATCCATCATCAACTTGAAGACTTCTAGAAAAGGAGATTCTATGCTCTCCTCAAACAGACCATTCTACTTTTGAATCTTTCTAATTGTTCAGAAGTGTTTCTATACTGTGCCAAGGAACCTGTTATCTCATGAAAATGAGTATTTTCTTCTCACAGATTGTGACCTATCAAGGCTTGCCCATTCCCATCCTGTGTTTTTCTTGTCTTGAGAACCTTCCTTGAGAATCTAAAGTCTAGATTCAAGGTTCTTAACTCGGAACGTGTGTGTGTGTGTGTGTGTGTGTGTGTGAGAGAGAGAGAGAGAGAGAGAGAGAGAGAGGGAGAGACAGACAGACAGACAGACAGACAGAGACAGAGACAGAGAGATGTCTTTGACAGTCTGGGAATGCCTATAGACTCCTCAGAATAATGTTTTTAAATGCATTAAAAAACACATAAGATTACAAAGGTAATCAATTATATTGAAATAGTTATCCAAATATTGAAACAAGTTCACAGACACCAGGTTAAAAACCCGTCATTAAGATAATCAGATACTTTGTGGTTACCAGTGAAGTATGAGGGTTATCCATTGGTTATCTGTTCTTCTGGTTACATGTCTGTCTCCCAGTTTTCCCTAGTCATACATTTCTATGAAGATATACCTTATACTGTTTATCTTGTGTAAGCCCTCATTTTCCCCCACTTAGTTTTTAAATTTTTTTTTCCAATTACATGTAAAGATAGTTTTCAACATTCACTTTTATAAGATTTTGAGTTCCAAATTTTTTCTCCCTTCCCCCCTCCTCAAGATGACAAGTAATCTGATATAGGCTATATGTGTACAATCATATTAAACTTATTTCCACATTAGTCATGTTGTGAAAGAAGAATCAGAACAAAAGGTAGAAACTATGAAAAAGAAAGAACAATGAAAGAACAGATAGTCTGATTCAATCTGCATTCAGACTCCATAGTTCTTTCTCTGGATGTAGATGGCATTTCCTGTCATGAGTGAAAACCCTCATTTGTAATATATTATATCATGCCAGATACATAATTTCTCCATTGCCCATTGGATGATCCTGAATTTCATTTCCTTGGAGACTGTAATGCTGATGTTAAAAATATGGTCCATTTCAGGAAAAAGCTCAGGGACAGTAAAAGAATGGCATAGTTTCCTAAAAGTAATCTAGTTTGTTCCAACTATGCCTATTCAATTCTGGGCCCAAATTATTATCCATTTATAGTGTCTGCCCAAAATACCTATACTGATGGAAAAAATAACTATGGAATATTTTTCTCTCTAACTGACACACAGCACTGAATTTCCCAACTTAGTGACTATAAGGCAGTTTTCATCTCTTTGTTTTTTTCTATGTAGATAGAACAAATTCTTTTTGGTGGTTTTGTGTTGCATTTAAAGATTGTTGCAATGATACAGGACTTGATGCAATTAGCACAATATTGTCCACAAAAAGGAACATTTGATAGGATTCACTGTACCTAAGGAATTCTTCTTCCATTTGGACCCTGGCCTGAGTATCATTAATGATAATGGCAAATATCTTTGGTGAGCATACATCTTCCTGTCTCATGATTTATTTGATATTAATAATCAGAGGATTGTTAAACAAAGCATCTTTCATGGCCCCTTTTCTCTTTTCATTCTATACTACCATGCTTAGCAATTTCATTCACTTCCATATGTTCAATTATCTTTTCAATGTATATGATTCTCATATCTATTTCTTCAATCTTAACCTCATTATTTCTAGTTTCACATTACCAACTATCTTTTGGAGAATTCAAACTGGATGTTCCACAGTCTTCTTAAACTTAACATGTCCAAAACTGAACTCATTCTCTTTTCCCCAAAATCCTCCCCTCTTCCAAACTTCACTACTATTATTGAGGGTACTCTCATTCTCCCAGTTGCCGAATCTGAAAACTTCAGCATCATCTTTGTTACACTCACCCCCATATCTAATATGTCTGACTATGCCTTTAAACACAAATCACTTTGACTCCAACTGATTAGCCAATAATAGGTCCCAGCCCAAGCCTCACAGACTCATTGTTTGGGTTTTGATGGTTCAGAGTGAATGAAATACTCTCCTCACCAGAAACTCTGATTCTTTTGTGAAATCAAACTAGGCCATCTTTTGTATCGATTCTTACCTAGCCTTTAGTCACTGAATGGGTGTTGCTGCAGACAAACTGAAACCTGGGAAAGATTTTAGCTTAAAAAGGTCAAGGTCTCTCATCCCATCTGGGGCCATCACCAGTCACCCCAATCTATGTCCTGCCACTGGACCCTGATGTCTATGGAGGAGATGGTGAGGCTGATGACTTTGCACAGCCCTGCCTCACTTAAGTCCAATTCACTTACAAGTCAAGACATTACCCTGCTGGTGTCATTGGTCCTCTTCAAGAAAAAAGGACAAACAACGACAATCTGAGACCTCCTTGCTCTGAAATATCCAACCCCCCTGAGGCCTTCTCAAACTGGAACACCTATCTACATGACCTGCCCCCCTTTCCCATTGGTGAATTCCTTCTGTAGTTTCCATTTTGTGGAAGGTCCCAGGCTTTCTTTCATATCCCAGCTCTATTCTTGACTTCCAGATTTATACTCATATGCCTGGTACTTTACTCCTTGACACCACCTCTCTTTTCTGTGTTATCTTCCCAAATTAGTATGTAAGCCCCTTAAAGGTAGGAATTATCTTTCTACTTGTATTTTCATCCTCAGAACTTTACATAGTGTCTGGCACACAGAGCTTAATAAATATTTGTTTCCTTCTTTCCAAAAAGTTCCAGTGGCTCCCCATTACTACTAGGATCAATTATAAATCTCTCTAATTTTCATAACCTAATCCCTTACTACTTTTCCAGTTTTCTTGTACTTTACTCCCCTTTGCATACTCTGCAGTTCAGTGACACTGGTCTCCTTGATATTCCTCCCACAAGACTCTCCATCATCTGACCATGAATTTCATCAGCTGTCCCACGTGCCTAGAATGTTCTCCCTCCTCACCTCTGCTTTTTGGCTGCCCTGGCTTCCTTCAAGTCTCAGCTAAACAAGACAATTCCAAAGGACCACGATGAAAAATGGTGTCCACTTCCAGAGAGAACAGATGGGCTCTGAATGCAGATTGAAGCATATTTCTTTTTAAACTTTCTTTGCTTTTCTTGAGTTTTTTTGGTCTGTTTTCTTTTGCAACAATGCTCATATGGAAATGTTTTGTATGACTACACATGTATAATTGATATCAAATTGCTTGTTATCTCAAGGCAGGGCAGGAGGGAGGGAGAGAATTTGTAACTCAAAATGTTAAAAATGAATGTAAACTTTTTTTACATATTATTGGAAAATATTTGACAAAACAAATAAAAATTTTTATAAATTTTAGCTAAAATCCTGCCTTTTACAAGAAGTCTTCTTCATTTTTAATATTTTCTCTTGGAGGTCATCTAGAATTTTTATATATACATATGCACACACATATATACACATATATGTACATATGTTTGTACATATATATATGTACATATATACATTCAGAGAGTGAACTTGTTTATACATAGCTATTCACATGCTGTCTTTCCCCATTAGATTTCGAGCTCCTTGAGAGCAAGAGCTATTTTTGTCTTTCTTTGTATTTCTGGCCCTTTGTATAGTGCCTGGTACATAGTTGGTGCTTAATACATGCTCATTGACTAGCTGACAAAGTTATCTTTGTTGTTTCATCTTTCAGGGAATCATGTATGATTTTGACATCTCAAAGGAAACATTTATTGAAGGCAGCCATTTTGTTTGGCTGAATTGAATGCTCTTTTATAGACAATGGACAATAAACATGGCCAGGACTTATACTCTCTACGATTTTCAGTTAACCATGTGACTGATATCAGCATTTGTAGAATATTATTTGCAAAGTCATGCCTCTTCTCATATCTTCATCAGGAGTGCTATAAATGTGAGTGTAGATTATTCTTATTGGCCTGAAGACCTGGTATGGTTGCATTTCACTCTTCCCTCAGGGTTTTTCCACTTAAGAGGATTTAGGAACATCTAATCTCTCCACCATTGGTTCAAGCCTTTACTAGTCATGTTCCCCCAATTTTAGGGGCCCCTACATACTTGTTACCTTTAACCACTTAACAGTCAGATTAACTTTGGCAAAGGAATATTTACTTCAAAGGTATAGCAAGAACTAGCATACAATATTCATCCCCAACTCCTGAGAGGCATAATACCCCCTCTCATTACCTCAGTCTCTGGAGAGGGCTGGGGGATTAGGTTCATAATCTAGCGCAGTTTCAGGAGGTGATCAATCCATTGTTTCAACCTCTATTTTGCCCTCTGGTTCTAAAACACCAGGCAGTTTTCCTTGAGAATTTCTTGAAGGATGATTTCTAGGTTCTTTTTTTGATCATGACTTTCAGGTAGTCCAGTAATTTTTAAATGATCTCTCCTGGATCTATTTTCCAGGTCAGTGGTTTTTCCAATGAGATATTTCACATTGCCTTTTATTTTTTTTATTTGTTTGGATCTGTTTAAGAGTATCTTGATTTCTCATAAAGTCACTAGCTTCCATTTGCTCCATTCTAATTCTGAAGGAATGATTCTCTTCAGTGAGCTTTTGAGATTCTTTTTCCAAATGGCAAATTCAGCTTTTTAAGGCATTCTTCTCCTCATTGCCTTTTTGAGCCTCTTTTGCCATCTGAGTTAGTCTATTTTTAAGGTGTTATTTTCTTCAGTCAGGTTGTTGACTCTCATTTCATAATTTTCTTGCATCATTCTCATTCCTCTTCCCAATTTTTCCTTCACTCCTCTCATTTGGTTTTCAAAGTCCTTTTTAAGCTCCTCTATGGCCTGTAACCAGCTCATATTTTTCTTGGAAGCTTTTGGTGCAGGGGTTCTGACTTTGCTGTCTTCCTCCTGTTCTATGCTTTGATCCTTTTTTTTTTCTCCTAAAATAGGAGTCTAATGTCAGATCACTCTACTTGCTTTGCTTCCTTTACTTGCTCATGTTGCCACTCAATTACTTGACTTTTGAGCCTTTTGCCACAGTAGAACTCTGCTACCAGAAATGGCAGCTTTATCCCAATCACTGGGGTCTTCACAGTTGTTGGAGGTATTAGTTGGATGCCCTCCCTGAAGCTTCCACATGCTCTGGCAAACTGGTCATGCACCCTAGGATCTCCACCCTAGACTGCAATCCAGATCCTAGCAGGTTAGAGCAAGAGCAATTACCCCTCAGACTGGTTCCTTGGTCCCCCTACAATCTGCAGGCCAGGAGCTCCGAAGCAGCATGGCCACAGAGCCTCAGCTGCTTCTCACCCCAGGGGCAAAGGCTGGATTGCACTCCCAAACTCCCTATTCCCACAAAGTCTACACTGACCTCTCACTTTGTCTTTGGCATCTATGGGTTGATAATTCTGGAAACTGCCACAGCTGCTGGTGATCTGAAGTCCCTCTAGCTGGTAGCTGGTCAGGCTGCCCTGAGGCTAAAACCTCCAGATCCTGTGGGGCTGGGCTTGGCCTCCAGCATGCTGGGCTGTCTTCAATGGGAGGTTAGCTTCTCTCTGTCATTTTGTGGGTTCTGTAGCTCCAAAATTTGTCTAGAGTCATTTTTTACATGAATTAGAGGAGGTAAAAGCTGGAGCCGCATGGAAGTCCTGTTTCTGCTCCACCATCTTGACTCCACCCCCTAGTACAGTTTCTGTATGATATGGTTCTACCATGTTCCCAGTCCAAAGCCCTACTGGGCTCAGGTCCTGGCTCCTTGGCTTCTCAGGGCTTCTCTGTTGGGCTAGTAGCAACATCCAACATGGAATCCTGCTTCCAAGGTCACTATAACTCAAGCTCCTGGGTTTGGAGACTCTACCACTTGCTCCTAGAACTGAAAGAATCTCAGGATTGCAAGGCATAAAAAGGGGAGGGGGAAGGTAACCCTTCATCAGTGCATGGTGCCTCGACTTTGGGTGAATAAGGGAAGGGAAGAGAATAAGCACTTAGAAAGTTCCTACCATGTGCCAGATACTACTCTAAGCACTTTACAAATATTATCTCATTTGATTCTCACAGCAATTCTTTGAGATATTATTGTTCTCATTTTGCAGTTAAGGAAATTAAAGAAGACACAATTTCAATGACTCACCTAGGGTCACACAGCTAGGAAGTGTCTAGTTTTGAATTCAGGTCATTCTGATTCCAGACCCAGCACTCCATCCACTGCACTATATGCTGCCTCAGGATCTTCCCTTCCTGAATGCTGCTAGAAAGAGAAACAAGACTGTCCCAGTGTAGAGTAGTCTTAAATATACAACTTGTTCTGGTTACATGACCAATGAAATAGGCTGCTTCTATCCACATGGTAGGAGAGAACAGGATGTCTTCTTCCAGACGCAGGTCCCTGCTGTCTCCCATATGGGTGCCTCCATTTTAGGTGATCTGGGCATTCATAAAGCCTAGTTACATCATAAAAAATTTGTATAAGTGGTATGTTGCTCACTTTTGAAATACTGAAATAATGAAACAGATGTCACTTTTGCTTTCTAATACTAATGTTTATTTAAGCAGGGTTACATAAAGGAAGTTGGGTTACTCTCCTGGAGATGTTCATGGAGGCATCTCAGCAACTGCTGGTGTGTAGCTCTCTGAGTCGCCCTCAGTCCCAATTCAGCCTTGGACCTGGTAGAACAGCTTTGGCAAAGTAGGGTCTCGCTACGTCTGGGAGATAATTAGGTGTTTCCTGCTGGGCTCTTTTATAGGTTTACATTACTTATTCCTGAGCCAAGACTATCTGGATGCAGCTGTTGCCATTATCAGTGCTGGTTGCATTCTTTGTGGTTTAGGCTACTTTAGAAAACTTCCTGATATACACATAGAAGCAAATTTAATGTGAAGAGGTCATTCACTGAATGTCTTCTACAGTAACCTTGTATCTACACCCTCTCTGGATGGGAAAGTGGTCATATAGCAAAGTAGATAGGACTTTTTCTCAGTCACTTTTTTTGGTAATAAGGTCTGATTTTTTCCCCCCTCATGCATTTTACATCATCTCTTCTTTTAGATACACTGAGAATCAATCCTTCAGAGTCCTGAAAATTGTGTCACCTCCAGCTGAGACCTCCTCTTTGTATTCTTGGTCTATTTGGCCAGATTTTCTTATCTTTATTTTTTCAGTGCCATTTTCATTCCTTAGGTGGCACATTAGGGACTGTGAAGTTAAAAGTTCAGATATATTACATCCTCTGTCCTTGGTGGTGAAAAGAGTTCATTATAAAAATCTTGACAGCTTCCCCCGCCCAGTTTTGTTTATTGTTCTCCTTTTAGATTCACCCTTAAATGCCTTCAGGATATCACTGTTTTCCTGGGTCTCTTGCCAAGCTTTCTTTAAAATTGTCTTTCCCTTCATTGGTTCTTGCTGTTTGATGAGCTGATGAAGCTCATAATCTCTCACTATCCTCTTCTGTATTAATTTGCGTTCTGAACTGGTTTTGCCAGTTTGTTTGCCATACTTCTCTGTTGCACATCATTGCAGTGTCACAGAATTTGAGAGTTGTGAGGGACATTGGAAGTCTTCCAGTCCCACTGATACAAAGGGAATCTCCTTTGTATGTCTGACAATTGGTTGTTCAGTCTCTGGTTGGAGACCTCCAGTGAAGAAAAACTCACCACCTCTGGATGGCTCTAATAGTTGGAAAGGTTTTTTTTGGTTTTCTTTTTTTTTCTTCTAATATCAAACCCGAATTTACCTCTGCTCATTGTTCCTGGTTCTGTTTTTGGGGACCAAATAGAATGAGTCTATTATGTCCCCCACGTGATAGCTCTTCAGATACTTGAAGACAGCTATTATGTCCTCCATGAGTCTTCTTTTCTTCCATCTAAACATGCCCATTTCCTTCAATCCATCCTCATATACCATAGACTCAGTGCCCTTTACCATTCTTTTTTCCTTTCTCTGTATACATTCCATCATAGAGTGTCCTTAAATCATGGTTCTCAGAACTTAATTTAATATTCCACATAAGGTCTGATGAGGACATAGTATATAGTGTGGCTATCACCTTCCTATTCCTGGAATTTATGCCCCTCCCCCCCAAATGCAACCCAAGGTCCTGACTCTGTCATTCTCTATTCGAATGTATGCAAATTGGATGAGCACAGTGTAACTCCAAGCACAAGAGAGTCCCAAGCAGAGAGAGGCCAAAAGAACTTTTCGGAGCAGCATCATGGAGGCAGAGGGAGGGAGGGAGGGAGAAAAAGAGAGAGAGAGAGAGAGAGAGAGAGAGAGAGAGAGAGAGAGAGACGG
>NW_027187372.1:22439316-22448955 GCF_028583685.1 Petaurus breviceps papuanus
GAGAGAGAGAGAGAGAGAGAGAGAGAGAGAGAGAGAAATGAGAGAGAATGAGAGAATGAGAATGAATATGAATTGCTAGGAGCCAGAGTTGCTGAGAGAGAGAAAGAACTGCCAGCCAAAGACACCCAGATATCTGAGGGCAAGTTGGAGCTGCCCAGGACTTTTTATGAACTGCCACCTGGAGCTGCCCAGAACTAAGGAAGCATGACTGTGGTGCCAGTATGTTTTCTGTCTGTTTTAATGTTACATTACCAGATTCATCTGATGGTAAAGGACAGTGCTGTTGTTGCAGAGGTCATGGAATCTTGCTGTTGGTTCAGAAGCCCTGAAGGAGGATTTTCTTGTTATATGCTTACAGAAATCCTGGAGGAGGGTCTTGCTGATGTTTTCAGGGGTTCTGAGACTGTTCTGCAGGCAGAGAGTGAATTGATGAGGATTCTGGCGATGTATATTGTGGCTTTGTTAAGCTTTGTCTTCCCAGGAACAGAGATTGCTGAGAATTTGCCTTGGGTCAAGATGAAGAAAAGACCTCTCCTTGGGTATTGAATGTTGTGATGATATCCTAACCTTGTTGTGCCTTGGGGTATATGACCTTTGGCTCTCCACTGCCCCTTTGAGAAGATGCTTGGTGGTAACTGATGATAATTGTAGTACAATTGTGATCCAGGGCTGGAAGTGGTGGTGGCAGTGTGAACTCCTTTTTTTTTTAAGCCAGCCAGAATTTCTTTTTTTTTTTAATTAAATTTGATGTTTATTTTTAGTTTACATCATTCATTTCCACAAGATTTTGAGTTACAAATTTTCTCTCCATCTTTCCTCTACCCATTACCCTAAAACTATGATACCACTGAAATACCCCCTCCCCCAATCTGCTCTCTCCTATATCCTCCCCCTCTCCCCTCAGACTTTCCAGTGGGGCAAGATAGATCTCTGTGCCCCAGAGGCTATATATCTTATTTACCAGTCACATGGAAAAAATAAATAATTATATATATATGTAAATATGTATGTATGTATATTTAAACATTAGATTTTAAAATTCTGAATTCCAGATTCTTTCCCTTCCCCCCTCATCACCCACCCTTACTGGGAAGATAAGCAATTCAATATAGGTTGTACCTGTGTAGCTATGCAAAACCTTTCCATAGTGGATATATTTTGAAAGACTAACTATATTTCCCTCCATCCTCTCTGGCCCCCTACTTGTTCTATTCTCTACTTTGACCCTGTCCCTTTTCAAAAGTGTGTGCTTCCAACTTCCCTCCCCCCAACCTGCCCCCCCTTCCATCATCCCCCCTCTCATCCCCTTCCCCCCCCCACTCTCCTGTAGGGTGAAATACCCTATTTAATGTGTATGTCATTCCCTTCTTAAGCCAAATTCAATGAGAGTAAGTTTGACTCATTCCCTTTTGCCTTCCTGTTGTTCCCCTCCATTGTAACCATTTTCCCTTGCCTCTTCTATATGAAATAATTTACCCCATTCTGTCTCTCCCTATATCCTATCATTAAATTTCTCTCTCACCTCTCAATTTCACCTTTTAAGTATCATCCCTTCCTATTCAATTGGTCCTGTGCCCTCTGTCTATGTATACCTGTGCACATATATACACACACTCACATATGTATTCATATGCCCATATACCCTCCTATATATGCATATATATATATATATATATATATATATATATATAATTACACACACATTTCTATTCCCTTCAACTATTCTCATACCTAGAAAAGTTTCATAAGTTACAATTATTATTTTCCCATGTAGGAATGTATATAATTCAAGTTTGATAATTTCCTTATGATTTCTTTTCCCTGTTTACCTTCTCATGCTTCTCTTGCTTCTTGTATCTGAATGTCAAATTTTCTATTCAACTCTGGTTTTTTCATCATAAATGCTTGAAAGTCCTCTCTTCCACTGAATGACCATATTTTCCCTGAAACATGATACTCAGTTTTGCTGGGTAGGTGACTCTTGGTTTTAATCCCAGCTCCTTTGACCTCTGGAATATCATATTCCAAGCCCTTCGATCCCTCAGTGTAGAAGGTGCCATATCCTGTGTTATCCTGGTTGTGTTTCCACAATATTCAAATTGTTTCTTCCTGGCTGCTTGTAATGTTTTCTCCTTGATCTGAAACTCTGGAACCTGGCCATAATATTCCTAGGAGTTTTCTTTTTGGGATCCTTTTCAGGAGGTGATCAGTGGATTCTTTCAACCTCTATTTTGCTCTCTGGTTCTAAAACATCAGGGCAATTTTCCTTGAGAATTTTTTGAAGGATGATTTCTAGGTTCTTTTTTTGATCATGGCTTTCAGGTAGTCCAATAGTTTTTAAATTATCTCTCCTGGATCTATTTTCCAGGTCAGTGGTTTTGCCAATGAGATATTTCACATTGCCTTCTATTTTTTTTCATTTGTTTGCATCTGCTTAACAGTATCTTGATTTCTCATAAAGTCACTAGCTTTCATTTGCTCCAATCTAATTCTGAAGTAATGTAATGCCAAGCAAAGGCAACTTCCAAGGTTAAAAATACCAGCATGGGCACTCTCCATTTTATTCAGTGACAAGAACAGAAAAAATCAAAATGCAGCACAATTCAAAATACAGCATTCACCAAGTGTGATTCAATAATTTCCAAGTGCTACTCCACCCCTGGAAAGTACATTCATTTAGTCAATCACAAAGCCCTTCTTCTCAAATGGAGATTAGTTTCCAACCATAAACAAAGTACATTCGTTTGGTCAGTCACAGAGCACAAAAAGTCAAAAGTTTCCCACCCCTGGATCACAATTGAATTACAATTATCACTAGTTAACACAAAGCACCTTCTCAAAAGGGGAAGTAGAGAGCACAAAGGCCATCTACCCCTCATTTACAACAAGGTTAAGATATCACAGCATTTAATGCCCAAAGAGAGGTCTTTTCTTCATCTTGACCCAAGGCAAGTTCTCAGCAATCTCTGTTCCTGGGGAGACAAAGCTTAACAAGGCCACAAGATACATTGCCAGTGTCATCATTAATTCATTCTCTGTCTGCAGAACAGTCCTAGGACCCCTGAAAACATTAGCAAGACCCTCTTCTAGGATTTTTCTAAACATACAACAAGAAAATCCTTCTTCAGGGCTTCTGAACCAACAGCAAGGTTCCAGGACCCCTGCAACAACAGCACTGTCCTTCACCAGTGTACACAATTTACTCTCTGTCTGCAGAACAGTCTCAGGACCCCTGAACCAACAGCAAGGTTCCAGGACTTCTGAAACAACAGCACTGTCCTTCACCAGTGGATGAATCTGGCAGAACAACATCAAAACAGACAAAGTACCGGCATCACAGCCATGTCTCCTCAATCCTTAGCAGCTCCATGTGGCAGCTCTCAAAAGTCCAGGGCAGCTCAAATTGGCCCTCAGAAATCCTCTCTCTCTCTCTCTCTCTCTCTGCCTCCATGATGCTGCTTCCAAAAATCCTTCTGCCTTTCTTCCCCTGCTTGTGCCTCTCCAAATCCATGACACCAGTTCCTCCCAGTTCAGCCCTCTTTTTTCATGTCAACAAGTCCATTCCACAAGTGGGATTCACAAGCTCTGGGTTTTAACACAACCCTAAAACCAAGCCAATACAGGGGGACTGTTAAATTCCATTACTATTACAAGTAATGGTTCTCTTCAGTGAGATTTTGAGATTCTTTTTCCATCTGGCAAATTTGGCTCTTTAAGACATTCTTCCCCTCATTGGCTTTTTGAGCCTCTTTTGCCATTTGAGTTAGTCCATTTTTTAAGATGCTATTTTCTTCAGTCAGGTTGTTGACTCTCTTTTCATGATTTTCTTGCATCCTTCTCATTTCTCTTCCCAATTTTTCTTCCACTTCTCTTACTTACTTTTTTTTTAAGCAATCAGGGTTAAGTAACTTGATCAAGGTTACAGGGCCAGTTATTTCTGGGTGTGGTGCTAAGTATCTGAGCCCAGATTTGATCCCCAGGTCATCCCAACACTGGAGCCAGTGGTCTTCCTCGCGGAGCCAACTGGCTGCCCCTAAGCAATTGGGGTTAAGTAACTTGCTCAAGGTTACATGGCCAGGTGTTTCTGGGTGGGTGCTAAATGTCTGAGCCTGGGATTCTATCCTCAGGTCATCCCAACTCTGGAGCTGGTGCTCTTACTCGCTGTGCTACCTGGCTGCCCCTTCTTATTTACTTTTCCATATCTTTCTTAAGTTCCTCTATGGCATATAGCAAGTGCATATTTTTCTTGGAAGCTTTTGGTGCAGGAGTTCTGACTTCTCTGTCTTCCTCCTGCTCCATGCCTTGATCCTTTTTGTCCCCAAAAAAGGAATTCAAAGTTGGACCACTGTGCTTGCCCTGCTTCTCCCGCTTGCTCATGTTGCCACTCAACCACTTGACTCTTGAGCTTTTTTGCCACAGTGGAACTCTGCTTTCAGAGAGGAGAGCTTTGTCTCAAATTGCTGGGGTTTTCTCAGCTGCTCGAGTTGTTAGTTGGGTGCCCTCTTGGAAGCCTCCACTGGCTCTGGCACACTGGTCACACACCCCAGGACCTCCACCCAGGACAGGGATCCAGATCCAAGCAGGTTAAAGCAAGAGCAATTACCCCTCAGACTGGTTGCTTGGACCCCCTACAATCTCCAAGCCAGGAGCCCTGAAGCAGCCATGCATTGGCTGCTGCCACATCTCAGCTGCTTCTCCCTTTGGGGCAGAGGCCAGACAGCACTCTCGAGAGCCCTGTTCCCAAAGTCCACTGACCTCTCACTTTGTCTTTGGCATTTATGGGTTGATAATTCTGGAAACCGCCACAGCTGCTGGTGATCCACTCTCCCGATGTCCCTCTAGCTGCAGCTGGTCTCAGTGCCCTGAGGCTAAAACCTCAGTCTCATATGGGGCTGGCCTTGGCTCCCAGAGTGCTGCACTGACCCTTTCCTGCCAGCCTGCCAGGCTGTCTTCAGTGGTAGGTTAGCTTCTCTCTGTCACTTTGTGAGTTGTGTAGCTCTAAAGTTTGTTTAGAGACATTTTTTTACATGTATTGGAGAAGGTGGAAGTGGCAGCCCTGTGGAAGTCCTGTTTCTTCTCCACCATCTTGGCTCCGCATCCCGTCAGCCAGAATTTCTGCTAAGGACTCCTGCTGAGAACTGCTAGGGATGGGAACTGCGGGGGTCCAGAGCTGCTGGGAGCAAGCTGCATGGAGGCTGAGCAGTTACTTTGAGTGAGGAGAGGAGGATCTTTGCCTGAGGTAGCCTGTTCTGTTTTGAAGGCTTGAGAATGTGGTTGTTTACTGCATTAATTATATGTGCCAACTCTGTGGCTACTGTGATGGCTTTGACTTTCTGGTTTTGGGACTCAGTTTTCTGGTATGTTCTAGCTATGTCCTCCATGTAGAGAGCTTGTTACATTTTGTGATTAATAACCATATCAACATATTTATAGCTACTGTAGGCATTGTGAATACTGCATTTTTTATACACACACAACCAATTACGCTTCATCCAAATCATTGATCAAATATTAAATAGAGAACCATACATAAAATCGAAATTAAGAAAACTATTGAACTAATAAATAAAACCAAGAGCTGGTTTTATGAAAAAAACAACAAAATTGATAGACTCTTAGTCAATATGATAAAAAAAAAGAAAGAAGAAAACCAAATTATGAGTATCAAAAATGAAAAGGGTGAATCTACCTCCAATGAAGAGGAAATCAAAACAATAATTAGGAATTATTTTTCCCAATTGTATGCACATAAATTTGACAATCTTAGAGAAATGGATGAATATTTAGAAACATACAAGTTGCCCAGATTAACTGAAGAGGAAGTAAATTACTTAAATAATCCCATCTCAGAAAAAGAAATTGAACAAGCCATCAGTCAGCTCCCTAGGAAAAAATCTCCAGGGCCAGATGGATTCACTAGTGAATTCTATCAAACATTTAAAGAACAATTGATTCCAATACTCTACAAATTATTTGGGAAAATTAGTGAAGGAGTCCTACCAAATTCTTTTTATGACACAAATATGGTACTGATACCTAAATCAGGAAGAGATAAAACAGAGAAAGAAAATTATAGACCAATCTCCCTCATGAATATAGATGCAAAAATTCTAAATAAAATACTAGCCAAAAGACTACAGCAACTTATCTCAAGAATAATACACTTTGATCAGGTAGGATTTATTCCAGGAATGCAAGGATGGTTTAATATTAGGAAAACCATCAGTATAATTGAGCATATCAACAATAAAACTAGCAGAAACCACATGATCATCTCAATAGATGCAGAAAAGGCTTTTGACAAAATACAACATCCATTCCTATTAAAAACATTAGAAAGTATAGGAATAAATGGAGCCTTCCTTAAAATAATACGTAGCATCTATTTAAAGCCATCAGCAAGTATTATATGCAATGGGGAGAAGCTGGAAGCATTTCCCATAAGATCAGGGGTGAGACAAGGGTGTCCACTATCACCCCTCTTATTCAATCTGGTACTAGAAATGTTAGCAGTAGCAATTAGAGAAGAAAAAGAAATCAAAGGTATCAAGTTAGGCAAAGAAGAGACCAAGCTATCACTCTTCACAGATGATATGATGATATACTTAGAGAATCCTAGAGAATCAAGTAAAAAACTGCTTGAGACAATAAATAAATTTGGCAAAGTTGCAGGATATAAAATAAACCCACATAAATCCTTGGCATTCCTATATATTTCCAATAAAACTCAACAGCAAGAAATAGAAAGAGAAATCCCATTTAAAGTTACTGTAGACATTATAAAATATTTGGGAATCTACCTGCCAAAACAAACCCAGGACCTGTATGATCATAACTACAAAACACTTTTCACACAAATAAAGTCAGATCTAACTAATTGGAAAAATATCAATTGCTCATGGCTGGGTCAAGCTAATATAATAAAAATGACAATTTTACCTAAATTAAATTATATATTTAGTGCCATACCAATTAATTTACCAAAAAACTACTTTATAGAGTTAGAAAAAATAGTAACAAAATTCATCTGGAAGAATAAACGGTCCAGAATATCAAGGGAATTAATGAAAAAAAAATGCTAGGGAAGGTGGACTAGCTTTACCAGATTTCAATCTGTACTATAAAGCAGCAGTCATCAAAACTACTTGGTACTGGCTTAGGAATAGAGGAGTGGATCAATGGAATAGATTAGGCACACGAGATTCAGAAGTCAACGACTACAGTAATGTATTGTTTGATAAACCCCCAGACCCTGGTTTTTGGGATAAGAACTCAGTATTTGACAAAAACTGCTGGGAAAACTGGAATATAGTATGGCAGAAACTGGACATAGACCATTATCTAACACCATATACCAAAATCAAGTCTAAATGGGTTCATGATCTAGGTATAAAGGTTGATACTGTAAGCAGTCTGCTAAAACAAGGAATAGTTTACCTATCAGACTTGTGGAGAGGGAATGACTTCATGACGAAACAGGAATTAGAGAACATTATAAAATGTAAAATGGATAATTTTGACTACATGAAATTGAAAAGTTTCTGTACAAATAAAGCCAATGTAACCAAGATTAGGAGGGAGGTGGGAAATTGGGAAAGAATCTTTACAACCTATGTCTCTGACAAAGGACTCATCTCTAAAATATACAGAGAACTGAGTCAAATTTATAAGAATACAAGTCATTCCCCAATTTATAAATGGTCAAAGGATATGAACAGGCAGCTTTCAGAGAAAGAAATTAAAGCTATCTATAAGCACATGAAGAAATGCTCTAATTCACTATTGATTAGAGAAATGCAAATCAAAACAACTCTGAGGTACCACATCTCACCAGTTAGATTGGCTAAGATGACAAAACAGGAAAATGACAAATGCTGGAGAGGATGTGGGCAAACTGGAACACTAATGCATTGTTGGTGGAGTTGTGAACTGATCCAGCCTTTCTGGAAAGCAATCTGGAACTATGCTCAAAGGGCTATAAATACTTTCATACCCTTTGATCCAGCAATACCACTCCTAGGGTTATATCCCAAAGAGATCATAGAAATGGGAGAAAGACCCATATGTACAAAAATGTTTATAGCAGATCTTTTTGTTGTGGCAAACAATTGGAAATTAAGGGGGTGTCCATCAATTGGGGAATGGCTGAACAAGTTGTGGTATATGTATGTTATGGAATATTATTGCGCTATAAGAAACGGGGAGCAGGCGGTCTTCATATTTACCTGGAGAGGCTTAAAAGAACTGATGCTGAGTGAGAAGAGTAGAACCAGGAGGAATTTGTACACAATTACAGACACAACGTATGTGTGATGACCAACTTTGATAGACTGGTCTCTTCTCAGCAATGCAGGGATATAAGTCAATCCCAAAAGACGCATGATGGAGAGAAAAACGTGCATCCAGAGAAAGAACTAGAAAGAACTAAATTTATATCCAGGTGGAAGCAAAATACCTGATTTTTTTTTGTTCTCTTATTTGATTTTATGTCCTCTTTACCATTTTTCATTCCAGCTGGTACAATCCATCCTTATAACCTGACCATTGTATAATGTGAAAGTATTTACAGATCCTATACTTGACTATAAGCCACCATGGGGGAGGGGGACAAAATGTGAAATTCAAGGAATTGTGGAATTGAATCCTGTAAACTAAAAGGAAACAAACAAATTAATAAATTAAAAATTGAAAATAAAAAAAAATAGAGAACCATACAGATTCCTGTGGTACTTCATTGAAGATCTCCTTCCACATCTATATTGAACCATTAACAACTAATTTTTTTTTGTTTTTTGGAGTGAAATTGGGGTTAAGTGACTTGCCCAAGGCCACATGGATAGTTTTTGTGTTAAGTGTTTCAGGCCGGATTTGAACTCAGGTCCTCCTGACTCCAGGGCCTGTGCTCTATTCGCTGTGCCACCTAGCTGCCCCCCTAATATGTTTCTAAAAAAAAGTATAAAATTTCACTAGTAGGAGAGAGGCAGCTGTAGTATATAGAAGATGGAGAACTGGCCTCAAAGTTGTAAAAACCTGAATTCAAGATCTGCCCCTGATTCATACTGGCTGTATGAACCTGGGCAAGCCACTTAACATTTCAATGCTTTAGACAGCTCTTTCTTTTTTTTTATAAGCAATTGGGGTTAAGTAACTTGCTCAATGTTACATGGCCAGTTATTATTTCTGGGTGTGGTGCTGAGTATCTGAGTCTGGATTTGATCCAGGTCATCCCGACACTGGAGTCGGTGCTCTTACTCGCTGAGCCACCTGGCCGCCCCATAGATAGCTCTTTCAAGATTATGTCAGTTAGAAAAGTACCAAAATGCCTTGATAGAGGGCATTTCCTTACCTAAGTGTTTCCTATATCAGCGAAGTCATAGGTCAGTTTCCTAATGTTATTCCTATTGAGAGATAGAATCACACCATGTATTTCTCCTTTAAGAACTGTGTTAATTATACAATGTCAGTGATCCCATCTGATCAAATGAGATAATATTTGAAAAGTGTGACAGACCTTAAAGCCTATATTGTCAGCTCTCACTGCTATAATCACCACCAATTTCTTCTTCTTCTTCTTCTTCTTCTTCTTCTTCTTCTTCTTCTTCTTCTTCTTCTTCTTCTTCTTCTTCTTCTTCTTCTTCT